>NC_029785.2:82422440-82449670 GCF_000816755.2 Arachis ipaensis
CAATACTTCCTTCGTGCGACGGTGACGAGAAGAGGAACGATGAGAACTGAGAAGAGTTCCGTGATGAGAAGAGTGCGACGGCACCCACGGTTTGTCCCCGCCGGCGGTGACAGCACCCTATAACGGTTTGGCGATGAGGGATGGTGATGGTGGCTTGGTTTAGGGTTAGGTTTCTCAGAGTAAGAGAAAGGGGGTAAGGTAGCAGCTATCCTAGGTCTTTCTTCTTCTTTTGATTAATCGTTATAAACAAAATATTTTAATAAAACTATTACCAACCATAGTATAATGGCCACTAAAATTTTTTTATTAAAGATAATTTTTCTTATATTTTAATAAAATTAATACCAGTCAAAATAGTATGGCCACTAAAAATTTTTCATTAAAAATAGTTTTTTAATATTTTTAGTGGCAATAATAGTAATTGCCATTATAATATATAATATTAATGGCAAATATATAATAGCCACAAAAACATAATTTAAATAAAAGAAATAGCGGCCATTGTATTATTACCACTAAAAGTTTGCCGCTAAAACTAATTATTCTTGTAGTGTTTTATTTTATAAATATCGGGTTTCTGCACTTAATGATGGAGCTGACGTGGCATGCTCCGTAGAGTGTTTCCTGATTTAATTATTTTAAATCATTCAATACAATTTATTGCAATGACTTAATTATTTCAACTAATTAATGTGATTAAATATTTAAATATCAATATAATTTATTATAATTTATATTACTTAATTAATTATACTACATTAATTGTAATTCGTTATATTAGTGAATTAGTTTTTTTATTTATGAAGTCTAAAATAAAATAAATAATTTATTATTTATTCTAATTAAATTCATTAAATTTAATTATATATTATATATGAATTAATGTTAATTTATAAATTATTTTACATTATAATATTCAATAAAAAAATTGTAAATTATTTTAAATTATATTAAAGTCTGAAATAAAATAAATAATTTATTGTTTATTCTAATTGAATTCATTAAATTTAATTATATTATATATAAATTAAAGATAATTTATAAATCACCTTATTTCCTTAGCCTTTTATATTCCGTGCATTGTTAAGTTTTAAGTTTTATATTTCTGTAAGAAAAAGTAATATAAGGCAAAACTTTTTTCATTCTAGAGAGAATTATTCTATGTATTATTAACTAATATCATTAGATTTGATTTATTAAAAATATAAAATAATTTTGTATAACAAATTATTAATTAAACTCATTCTAAAACGTAAGTAAAATAAATTAATTTCCTAGGCGGCCCAATGTAGATCCATGATTTATAGAGCAATCAAACAAAGCATAGAACTTGTGAATTGTAATAAAAAGGGAATAAAAAAGTAGGACCCACACCATGTTGGCTTGCTTGCCTCCATTGCATCTTAACAAAACATGGGCCTATGGAGACTAATCCCAATTCCAAGCTGGGCAGATAGGAAATCTATCCGGATCTCATAAAATTAATTTCAAACCGCACCCAAAGTCCTCTTTTAGTCTTTTTGGGTCTTCTCTCTCCCAGCAAGCAAGCATATATGCCAACAATGGAGAACGGCGTCTTGGCACTGGCAACTTCATAACGGCGAAGATGAGAAGACTGATTGCTCATACGGCGACGGGATCATGACGGGGTTGTGCCGGCGAGGAGGTTGACGACGATCGGAGATGCTAATGTGACCAGAGAGGTTAGATAGCGGAGCGTCAAGAGAAGACTTTCACTGATGTTGTTGTCATTCAGATCGCCGTCGCACCGGGATGCTCCCTATCTGTAACTGATGGAGGTGAGCTGCTACAAAGAAGGCATGGATTCCGATCTTATTTTCATACCCTTTTTTTTACTCAGTACATTTCGATTTGCCAGTATTTATGATGTAAAATAAGTGTTTTATTTTCAATTCAAATCTTTTTTCATTTTTTAAATCATCAAGACATATTTTTTCTTCTTTTGGATTATGGAGGATATGTGATTTTGGATGCACTCCGAATTTAAAATAATTTACTCAAAAATATACCTCTTCTTAGTTACTATAAAAGCCTAAGAGGTGTGGTCCTACAATCTTACTATACGTACTTGCTAGAATTTATGTTTGCTCTTATTTTTTTCACTAGAGAAAAAATAGTTAGGTGATATGATTTGTTGGAGATGATTGCACCGCCAAAAGAATGCTGGAAGATTCATGTCAGAATAATCAGACTTTGGTCTTTACTGAAATTCAAAGACCCCAAATCTATTAGTTCCATTGAAATGGTGTTGATGGATGAGCAGGTACTTCAAATTTTATTCATACACATAATTGTTTCTCTGTTTTCATACACTTAGTCCCATATTTGTATGATCCCCACATCATAATTGTCATAATTTCAACCTCAGTGGTTTCTGCTTTTCTTGGGACTATTCATTCAAAAATAGAACATGAACAAAACGCAGTTCTATGTTTTCCTACAAGAAAACATAAGCTTTTCATCATAAAAAAAAAGATTCTACAATCAAAAACAGATTTAATATATAGCTCATATTGTATTCGGCCAATAAAGAGAGGGACTGGGGGACTTTTAGCAAGATTTTTATAGACAATTATATAAAATTATAAATTTTAGCTTGCAAAGACATGCACTAATGCCAAGATACATAATTACTAAATAATGCAGATTGGATATAAGAGTTTATGCTAACCAAAAACAACAAAGTCAATCACTCTTGCTTTCACATCCTAAAAAGGCATAATATATATCTTTGATAAGAAATAATAAGCACATCACAATAAAATTGAGAATCAGATTATAACTTACTTCTTTGTTTATTATTCTCATCTTGAAGACTTAAATTTCCTCCTCTCGTATGGGTGACAACTAACAAGAGAGGTTTATATTAGAAAAGTTTGTGCGAAGCATCTCCAGGTAGTGTTGACTGTTGGGAACCAAACAGTGTAGCCTCCACTAATTTAACATTCAGAATTTTAGACTAAATCAATCACATTAAACAAAGATGCATATGGAGGGGAAAAAAGTGAGAAAAATAATAAGAGCATGACTAACGCATATCCATGATAGTCATTAATCTTAACCCTCTTTTACATAACACTTGATTCTCATGCATGATTGTCATCACAAATTTTTTCTTTTTAATACCTATGGTTAAAAAAATAAATCAAAAGTTTTCTGATGACCAGAATTCACTCACTATATAATGAATCTGTTCCTTGGCAAGCGTACCAAAGTATCATCAAGTAATAACCCACTATGAGTGGGGTCGAATGCCACAGAGATTGGTAGATTGAGCAACTTTAATCAATGGGTGAATTAGTCAAGCTAAGAAATAGAGATTGTTGAGTACAGAATTCTAAATTAGCAGAAATGTAAATGACTTAAAAGTAAAGAAAAGCAATAAAGTGAAGAAAAGTAAATAGCAAGAATGTAAAGTGTTGGAACATAAATGACTGAATTGTAAATGGAGAATGCGTAATAGCAAAGATTAAAGAAAGCTATAAAGAGTAGGGAAGATAAGAATAGGGGAAATTCATTAGGATTAGGAGATGTTGCTCTCTTTGGATTAGATCTAGATCATCTCATCTTCAATCATGCAACTCATTGACCTCTTGGCAATCATGATTGATTGAACCCTAATTCCTTGGAGATTCAATCTCCCAAATCTTGATAATCAGCCAATTCCTTGGTCTAATTCCTCATGAAGAGAGATATGCTTGGTCCCTGATTATACCACACATCCTCATAGATCTAAATAATGGGTGGATTTTATGTCACCATATCCAATTCCAAAACCCATACCTACTCAAGTTTGAGAAGGGATTTCAAGCATGGTGTCATGTTTTCTTTTCCAAGGTTCCCATGAAACCCATTTTGCATTCAACCTCTTTTCCAAGATGATTGAAAACTAAGCATGAAGAACGAAATTTCTTCTAGCAAATCAAAGAGAAGATGAAGAGAAGAAGAAATTCACTATCATTAATCCATCAAGTACAACAGAGCTCCCTCTCCCATGAGAGGGAGTTTAGCTACTCATAGCTTAGAGAAAAGTACAAGAGATGGAAGAACATCAAGTGAAGTGTGAACTAAAACTAATCAGCCACTCTAACTTTCTAACCCCTTTTTCAATACTCTCAGAGGGTATTTATACTACTCCTATTACTAGAAAAGGAAAATTACAAAAAGGGAAAGAAAATTACAATTGAAAGTAAAAGGAAAACTCTAATAAAATGAACCATGTGCCTGGTGTGTAAGTGACGTGTGAGCGGCGTGCCACGCCTGGCTCCCAAGTGGCATGCCCTTTTCATACAGCTAGCCTGGGGTGCCACGCCTTCGAGCTCAAGTGGCACGCCCAGTGTGATCTCCTTCTTCTTCCTCTCTGGATATTTGAACTGGCGTGGCACCCCCAGAACTGGCGTGCCACGCCCTCAGCAAGCATGATCATCCTGGGCATGCCAAGCCCTCTATGAACTCTTCAGCCTTCTCCTCTGGAAAATACACTTGGCGTGCTATGCCCAACAGTAACATGCCACACCCCCAATAAGGTATTTATTGTCTTCTCTAGAGAGTTGAACTTGCGTGCCACGCCCTCGTTAAAGCTTGAGTAAACCCCGTTGGTCTAGTGAGCTGGCGTGCCATGCCCAGTATTCAAGTGGCATGCCCCTGGTCACTTTGCCTTGGCATGCCACGCCTTAAGTCCCAAGTGGCACACCCATTATCCTTCTTCCTTGGTTGCTTCTGTTGGCGTGCCACGCCTTCGACCTCAAGTGGCACGCCCATAGTGGAGGCTGCATCCTTCCTTTCTGGAACAATGAATTGGCGTGCCACGCCTTCGAGCTTAAGTGGCACACCCAGGGTAAGAACAGGGTCGGCGTGCCACGCCTTCGAGCCCATGTTGCATGCCCATTTGGGTATTGAACCCTTCAAGCTTGGCGTTCCACGCCTAGAACCCAAGTGGCACGCCCAAGACACGAACAAGGTTGGCGTGCCACACCTTCGAGCCCAAGTGGCACGCCCAGTGTTTTGGACCTTCAACTCCCCTCTGCTTAGTTGCATTGGTATGCCATGCCTTCGACCTCAAGTGGTACGCCCAGTGTACATAATAATGTTGGCGTGCTACGCCCAGCCTGGCATGCCACGCCCTCTTGTGTGTGTCCAAAAAATGCTCTCTGGAATATATAGTTGGCATGCCACGCCTGGCTCTGGCGTGCCACGCCCATTTTGAGTCTTGAAGAATGCTCCCTGAAATGCATCGTTGGCGTGGTACGCTTGGCTCTGGTGTGCCACACCCATAGTAAGCTTCATGGATTCTTCTCTGGTCTTGATAACTGGCGTGCCACGCCCCTTGCTTAGCGTGCCACGCCCATTTAAATCATTGGCGTTTGCACCAAGTGGCACGCCCAGCACACACGCCCAGCTGCTCCTTCTTGTTTCCTTCTTCTTTTGTTGCTCTTTTCACCTGAAATTCAAACAAAACTCATGTCAAAGTAATGTACCATAAAATTCATCATTTAGTTCATGAAATTTCATTAACTAAATGAGATTGCACTATTTCTATGGCCCTTTTAGATAAGAGAAAAAGATAGATGATGCAAGTCATCACAACACCAAACTTAATTTTTGCTTGTCCCTAAGCAAATCAATGTGAATTGTTCTTAATGGATTGAGACTTGACCATTACAAGAGTGTGTTCACAATTAAAGATAAAGGCTAAGTATCAACTCATGCAAGGTCTTTATTATGTCAATACCACAATGAACTCTTAAACCTTTGAGGATTCTTTTTAAGTGCTTGCCTTTAAAGCTCCTTTCTATTGATTGTCACCTTGAAGTAGTAAGATTTGTTATTATTTTTCTTTTCTTTTCTATCCTCTTTTGTTTCTTCGGTTGACCACGAATCTAAGTGTTTTATCTCAGGATGACCCCTTAGGTTAAGCTTTTAATTAGCACTCCCAAACCAGTTGGTTTTAGGGTACTAGGTGTTGAAACACCCCTAAGAATTTACCTGCTCAGGTCTCTCTTCTTGACACATCTTCACCACAAGTTTCTACTAGAATCTTGGCTTTTTGAGCTATTTGTTTCTTTCTTCTATCCTAGTAGTTGATGCTCAGAGCCTTGGTCCTTTTGCTTACTACTTCTTTGTTCTATGGATATTCAAGGGTCATCCTTAGCATTTACTTGTTATATACTTGATGACCGGAATTGACACCCCATATAAAAATGATGAATCTGTTCTTTTGGCAAGCGCACCAAAATTATCATCAAGTAATAACCCACAGTGGAGTGGGATCGTATCCATAGAGATGGATAGATTTGAGCAATTTTAATCAATTGGTGAATTAGTTAAGCTGAACATTAGAGAGTGTGTTTGCAGAATTGTAAATGAACAGGAAAGTAACTGACTCAAAAGTAAAGATAAGCAGTAAAGTGCAGAAAAGGAAATGGCAATAATGTAAAGTGCAGAAATATAAATGACTTAATTGTAAATGGGAGTGGTGATTTGACAGAATGTAAAGAAAGCTATAAAGAAAGTGGAAGGTAAGGATAAGGGAATTCATTAAGATCATGAGATGTTGTTCTCTTTAGATTAAGTCCAGTTTATCTCATCTTCAATCATGCAACTCATTGACCTCTTGGCAATCATGATTGATTGAGCCCCAATCCCTTGGTGACTCAATCTCTCATATCTTGATCAATAGCCAATTCCTTGGTCTAATTGCTCATGAAGAGAGATATGCTTGGTCCCTGATTATACCACACATCATCATAGGTCCAAGTAGAGGGAGGATTATATGTCACCATATCCAAACACCAAAACCCAGATCCTACTCAAGTGTGAGAAGGGATTTCTAGCATGGTTTCCTTTTCCAAGGTTCCCATGAAACCCATTTTGCATTCAACCTCTTTCCCAAGATGATTGAACACTAACATTAAAACGAAATTCCTTCTAGCAAATCAAAGAGAAGATGAAGAGAAGAAGAAATTCACTATCATTAATCCATCAAGTACAATAGAACTCCCTCCCTCAATGAGAGGGAATTTAGCTACTCACAGCTCAAGAGAAAGTACAAGAGATGGAAGAGATGGAAAGTAAATCTAACTATGCTTCAAAAACTAATAGCTTAACTGCTTAACCCCTTTCTCAGTACTTTCAGGTGTTATTTATACTACTCCTAGCACTAGAATAAAGAAAATACAAAAGAGAAAAAAAAAACTACAATTAGGAGGGAAACTTAAGAGTTATTTCATTCTCATCAAGTGGCGCACTCCACATGTTGGTGTCTCTGGTGTGCCACGCCCAGGCCTTTTCCTTCTTCCTTTCTTTCCTAAAAAGTTGAACTAGCATGGCACGCCCAGGGTCTGGCGTGCCACGCTCATCATGTGTGCTTGGTCCTTCTCTCTGGCCAATTGAACTAGTGTGGCACGCCCAGAGTCTGGCGTGTCACGCCCATTATGTGTGCTTGGTCTTTCTCTCTGGCCAATTGAACTAGCGTGGCACGCCCAGGGTCTGGCGTGCCATGCCCATTATGTGTGCTTAATCCTTCTCTCCGACCAATTCAACTAGCGTCGCATGCCCAATATGTGGCGTGTCACGCCCAGCATTCCTCCTTGATCTAGTAGCTGGTGTGCCACACCTAGGTCTTCAAGTGGCATGCCAAAGTGAGAGTTGAGAGCTGGCGTGGCACGCCCAGCTTTGCTTTGGCCTTCTTAAGTGTAGGCGTGCCACGCCTGGGTCATCAAGTGCCACGCTTAAGTGAGGATGAGGGCTTGGCGTGCCACGCCTTCGACACCAAGCGGCACTCCCAGCTTTTTGGACCTTCAACCTCTTTTCTAGAAACTTGTACTGGCGTGCCACGCCTTGATGCTCAAGTGGCACGCTGATGAGCGGATAATTTATACGCTTTTTGGCATTGTTTTTAGTATATTTTTAGTATATTTTAATTAGTTTCATTATATTTTTATTAGTTTTTATTTAAAAATCACATTTCTGAAATTCACTATGAGTTTGTGTGTTTTCGTGTGATTTCAGGTATTTTCTGGCTCAAATTGAGCGACCTAAGCAAAAATCTGATTCAGAGGCTAAAAAAGGACTGCAGATGCTGTTGGATTCTGACCTCCCTACACTCAAAGTGGATTTTCTGGAGCTACAGAAGCCCAATTGACGCGCTCTCAATTGCGTTGGAAAGTAGACATCCTGTGCTTTCCAACAATATATAATAGTCCATACTTTGCCCGAGATTTGATGGCCCAAACAGGCGTTACAAGTCAGCTCAAGAATTCTGGCGTTTAACTCCAGAACTGGCACAAAAGCTAGAGTTAAACGCCCAAACTGGCATAAAAGCTGGCGTTTAACTCCAGGAAATGTCTCTACACATGAAAACTTCAATGCTCAGTCCAAGAACACACCAAGTGTGCCCCGGAAGTGGATTTTTACAATAAACACCCTAGCTTACTCATTTTCTGTAACCCTAGGTCACTAGTTTACTATAAATACTACTTTCAGTGATTCATGTTGTACCTCATGACATTCTACACATTTTATATTGTATCTTCTATGGCATGAGTCTCTAAACCCCATTGTTGTGGGTGAGGAGCTCTGCTGTTCTTCATGAATTATTGCAATTACTACTGTTTTCAATTCTATCACGCTCGCTTCTATTCTAAGATATTCACTCGCACTTCAACCTGATGAATGTGATGATCCGTGACACTCATCATCATTCTCACCTATGAACGCGTGCTTGACAACCACCTCCGTTCTACCTTAGATTGAATGCATATCTCTTAGCCTCATGATTCAAATCAGAGTCTTCGTGGTATAAGCTAGAATCATTGTCGGTCATTCCTGAGATCCGGAACGTCTAAACCTTGTCTGTGGTATTCTGAGTAGGATCTTGAAGAGATGAATGTGACGAGCTTCAAACTCACGAGTGTTGGGCGTAGTGACAGACACAAAAGGATCAATGGATCTTATTCCGACATGATCGAGAACCGACAGATGATTAGCCGTGCGGTGACAGCGCATTTGGAACATTTTCACTGAGAGGACGGGATGTAGCCATTGACAATGGTGATGCCCAACATAAAGCTTGCCATGGAAGGAGTCTTGCGTGCATGAAGAAGAAGACAGTAGGAAAGCAGAGGTTCAGAAGACAAAGCATCTCCAAAGCCTCAACCTGTTCTTCATTACTGCATAACAAGTATTTATTTCATGTTCTTTTACTTTTTACAATTAAATCTGAGAATTACTGATATCCTGACTAAGAGTCACAAGATAACCATAGCTTGCTTCAAGCCGACAATCTCTGTGGGATCGACCTTTACTCACGTAAGGTATTACTTGGACGACCCAGTGCACTTGTTGGTTAGTTGTGCGGAGTTGCAAAAGTGTGATTGTAATTTCGTGCACCAAGTTTTTGGCGCCGTTACCGGGGATTGTTCGAGTTTGGACAACTGACGGTTTATCTTGTTGCTTAGATTTGGAATATTTTATTTTTGTTGGTTTAGAGTCTGTTATTTGAGTTTAGTTTCATATTTTAAGTTTGGTGTCAATTGCATGCTTTTATTTTCTTTTAATTTTTTGAAATTGCATGTCTTCAGTTCTTTCTTGATTTTTAAAATTTCTAAGTTTGGTGTCTTCTTTGTGTTTTCTTTTAATTTTTCGAAAATTTGTGCTTTATTTTCTAAAAATTTTAAGTTTGGTGTTTTTGTGCTTTTATTTACTTAAAAATTTTTCAAAAATTTGTTCTTGGTGTTCATCTTGATCTTCAAAGTGTTCTTGGTGTTCATCTTGACATTCAAAGTTTTCTTGTTTATTCTCTGTGTTTTGATCTAAAATTTCTAAGTTTAGTGTCATTTTGTTGTTTTTCTCTTTCTGCATTAAAATTCAAAAAAAAAAATATCCTTTACTTATTTCACTCATAAATTTCAAAATTTTGCATTAATTTAGTCAAAGATTTTCAAAATCATATCTTTTTTTTTAGTCAAGTCAATATTCTAATTTCAAAAATTGATCTTTTCAAATCTTTTTCAAAAATCAAATCTTTATAATTTCTTCAATCATATCTTTTCAATCATATCTTTTTTTAATTTGCAATCATATCTTCTCAATCATATCTTTTTCAAAATAATTTTCAATCATATCTTTTTAATTGCCGATTTCAAAATCTTTTTAATTAATTAATTTAGTTTTCAATTTGCTTTTATTTTATTTTATTTTCTTTTTGTTTTCAAAAATTTTATTTTATTTTCCATTTATTTTACTTATTATTTTCGGTTACTCTTAAAAAAAATATATAATTCATATCAATTCCCTTTTCTCCATCATGGACATAAGTGGAAGTGAACAGTCCAGAAGGACTCTGGAGTCATATGCTAACCCCATTACAGCTGCATATGGGAGTAGCATCTGTATACCTCTCATCAAAGCAAGCAGTTTTGAGCTAAATCCTTAGCTCATTATCATGGTGCAGCAAAATTGCCAGTATTCCGGTCTTCCACAGGAAGAACCTACTGAGTTTCTGGCACAGTTCTTACAAATTGTTGACACAGTACGTGATAAAGAAGTGGATCAGGATGTCTACAGATTATTATTATTTCCATTTATTGTAAAAGATCAAGCTAAGAGGTGGTTAAATAACCAACCTACAGCAAGCATAAAAACATGGAGACAATTAACAGACAAATTCCTGAATCAATTTTACCCTCCAAAAAGGATGACACAGCTAAGGCTGGACATCCAAGGCTTTAAACAAGAGGATCACGAATCCCTTTATAATGCCTGGGAGAGGTACAGAGGGATGCTAAGAAAATGCCCCTCTGAAATGTTTTCAGAGTGGGTACAGTTAGACATCTTTTACTATGGGCTTATAGAAAAAGCTTAGATGTCCCTAGACCACTCAAGAACTCATAGATACAGTTGCTAGAAATCAACATCTGTACTCAAATAGTGAGTCCTCTATAAAAGAAGAGGCTATGGCAGTAACTACTGATCCCAATCCTCAAGAACAGATTGTTGAACTTAATCAGCAATTACTCCTTATGACAAAAAAATTAGCAAAATTCAAAGAGATGCTCCAAGACACTAAAAATGCTAACAAGAATATAGAAGCACAATTGAATCAGACAAGACAGTAGCTATCTAAACAGATAACAGAAGAATGCCAAGCTGTCCAACTAAGGAGCGGGAAGACATTGAATAACTCAGCTCAAAGTAGCAAAAAGTCAAGAAAGGAACAAATGACAGAGGATGACAAAACCACTGCCCAAAATTCCTCTGAGGACATCAAGAGCCCAGAGAGGAATAACTCTGGCGTTCAAACGCCAGAAAAGGGGGAAAAGTTGGCGTTAAACGCCCATTCCTTGTCCAGTTCTGGCATTCAAACACCAGAAAAGGGTGGGAAGCTGGCGTTAAATGCCTATCCAGCACCCAATCCTGGCATTCAGACGCCAATGAAGGATCAGACACCTGCAAGTGCTGATGATAACCCCTCTAAGAAGGCATCTCCAATCACCTCTGTAGGAAATAAACCTGCAGCAACTAAGGTTGAAGAATATAAAGCCAAGATGCCTTATCCTCAGAAACTCCGCCAAGCAGAACAGGATAAATAATTTGCCCGCTTTGCAGACTATCTCAGGATTCTTGAAATAAAGATTCCGTTTGCAGAGGCACTTGAGCAAATACCCTCTTATGCTAAGTTCATGAAAGAGATCTTAAGTCATAAAAAGGATTGGAGAGAAACTGAAAAAGTGTTTCTCACTGAAGAGTGCAGTGCAGTCATTCTGAAAAGCTTACTAGAGAAGCTTCAAGATCCAGGAAGCTTTATGATACCATGCACATTAGAGGGTGCTTGTACCAAGATAGCCCTATGTGACCTTGGAGCAAGTATTAACCTAATACCTACATCTACTATTAGAAATCTTGGCTTGACTGAAGAAGTCAAACCAACCTAGATATGTCTTCAACTTGCTGATGGCTCCATTAAATATCCATCAGGCATCATTGAGGACATGATTATCAAGGTTGGGCCATTTGCCTTTCCCACTGATTTTGTAGTGCTGGAAATGGAGGAGCACAAGAGTGCAACTCTCATTCTAGGAAGACCTTTCCTAGCAACTGGACGAACTCTTATTGATGTACAAAAAGGGAAAGTGACCCTGAGAGTCAATGAGGATGAGTTCAAGTTAAATGCTGTCAAAGCTATGCAGCATCCAGACACATCAAATGACTGCATGAGCACTGATATTATTGACACTTTAGTGGAAGAGATCAACATGACTGAGAGTCTTAAATCAGAGCTAGAGGACATCTTTAAAGATGTTCAGCCTGGTCTGGAGGAACCGGAAGAGATAAAAGAGCCTCTAAAAATCTCTCAGGAAGAGGGGAAACCTCCTAAACCCGAGCTCAAACCATTACCACCATCCTTGAAATATGCATTTCTGGGAGAAGATGATACTTTTCCAGTGATTATAAGCTTTGTTTTAAATCCACAGGAAGAGAAAGCACTAATTCAAGTGCTAAAGACACATAAGACAGCTCTTGGGTGGTCCATAAGTGATCTTAAGGGCATTAGCCCAGCAAGATGTATGCACAAGATCATATTGGAGGATGATGATAAGCTAGTGATTCAACCACAGAGGCGGCTAAATCCAGCCATGAAGGAAGTGGTGCAGAAAGAGGTCACTAAGTTACTAGAGGCTGGGATTATTTATCCTATTTCTGATAGCCCCTGGGTGAGCCCCATCCAAGTTGTCCCCAAGAAGGGAGGCATGACAGTGGTTCATAATGAAAAGAATGAACTGGTTCCCACAAGAACAGTTACAGGGTGGCGTATGTGTATTGATTACAGAAGGCTCAATACAGCCACCAGAAAGGATCATTTTCCTTTACCATTCATAGACCAAATGCTAGAAAGACTAGTAGGTCATAAATACTACTGCTTTTTGGATGGCTATTCAGGCTACAACCAAATTGTAGTGGATCCTCAAGACCAAGAAAAAATGGCATTCACATGTCCATCTGGAGTATTTGCTTACAGAAGAATGACTTTTGGTGTCTGCAATGCACCTGCAAACTTTCAGAGGTGCATGCTTTCTATTTTCTCTGATATGGTAGAGAAGTTCCTGGACGTCTTCATCGATGACTTCTCAGTATTTGGAGACTCATTCAGTTCCTGTCTTGATCATGTAGCACTTGTTCTGAAAAGATGCCAAGAGACCAACCTAGTTTTAAACTGGGAAAAATGTCACTTCATGGTGACTGAAGGAATTGTCTTTGGGCATAAAATTTCAAACAAGGGAATAGAGGTGGATCAAGCTAAAGTGGAAGTAATTGAAAAATTACCACCACCTGCCAATGTAAAGGCAATCAGAAGCTTTCTTGGACATGCAGGATTCTATAGGAGGTTCATAAAGGATTTTTCAAAAATTGCAAAACCTCTAAGCAACCTGCTAGCTGTTGACATGCCATTTGTGTTTGACATAGAGTGTCTGCAGGTGTTTGAAACCCTGAAAGCCAAGCTTGTCACAGCACCAGTCATCTCTGCACCTGACTGGACATTACCATTCGAACTAATGTGTGATGCCAGTGACCATGCCATTGGTGCAGTGTTGGGACAGAGGCATAACAAGCTTCTGCACGTCATTTACTATGCTAGCTGTGTTTTAAATGATGCACAGAAGAATTACACAACCACAGAAAAAGAGTTACTTGCAGTGGTTTATGCCATTGACAAGTTTAGATCCTATTTAGTAGGTTCAAAAGTGATTGTGTATACTGACCATCAGTGGATATGAGGGTCTAAAGGAATAAAATCCTGGCCTAAGCGGCTAAACCAAGCTGTCCCTAACCATGTGCTTGTGGCGTGAAGGTGTCAAGTGAAAACTTGACACTGAGTGCGGTTAAAGTCAAGGTCCAAAGCAAAAAGAAGAGTGTGCTTAAGAACCCTGGACACCTCTAATTGGGGACTCTAGCAAAGCTGAGTCACAATCTAAAAAGGTTCACCCAGTTATGTGTCTGTGGCATTTATGTATCCGGTGGTAATACTGGAAAACAAAGTGCTTAGGGCCACGGCCAAGACTCATAAAGTAGCTGTGTTCCAAAATCAACATACTTAACTCCTATTTGATTTTCATTTGCTTGGGGACAAGCAACAATTTAAGTTTGGTGTTGTGATGAGCGGATAATTTATACGCTTCTTGGCATTGTTTTTAGTATGTTTTTAGTATATTTTAATTAGTTTTTATTATATTTTTATTAGTTTTTATTTAAAAATCACATTTCTGGAATTTACTATGAGTTTGTGTATTTTTCTGTGATTTCAGGTATTTTCTGGCTGAAATTGAGGGACCTGAGCAAAAATCTGATTCAGAGGCTAAAAAAGGACTGCAGATGCTGTTTGATTCTGACCTCCCTGCACTCAAAGTGGATTTTCTGGAGCTACAGAAGCCCAATTGACACGCTCTCAATTGAATTGGAAAGTTGACATCCTGGGCTTTCCAGAAATATATAATAGTCCATACGTTTCCTGAGATTTGAGGGCCCAAACAGGCATTCCAAGTCAGCTCAAGAATTCTGGCGTTTAACTCTAAAACTGGAACAAAAGCTGGAGTTAAACGCCCAAACTGGCATAAAAGCTGGCGTTTAACTCCAAGAAATGTCTCTACACATGAAAGCTTCAATGCTCATCCCAGGCACACACCAAGTGGGCCCCGGAAGTTGATTTTTACAATAAACACCCTAGCTTACTTATTTTCTGTAACCCTAGGTCACTACTATAAATACTACTTTCAGTGATTCATCTTGTACCTCATGACATTCTACACATTTCATATTGTATCTTCTATGGCATGAGTCTCTAAACCCCATTGTTGGGGGGTGAGGAGCTCTGCTGTTCTTGATGAATTAATGCAATTACTACTGTTTTCCATTCTATCACGCTTGCTTCTATTCTAAGATATTCATTCGCACTTCAACCTGATGAATGTGATGATCCGTGACACTCATCATCATTCTCACCTATGAACGTGTGCCTGACAACCACCTCCGTTCTACCTTAGATTGAATGCATATCTCCTAGCCTCATGATTCAAATCAGAGTCTTCGTGGTATAAGCTAGAATCATTGGCGGTCATTCCTGAGATCCAGAACGTCTAAACCTTGTCTGTGGTATTCTGAGTAGGATCTGGGAAGGGATGATTGTGACGAGCTTCAAACTCGCGAGTGTTGGGCGTAGTGACCGACGCAAAAGGATCAATGGATCCTATTCCGACATGATCGAGAACCGACAGATGATTAGCCGTGCGGTGACAGCGCATTTGGAACATTTTCACTGAGATGATGGGATGTAGCCATTGACAATGGTGATGCCCAACATAAAGCTTGCCATGGAAGGAGTCTTGCGTGCATGAAGAAGAAGACAGTAGGAAAGCAGAGGTTCAGAAGACAAAACATCTCCAAAGCCTCAACCTGTTCTTCATTACTGCATAACAAGTATTTATTTCATGTTCTTTTACTTTTTACAATTAAATCTGAGAATTACTGATATCCTGATTAAGAGTCACAAGATAACCATAGCTTGCTTCAAGCGGACAATCTCCGTGGGATCGACCCTTACTCACATAAGGTATTACTTGGACGATCCAGTGCACTTGCTGGTTAGTTGTGCGGAGTTGCAAAAGTGTGATTATAATTTTGTGCACCACATGCCCACTTCAATGTGGCTCTTTTCAGCTTGGCGTACCACGTCTGGTTCTTCAAGTGGCATGCCCAAGTGATGATTTGAAGCTGGCGTGCCACACTTTCGATACCAAGTGGCACGCTCAAGTGATTGTCCCCTCTAGATTGATGAACTGGCGTGCCATGCCCCATGGTTCAAGTGGCACGCCCATAGTGTGTGATGGGCTTAGTGTGCCACGCCTCTTTTGTGGCCATCAGCATTGCTCTCTGGAAACATACACTGGCTTGCCACACCCATGTAAAGGCTTGGGGAGTCCTCTCTGGAAAACTGTGCTGGCGTGCCACGCCCGGCTCCTGGCATGCCACGCCCATGTAAAATGTTCACACATGCTTCTCTCGGAATCATAACTGGTGTGCCACGCCCAGTTCCTGGCATGCCACGCCCATATAGAGGACTTGAGGATCCTTTCTAGAATTCAATACTAGCATGCTACGCCCACTCCTAGCATGCCACGCCCATACATTTTTGTGGCGTTTGCTCCAAGTGGCACGCCAGTTTCACACGCCCAGCTTTGTTTTGTTGTTTTCTTACCTTTTTGATGCCCTTTTTACCTGAAATTCAGCACGAACCCATTTCAAAGCAATGTACCATAATATTCATCAAATAGTTCATGAATTGCAATGATCAAATGAGATTATGCTCTTTTATGGTCCTTTTTATGCAAGAAAAAAGGGTAAATGATGCAAGTCATCACAACACCAAACTTAAGCTTTGCTTGTCCCAAGCAAATCAATGTGAGTAGTTCTTAAATGGATGGAGACTTGACCTTGAATGGATGCAAACATTACTAAGGATGAGGCTAAGTATTTAACACATGAATATTTTTGTTTCAATGCCACAAAGAACTCCTAGATTCCTGGAGGTATCTTCCAAGTATATGCCTCATGGACCCTTTTTATTGATTGTCACCTTGAAGTAGTAAGAGTTATTTCATTCTCTTTTGGTTGTTCTTTCCCTTTCACTTTTTCTTTTTCATTGACCACGACTCTAAATGTTTTGTCTCAAGACGACCCTTTAGTTAGGCTTTCAATTAGCACTCCCGAACCAGTTGGCTTTAGGGTACTAGGTGTTGAAACACCCTTAAGAATTTACTTACCCAGGTCTCTTCTTGACACATCTTCACCACAAGTATCTACTAGTTTCTATAACTCTTTTTAGCTATTTAGTGTTTCTTTCCATCATAGTAGTTGATGCTCAGAGCCATGGGTCTTTATTGCTTACTACTTCTTGGTTCTATGGATAGTCAAGAAACACCCTTTAGCCTCTACTTGTCATACCTTTCAAGCCTAGTTGATTTTCATGACTCATTTTCTTTTTAGTTCATTCAAGGTTCTACACTTAATTCCTTATCTCTTAGTTTTTGAATAATCCCACTTGGTCTTAGTCTCTTTTACTCTTGCTTTTGTAACCACTCACAATAACTCTTATGGAAACAAACTATTCTCTTATTGATGCTGATGAAACTTGAAATAACATTGCATTTTCTTTCTTGTAATTCAAAGGACTCGTAGAAGACTTCAGGACATAAGAAACTAAGCATTAAACATAAACTATCCTAACATTGCAACTTATTATCAAACAGAAATTTAAACATGAAGAAACTAAACAGAAATTCAGAAATTTGAGAGTGTCAACCATGGAACTCAACAACCTTGAGCAGCTTCAGTTCATTGGCCCTTTTCCTTTGTCTTTCTTTTTGGAAGGGGAGGAGTCATCACCATCCTTCTTGGAGGACCCCTCTTTTGCCTTTTTGTCCTTGGGCTTCCAGAATATTAGCCTTCTCATGTAAGATTTTACATTTTCTTTGTGCTGGTATGCAATTTCTTCCTACCTAGCATTGAGCTCTTCTATCTTCTGCATGTAGGTTGGATAATTGGGGTTCATGTTGGCTACTGCATTGCATAAGTAGCTCATTTTTGTTTGTGCGTAGCAGTCATATTCCCCTCTTGCTATGGTTCTGGCTTCAAAAAGATGCCTAAACTCAGCAAGGCTTTCCATTTGATGTTGTTGTTGCTCCAGAATTATTTCGAGGTTGCCTTGCATCTCTCCCCAATTGATCTGGTCTTGCTGCTCCTTCATGTGCTCCATGCTCCCTTGGAGTTGTTGTATGTTCTAATTCACTTGGTCCCATTGTTGTTGTTCTTTGAGTTGGTTGACATCCTCTATCAGATGATGTATATCTCCCCTCATTTGGTGTATGTCTCCTTGCAATTGCTCCCAGTTGAAACCTTCAGAAAATTATTGATATTGTTGGTATGGTGGTAGTTGAAGTGCTAGGTAGTGTGGTTGCTCTTCTTCTTATTATGGTTGCCCTTGCGGCACATGAGCATGTGCTCTATGCTCCCTTCTCCTTTAAAGTGGGTTGACAGCCACCACTTTGGCCATCTTCTTTGAAGTTATGGGCTTGTCTTGTTCTACCAGCACCTCATCAAAAATTTTCTCAACCCCTGCTTTATCACATAACCTTTGGATAATGTTGGAGAAGGCCAACCTTGTGCTATCCTTGATGCTTTTCAGAACCCTATTGATGTTGTTGGCGATCGCCTTCCCAACATTCACATTTTTCCCTTTCATGATGCTGTATATGAGCATAGCCCTTTCCACTGTCACCTCAGAAGTGTTGGAAGTAGGATTGAGAGATCTTCTCACAAAATCTAGCCACCCTCTAGCTTGGGAGCTCAAATCTCTTCTCTTCAACTGGTTTGGTCTCCCAAATTTGTCATTTATCCATTACACTTTCAACACACAAATCTCATTGAGGATTTCATCAAATCCTTGGTCTTCTTGCTTCATTCTTTTTTCATAGCTCTGACTAGAGCTTGTTTGCTTTACCATGAGCATCCTATCTATGTTAGAGGGGCTGTAGTCAATGGATTTCCCCTAATATAGCTAAGATAGCCATAGGGTTGCCCTAGCTGAGGCACAACATTGGCATAGAATTCTTTAACCAAGTTTTTCACCACTTTCCTTGGTGGGTTGCATAAGAGTGCCCATCCTCTGTTATTGATCTCCCTGTTGATCTCAAGGTGCTCGTTCCTCCCCAGTTGGAAGCCAACCTCTGGAATAATTTGCCTCTAACTCACCCAACCATAAAATTGGTTTTGGTTGAATGATAAGAGGAACTTGTATTCATTGTGGCTTGAGGATCCTGAGTTTGGTTCCTTAGTCTTTCTCTTCTTTGATGATGCGGCTCTTGGTGGTGCCATTGGGATGAGGAAAAGGTGTTTGAAGTGTTAAAGAAAGTTAAAGAAAGTTGCAAGAGAGTAAGCAAAACACAGTTTTGCTCCAACACCAAACTTAGGACTTCATTGTACCTAATCAAGTAGAAGAAGAAAGGTAAAGAAAAGAGGAAGGAGATGAGAAGAAAGAAGGAATTGTGGGTGTTCTTTTTCGTGTGTGAAGTTGGGGTTTGAAGTGGGAGGAGAGGTGGAAAAAGTAAGGGGTTTTTATAGGGGTGGAAAGTGTGGTCTAAATGGTGGGAAGTGAAAGCAATTCAATGTTTTCCCACTTGGGGAGTGGCGCCTAGCGTGGGAAGATGCGCCAATCCTTATCTCTCTTTGCTTTCTACATGTGTTATGTTCCAAAGTGCAAGTACACTTTCTCTCCCTTCTTGATGACCTATCAATCATGTGGGTCCCATTCTCTCTCCTGAAATTAAAACTGAAACCTCATTAGTACTATGAGCAAATGAAATTTCAACTGATGAGTGTCCCTTGGGACACCAAACTTAATCCCATTACATCTAATAAATTGGATTCATCATTGGGTTTTTAATGTGTCCATAAGGGTGAAATAATTCCAATTCTTTCACATTCCTTCACTTTTAACCCCTTCCGAACACATTTAAAACCAACTTTCATGCACCTACCAATTTATTAAATGCTTTCAACTTGAATGGTATTGGGCTTGCTAGGTGAGATTCGTATGGTGGTGGCCACACCAAACTTAATCTCTAGGCTTATTTTCAAATTTAATTTATTCAAATGGTTGTAAGCCTAGATTAAGTGGGTTAGTGGCCACACCAAACTTAGCTTTTTAGCTAGTTTTCAGCCCAATTACTTATCATCAGTAAATGTATTCATCAAATTGCACTTCCAGAGAAAAGAAATCAAATTGAGGATCTTCTAACTACCAAAAACTGATATTTAAGCTTCCTAATCTACCACCTACAATCTACCTTTAGAAAGCAATGAAATCAGAATATTAAACTGGAACTCAAACTATCTATGTTGACAATTGTAAGCTACTTCTAAGAAAGAAATAAATCAAAAGGAAATAAAGTGTTGGGTTGCCTCCCAATTAGCGCTTCTTTAGCGTCATTAGCTTGACGTTCTTCCTTCTTTAGCTGATATGGTAGCTCACTCTCTTCTCATCCAGTGAGTCTCCTAAGTAATGCTTGAGTCTATGGCCATTCACAGTGAAAGTTCTTTGTGTTTTGTCCTCCATAAGCTCTACATGACCATAAGGTGATACTTTGAGGATGGTGAAGGGTCCAGACCATCGAGAATTAAGTTTCCCTGAGAAAAACTTGAGTCTTCAATTATACAGTAGCACTTTTTGACCTTCTTCATAGGAAATACACCTTCTCAAGATCCCATCAGCACACTTTTTGAACAAAAAGGGCTCATCCCAAATGTAGTGTTTAGCATCTTTGATTAGCTTTCTCCTCATGTGTTTGTTGATGTTTGTTGGTAGCACTCCAATAGCCTTGAAATTGGCTATGTTTGCAAACCAAGGGGCTTCTTGGATCATCATCAACTGCTCATCAGGGAAGCTCTCATTCATTGTAAATTGGTGTGCATCATTTTCTTTTTATGGGATCCTTGAAAGGTGGTCAGCCACTTTGTTTTCTGCTCTATTCCTATCTTTAATTTCAATGTCAAACTCTTGGAGTAGTAGGATCCACCTTATTAGTCTGGGCTTGGACTCTTGTTTGGTAAGCAAATATTTGAGTGCTGTATGATCAGTGAATACAATTACTTTAGAGCCAATAAGATATGATCTAAACTAATCAAAAGCAAAGACAATGGCAAGTAATTCCTTCTCTGTAGTGGTATAGTTCCTTTGATTCTCATTGAGGACTTTGCTGGCATAATAAATAATGTGCACCAATTTGTCCTTCCTCTGTCCTAAAACAGCACCAATAGCAAAGTCAAATGTATCACACATCAGCTCAAAGGGTAGATCCCAGCAGGGTGGTGCTATGATAGGTGCAGAGGAGACTTTGTTCTTAAGTTCTTCAAAGGCTAGAATGCATTCTTTATAAAAAACAAAAGGTACATTAGAGACAAGCAGGTTGCTTAAAGGTTTGGCAACCTTTGAGAAATCTCTAGTGAACCTCCTATAGAAGCCAGCATGTCCTAGAAAACTTCTAACTGCTTTGACATTGCAAGGTGGGGGTAACTTTTCAATCACCTCCACCTTAGCCTTGTCCACCTCTATGCCTCTTTTTGAGATTTTTTGGCCAAGAACCACCCTCTCTGTAATCATAAAGTGGCATTTTTCCCAATTCAGAACGAGGTTGGTTTCTTGGCATCTCTTTAGCACCAAGGCTAAGTGGTGCAAGCAGTTAGAATATAAATCACCGAACACAGAGAAGTCATCCATAAACACTTGAATAAATCTTTCAATCATGTTTGAAAATATGGAGAGCATGCACCTTTTGAATGTTGTAGGTGCATTGTACAATCCAAAGGGCATTCTCCAATATGCAAAAACCATCCAAGAAGCAATAATATTCATGTCCCACAAGTCTTTCCAGCATCTGATCCATGAAAGGTAGGGGGAAGTGATCCTTCCTGGTGGCTTCATTAAGCTTCCTATAATCAATGCACATGTGCCAGCCGGTCACTGTTCTTGTAGGTATCAGCTCATTCTTCTCATTTGGTAGAACAGTGATCCCTCCGTTCTTCGGGACTACTTGCGCTGGGCTTACCCAAGGACTGTCTGAGATAGGGTAAATCACCCCAACTTGCCATAATTTCAACACCTCTTTTTGGACTACTTCATTCATGGTTGGGTTCAGCCTTCTTTGTTGCTGTCTTGAGGGCTTGGCACCTTCCTCAAGTAGGATTTTGTGCATGCACATTGAAGGACTAATTCCCTTCAAGTCTGCAAGTGTCCATCCTATAACATCCTTATGCTGCTTTAGCACTTGGATAAGCTCCTCTTCTTGCCCCTCACTCAAGCTTGCATTAATAATTACTTGGTAAGTATTGTTGTCACCCAAGTATGCATACTTCAAGCTTGGAGGCAGGGTCTTCAGCTCTAGTTTTGGTGCCTCCACTTCCTTGTTGTCCGTGTGGTTTAGCATGATCGACTTTTCCATGGTTTCTTGAGGCATTTCTTCACCTGATGCTTGTTACTCCAGCTCCATAATCTCTTCACATTGTTCTTCCCCCAAAACCCCTTGAACTATCTTTTCTATGGTATCTACCATCATGCACTCTCCTATGGATTCCTTGGGATAACTCATTGCTTTGAAGACATTGAAGACCATCTTCTCTTCATGTAACCTCAAGACTAGTTTCCCTTTTTGAACATCAATAATGGCTCCAACAGTAGCTAGGAATGGCCTTCCTGATGTGTTGGCTTCTTCTTCCATATCCAGCACAATAAAGTCAGCTGGAAAAATAAACTCTCCCACTTTTACCAACAAATCCTCCACAACCCCATGAGGGGATTTAAATGTTCTGTCAGCCAATTGGAGTGCCATCCTTATTGGTTTGGCTTCCTCAATTTTCATCCTTCTCATCATGGCCAAGGACATGAGATTGATGCTTTTTTAAGGGTGATATCACCTATGATGCATGGAATTTGGAAACTCCCAGGTCTTTCATCTTCTGAGGAAGCTTCTTTTGTATGATAGCACTACACTCCTCAGTTAGTATTATGGTTTCTTTCTCTCCCCAGTTCCTCTTTCTTGTCATGAGCTCCTTTAAAAATTTGGCATAGAGGGGTATTTGCTCTAATGCCTCAGCAAAGGGTATGTTGATCTGGAGCTTCTTGAAGATTTCTAGGAACCTGGAGAACTGGTTCTCTTTTCCATCCTTCCTTAGCCTTTGTGGATAGGGTGCTTGTTGCACATAAGGCTTTAGGACTGGCTTTGACGAGGATGGTGCAGGGGTCTCTTCTTCTTTATTGTTTTCAGGCTCCTTTGCAGCTTCTTTTTCTTGATTGCTCTGATATGGGGATGCTTCTTCTACAACTTTTCCACTTCTAAGTGTGATGACTTTGCATTCTCCTCTTGGGTTGGCCATATTATCATTGGGAAATGTATGTGTGGGCATTGGGATTTGCTTAGATAAGCTCACTAATTGTGCTTCCAACTTTGAAATTGCTGTGCCTTGATTCCTTATGTTTGATCTGCACTCTTCTTGGTTGCATCCATCTTCCTTTTGGCCTGTATTTGTCTCTCCAAAACATTGAAAATAGCTCCTGTCAGCTGTGATGACATCTGTGCTATTGCAGCCTCTACTTTTTCAAAATTGCTCTTGATTTCACATGGTTGCATGGTTGAGGTTTATGTTTCGTGGTAGTGGTTGTTGTTTGTTTGTTGAGTAGAGTGATATGATGTATTTTGAGAATTATGGTAGGGTTTGTTGTTGCCTGATTGATGTTTGGGGTTATGGTTGTTGTATTGGTTGGATTGGTATGGTTTGTTATGGTCTTGGTTGTGGCTTTGTTGGTTTCCCCATCCAAAGTTTGGGTGGTTCTTCCAACCTGAGTTATATATCTTGGAGTTTGGGTCATATGGTGGTCTAGAAGAATTGTTCACATAATTTGCCTGCTCCCATTCACTTTCAACTTTTGGGGCATCTTCTTCCTATGGTGGTGCTTGAGTTTGGACAGCTGAGACTTGGCTAGTGTCCATCCTTTTTGTTAGTGCGGCTAGTTGTGATGCAATCATCTTGTTTTGTGCTAACAAGGCATCCATAAAATTTGGCTCCAGCACTCCTTTCTTTTGAGATCTTTCTGAAGCATAGAAGTACTCATTTTCAGCTACAGTCTCTATAACATCTATGGCTTCTTCAATGGTTTTCTTCTTGTTGAGTGAAGCCCCTGAAGAGTGGTCCACAGCTTTCTTTGCTTCATATGACAGCCCTTCATAGAAGATGTGAAGTTGAACCCATTCGTTGAACATATCCGGAGGGCACTTCCTTGTCAAGTCTTTGAACCTCTCCCAGGCCTCATAAAGTGTTTCACCATCTTGCTGTCTGAAGGTCTGCACCTCAGCTCTCAGTCCATTGACTCTATGTGGAGGGTAAAATCTTGCTAAAAATTTGTTTACAACCTCATCCCAAGTTGTTAAGCTCTCCTTAGGAAATGCTTCCAACCATTTTGCTGCCTTATCTCTGAGGGAGAAAGGGAACAAAAGTAGCTTGTAGGTGTCAGGGTGTATACCATTGGACTTTACAGTGTCACAAATCCTCAAGAATGTAGTAAAATGTTGGTTTGGGTCCTCTTGGGCTCCCCCTCCATATGAACAATTATTCTGGACAAGTGTGATGAGTTGAGGTTTCAACTCAAAGTTGTTAGCATGGATTGTTAGTTTGAGAAAGTTGCTGCCACAGTTTCCTGGATTTGGGTTGATGTAGGACCTTAAGACTCTCCTTTATTGCCCAATATGATGGCCAGCATCTACTCCAATATGGTTTTGCACTTCTTCTTCCATAGTAGCTCCCAAATCTTCCTCCACTACTTCCTCTCAAAATATGCCTTTGCCTCTTGCTTCCCTCCTTAATCTAAGGAAGGTCGTCCCAGGTTCACTATCAAAGGAGGATGAAGTTTCTCCCCTTCTACCTGTCATACATTCAACAAACAGCAAGCAGAGGACAAGTGAAAGAATCACTCTTGTTAAGATCAGTGGTTAGCTTGGTTGATGCAATTAATCAAACAGTTAGAAGAACGGAAATATGAACAATGAGTAACTGAAATCCAAAGTAAAATTAAAATAAAGTAGAACAGAAGAAAATTAAAGGCCTGGAAAATAAATAACAAGTTAATTAAAACGCTTAATCTAGCTCTCCAATCAATTTAATCATTGTCAAATTCAAACCAATCCCCGGAAATGGTGCCATAAAACTTGATGATCGGAATTCACACCCCATATAAAAATGATGAATCCATTCTTTTGGCAAGTGCACCAAAATTATCGTCAAGTAATAACCCACACTGGAGTGGGATCGTATCCACAGAGATTGGTAGATTTGAGCAATTTTAATCAATTGGTGAATTATTTAAGCTGAACATTAGAGAGTGTGTTTGCAGAATTGTAAATGAACAGGAAAGTAAATGACTCAAAAGTAAAGATAAGCAGTAAAGTGCAGAAAAGAAAATGTTAATAATGTAAAGTGCAGAAAAATAAATAACTTAATTGTAAATGGGAGTGGGGATTTAACAGAATGTAAAAAAAGCTATAAAGAAAGTGGAAGGTAAGGATTGGGAAATTCATTGAGATTAGGAGATGTTGTTCTCTTTGGATTAAGTCCAGTTTATCTCATCTTCAATCATGCAACTCATTGACCTCTTGGCAATCATGATTGATTGAGCCCCAATCCCTTGGTGACTCAATCTCTCAGATCTTGATCAATAGCCAATTCCTTGGCCTAATTACTCATGAAGAGGGATATGCTTGGTCCCTGATTATACCACACATCATCATAGGTCCAAGTAGAGGGAGGATTATATGTCACCATATCCAAACACCAAAACCCATATCTCACTCTAGTGTGAGAAGGGATTTCTAGCATGGTTTCATGTTTCCTTTTCCAAAATTCCCATGAAACCCATTTTGCATTCAACCTCTTTCCCAACATGACTGAACACTAACATTAAAATGAAATTCCTTCTAGAAAATCAAAGAGAAGATGAAAAGAAGAAGAAATTTACTATCATTAATCCATCAAGTACAACAGAGCTCCCTCTCTCAATGAGAGAGAATTTAGCTACTCATAACTCAAGAGAAAGTACAAGAGATGGAAGAGATGGAAAGTAAATCTTACTATGCTTCCACAACTAATAGCTCAACTGCTTAACCCCTTTCATAATACTTTCAGGGGTTATTTATACTACTCCATGCACTAGAATAAAGAAAACACAAAAGAGAAAAGAAAAATACAATTTGGAGGCAAAAGAAACTCAATAAACGTGAGCTTCCAGGCTGGCGTTTGCCTGGCGTTCAAGTGGCGTGCCACGCCTAGCCTCCAATATGGCTTGGCGCGCCACGCCCAACTCTTCAAGTGGCACGCTTCACATGTTGGTGTCTCTGGCGTGCCACGCTTTCGAGCCCACGTGGCACGCCCAAGCCGTTTCCTTCTTCCTTTCTTTCCTGGAAAGTTGAACTAGCGTGGCACGCCCAGGGTTTGGCGTGCCATGCTCATCATGTGTGCTTGGTCCTTCTCTTTGGCCAATTGAACTAGCGTGGCACGTCCAGGGTCTGGCATGCCACGCTGATGAGCGGATAATTTATACGCTTTTTGGCATTGTTTTTACATAGTTTTTAGTATGATTTGATTAGTTTTTAATATATTTTTATTAGTTTTTAAATAAAAATCACATTTCTGGACTTTACTATGAGTTTGTGTGTTTTTCTATAATTTCAGGTAATTTCTGGCTGAAATTGAGGGACATGAGCAAAAATAAGATTCAGAGGCTGAAGAAGGAGTGCAGATGCTGTTGGATTCTGACCTATCTGCACTCAAAGTGGATTTTCTGGAGCTATAGGAGTCCAAATGGCACGCTCTCAATTGCGTTGGAAAGTAGACATCCAGGGATTTTCAGAAATATATAATAGTTCATACTTTGCCTGAGTTTAGATGATGCAAACTGGCGTTCAACGCCAGCTTTCTGCCCTATTCTGGAGTTAAACGCCAGAAACAGGTTGCAAAGCAGAGTTAAACGCCAGAAACAGGTTACAAACTGGCGTTTAACTCCAAGGAAGACCTCTACATGTGAAAGCTTCAATGCTCAGCCCAAGCATACACCAAGTGGGCCCGGAAGTGGATTTCTACATCATTTACTTATCTCTGTAAACCCTAGTAACTAGTTTAGTATAAATAGAACTTTTTACTATTGTTTTTACATCTTGGAATCTAGGAATCTTTAGATCATTTGTACACGTTTAGGGGACTGGCCACTCGGCCATGTCTACCCTATTTTCACTTATGTATTTTCAACGGTAGAGTTTCTACACACCATAAATTAAGGTGTGGAGCTCTGCTGTTCCTCATGAATTAATGCAAAGTACTATTGTTTTTTTATTCAATTCAAGCCTATTTCTTCTCTAAGATATCCATTCACACACAAGAACATGATGAATGTGATGATTTTGTGACGCTCATCATCATTCTCACTTATGAACGCGTGCCTGACAAACACTTCTGTTCTACATGCAAACAAGCTTGAAAGCGTATCTCTTAGCATCCTGATCTACGATCAGAGTCTTCGTGGTATAGGCTAGAATTATTGGCGGCCATTCTTGAGATCCGGA
>NC_029785.2:82450440-82468621 GCF_000816755.2 Arachis ipaensis
TGTTGGTGTCTCTGGCGTGCCACGCTTTCGAGCCCACGTGGCACGCCCAAGCCGTTTCCTTCTTCCTTTCTTTCCTGGAAAGTTGAACTAGCGTGGCACGCCCAGGGTTTGGCGTGCCATGCTCATCATGTGTGCTTGGTCCTTCTCTTTGGCCAATTGAACTAGCGTGGCACGTCCAGGGTCTGGCATGCCACGCTGATGAGCGGATAATTTATACGCTTTTTGGCATTGTTTTTACATAGTTTTTAGTATGATTTGATTAGTTTTTAATATATTTTTATTAGTTTTTAAATAAAAATCACATTTCTGGACTTTACTATGAGTTTGTGTGTTTTTCTATAATTTCAGGTAATTTCTGGCTGAAATTGAGGGACATGAGCAAAAATAAGATTCAGAGGCTGAAGAAGGAGTGCAGATGCTGTTGGATTCTGACCTATCTGCACTCAAAGTGGATTTTCTGGAGCTATAGGAGTCCAAATGGCACGCTCTCAATTGCGTTGGAAAGTAGACATCCAGGGATTTTCAGAAATATATAATAGTTCATACTTTGCCTGAGTTTAGATGATGCAAACTGGCGTTCAACGCCAGCTTTCTGCCCTATTCTGGAGTTAAACGCCAGAAACAGGTTGCAAAGCAGAGTTAAACGCCAGAAACAGGTTACAAACTGGCGTTTAACTCCAAGGAAGACCTCTACATGTGAAAGCTTCAATGCTCAGCCCAAGCATACACCAAGTGGGCCCGGAAGTGGATTTCTACATCATTTACTTATCTCTGTAAACCCTAGTAACTAGTTTAGTATAAATAGAACTTTTTACTATTGTTTTTACATCTTGGAATCTAGGAATCTTTAGATCATTTGTACACGTTTAGGGGACTGGCCACTCGGCCATGTCTACCCTATTTTCACTTATGTATTTTCAACGGTAGAGTTTCTACACACCATAAATTAAGGTGTGGAGCTCTGCTGTTCCTCATGAATTAATGCAAAGTACTATTGTTTTTTTATTCAATTCAAGCCTATTTCTTCTCTAAGATATCCATTCACACACAAGAACATGATGAATGTGATGATTTTGTGACGCTCATCATCATTCTCACTTATGAACGCGTGCCTGACAAACACTTCTGTTCTACATGCAAACAAGCTTGAAAGCGTATCTCTTAGCATCCTGATCTACGATCAGAGTCTTCGTGGTATAGGCTAGAATTATTGGCGGCCATTCTTGAGATCCGGAAAGTCTAAACCTTTTTTGTGGTATTTCGAGTAGGATCTGGGAAGGGATGGCTGTGACGAGCTTCAAACTCGCGAGTGCTGGGCGTAGTGACAGACGCAAAAGGATTACTGAATCCTATTCCAGTATGATCGAGAACCGACAGATGATTAATCGTGCGGTGACAGCGCATGTTGGACCATTTTCACTAAGAAGACGGGAAGTAGCCATTGACAACGGTGATGCCCTACATAAAGCTTGCCATGGAAAGGAGTAGGAATAATTGGATGAAGACAGCAGGAAGCAGAGGTTCAGGAGGAACAAAAGCATCTCTATACGCTTATCTGAAATTCTCACCAGTGAATTACATAAGTATTTCTATCATATTTTATATTTTAATTATATTTTAATTATCAATTCACCATAACTGTTTGAAATCTGCCTGAATGAGATTTACAAAATGACTATAGCTTGCATCAAGCTAACAATCTCCGTGGGATCGACTCTTACTCACGTAAGGTTTATTACTTAGACGACCCAGTGCACTTGCTGGTTAGTTGTGCGAAGTTGTGATAAGGAAATAAGAATATGAATGTGCGTATTAAGTTTTTAGCGCCGTTACCAAGAAATGAACAATCACGATTTTGTGCACCAAGTTTTTGGCGCCGTTGCTGGGGAGGGAACGAACAACAATTTCGCATTTGTTTCCGGCAACAACAGTGCCAAGTTTTTGGTCTGGCAACAACACCAAGTTTTTGGCGCCATTGCCAGGGATTGTTCGAGTTTGGACAACTGACGGTTCATCTTGTTGCTCAGATTAGGTAATTTTATTTTAATTTTAATCTTTTTGTTTTTATTATTCTTATTTTCGAAAAAAAATAAAATATATTTCTTCAAAAAATAAATTACTCTATGTTTTTCAGAATTTTTTAAGAAGGAATTCTAGAATCTCATGAGATATGTTGAATCCTGGCTGGCTGTTAAGCCATGTCTAATCTTTTGGACCGAGGTTTCAACTATCTCAAGAGAATAGCTTCTTTGTCTTTTCCAGCAAATTAGCTGTTGTATGTAATGTTATGCTGAAGCTTGGCTGGCCATTGGCCATGTCTAGTGTTTTGGACCGGAGCTTTCACTGAAAGCTTGGCTGGCTAGTAAGCCATGTCTAATTCATGGACTGGAGCTTTAGACTAACATTGCATGATTCCTAGAATTGTCATTAAGAATCTTGAAATCCTTATTTTTCTTTTTCCAAATTAATTTTCAAAAAATACCAAAAAAAGTTTAATAATATCATAAAACCAAAAATAATTTTGTGTTTCTTGTTTGAGTCTTGTGTCAAATTGTAAGTTTGGTGTCAATTGCATATTTTTCAAACTTTCTTGCATTTTTCGAAAATTCATCATATGTTCTTCATGATCTTCAAGTTGTTCTTGATGAATCCTCTTGTTTGATCTTCATATTTTCTTGTTGTGTGTTGCATCTTATTTTTCATATGCATTCTTGCATTCATAGTGTCTAAAAATTAAAAATTTCTAAGTTTGGTGTCTTGCATGTTCTTCTTTCTTAAAAATTTTCAAAAATAAGTCTTGATGTTCATCTTGATCTTCAAAGTGTTCTTGGTGTTCATCTTGACATTCATAGTGTTCTTGCATGCATCATTTGTTTTGATCCAAAATTTTCATGCATTGAATCTTTTTGATGTTTTTCTCTTTCTTCATTAAAAATTCAAAAATCAAAAATATCTTTCCCTTTTCTTCTTCTCATAAATTTTCAAAAATTGGTTTGATTTAGTCAAAAAGTTTTTAAATTTAATTGTTTCTTATGAGTCAAATCAAATTTTCAATTTAAAAATTCTATCTTTTTCAAATCTTTTTCAAAAATCAAATCTTTTTCTTTTTTCCTTTCATAATTTCAAAATTTTCAAAATTTATTTTCAAAATATTTTTCTTATTTCCATTTCATATTTTTGAAATTAATGCTAACAATTAATGTGATTGATTCAAAAATTTTAAGTTTGTTACTTGGCTATTAAGAAAGGTTCAATCTTTAAATTTTTAAATCATATCTTTTTGTTTCTTGTTAGTCAAGTAACCAACTTTAATTTTAAAAAATCAAATCTTTTTAAATTTCTTTTTCAAATCTTTTTCAAAATAAATGTCAATCACATCTTTTTCAAAATCAATTTCAAAATCTTTTCTAACCTCTTGTCTTTTCAAAATTTGATTTTCAAATCTTTTTCAATTAGCTACTTGACTTTTTGGTTTATTTTTAAACGTTTTTTATTTCAATCTTATTTTTTCAAAACCACCTAACTAACTTTTTTCTCACCAATTTTCGAAAACCCTTCCTCTCTTTTTCAAAATTTCTTTTTAATTAACTATTTGTTTTAAATTTTAATTTGATTTAATTTTATTTTTCTTTTTAAATTTCAAATTATAACTAATAGTCAAAATAAAAACAATTTTTTTATTTATTTTATTTAATTTTCGAATTCTTCCCCCTCTCATCTCTTTCTATTTATTTAATTATCTACTAACACCCCTCTTCCATTCAAAAATTCGAACCCATTCTTCTCCTCTGTGTTCGAATTCTTATCTTCTCCTTCTTCTATTCTTCTCTTCCTCTACTTACATAAGGAATCTCTATACTGTGACATAGAGGATTCCATATTTTCTTTTCTGTTCTCTTCTTTTTCATATGAGCAGGAACAGGGATAAAAACATTCTTGTTGAAGCTGATCCGGAACCTGAAAGGACTCTAGAGAGGAAGCTAAGAGAAGCTAAAACACAACACTCTGAAGAGGACTTTACTGAAATTTTCGAAAAAGAAGCTGAGATGGCCGAAACCAATAACAACAGTGGAGGTGCAAGGAAGATGCTTGGTGACTTTACTGCACCAAATTCCAACTTACATGGAGGAAGCATCTCAATCCCTGCAATTGGAGCAAATAATTTTGAGCTAAAGCCTCAATTAGTTTCTCTGATGCAACATAACTGCAAGTTTCATGGACTTCCATCAGAAGATCTTTTTTAGTTGTTAACTGAATTCTTGCAGATCTGTGATACTGGTGAGACCGATGGGGTTGATCCCAAGGTCTACAGGCTTATGCTTTTCCCGTTTGCTATAAGAGACAGAGCTAGAATATGGTTGGACTCTCAACCTAAAGATAGCCTGAACTCTTGGGATAAGCTGGTCACGACTTTCTTAGCCAAGTACTTTCCTCCTCAAAAGCTTAACAAGCTTAGAGTGGATGTTCAAACCTTCAAACAAAAAGAATGTGAATCCCTCTATGAAGCTTGGGAGAGATATAAGCAACTGACCAAAAGGTATCCTTTTGACATGCTTTCAGAATGGACCATCCTGGATATATTCTATGATGGTTTGTCTGAATTATCAAAGATGTCATTGGACCATTCTGCAGGTGGATCCATTCACCTAAAGAAAATGCCTGCAGAAGCTCAGGAACTCATTGACATGGTTGCAAATAACTAGTTCATGTACACTTCTGAAAGGAATCCTGTGAGTAATAGGACGCCTCAGAGGAAGGGAGTTCTTGAAATTGATACTCTGAATGCCATATTGGCTCAGAATAAAATATTGACTCAGCAAGTCAATATGATTTCTCAGAGTCTGAATGGATTGCAAGCTGCATCCAATAGTACTAAAGAGGCATCTTATGAAAAAGAAGCTTATGATCCTGAGAACCCTGCAATAGCAAAGGTGAATTACATGGGAGAACCCTATGGAAACACCTATAATCCCTCATAGAGAAATCATCCAAATTTCTCATGGAAGGATCAACAAAAGCCTCAACAAGGCTTTAATAATGGTGGAAGAAACAGGTTTAGCAATAGCAAGCCTTTTCCATCATCTACTCAGCAACGGACAGAGAATTCTGAGCAGAATCCATCTAGCTTAGCAAATATAGTCTCTAATCTATCTAAGGCCACTCTAAGTTTCATGAATGAAACAAGGTCTTCCATCAGAAATTTGGAGGCACAAGTGGGCCAACTGAGTAAAAGAATCACTGAAACTCCTCCTAGTACTCTCCCAAGCAATACAGAAGAGAATCCAAAAAGAGAGTGCAAGGCCATAACCTTACTTGGTGTAGCCGAACCCAGAGAGGAGGAGGAGGACGTGAATCCCAATGAGGAAGACCTCATGGGACGTCCTATGAACACTAACGGGTTCCTCAATGAGGACCTAAAGGAATCTGAGGCTCATACAGAGACCATAGAGATTCCATTCAACTTGTTTCTGCCCTTCATGAGCTCTGATGAGTATTCTTCCTCTGAAGAGGATGAAGACATTACTGAAGAGCAAGTTGCTAAGTACCTTGGTGCAATCATGAAGTTGAATGCCAAATTATTTGGTAATGAGACTTGGGAAGATGAACCTCCCTTGCTCACCAATGAACTAAATGCATTGGATAGGCAGAAATTACCTCAAAAGAAACAGGATCCTGGTAAATTCCTAATTCCCTGTAACATAGGCACCATGACCTTTGAGAAGGCTCTGTGTGACCTGGGGTCAGGCATAAACTTAATGCCACTCTCTATAATGGAGAAAGTAGGAATCTTTGAGGTACAAGCTGCCAGAATCTCTTTAGAGATGGCAGACAACTCAAGAAAACAGGCTTATGGACTAGTAGAGGATGTGCTAGTAAAGGTTGAAGGCCTTTACATCCCTGCTGATTTCATAATCCTATACACTGGGAAGGATGAGGATGAATCCATCATCCTTGGAAGACCCTTCCTAGCCACAGCAAGAGCTGTGATTGATGTGGACAGAGGAGAGTTGGTCCTTCAACTGAATGAGGACAATCTTGTGTTTAAAACTCAAGGATCTCCTTCTGTAACCATGGAGAGTAAGCATGAAAATTTTCTCTCACTGCAGAGTCAACCAAAGCCCCTACAGTCAAACTTTAAGTTTGGTGTTGAACCCCCACATTCAAACTCTAAGTTTGGTGTTGGGAGGTCCCAACATTGCTCTGAACATCTGTAAGGCTCCATGAGAGCTCACTGTCAAGCTATTGACATTAAAGAAGCGCTTGTTGGGAGGTAACCCAATGTTATTTAATTATATCTATTTATTTTCTATTGCTATTTTTTTTAGGTTGATGATCATGTGGAGTCACAAAATCTACTGAAAAATCAAAAACAGAATGAAAAACAGCTTGAAAAATAGCTCATCCAGGAGGAAGAACTTACTGGCGTTTAAATGCCAGTAAGAAGCATCAAACTGGCGTTTAACGCTAGAAAGAAGCATCAAGCTGGCGTTAAACGCCAGAAACAAGCTCCAGACTGGCGTTTAACGCCAGAACAGAGCATGGAAGTGGCGTTAAACGCCAGAAACAGGCTACATTTGGGCGTTAAACGCCAAAACAAGCAACAAGCTAGCATTTAACGCCAGACATGCATGCTAAGGGCGTTTTACACACCTAATTGGAGCAGGGATGTTAAGTCCTTGACCCCACTGGATCTGTGGACCCCACAGAATCCCCTCAGGATCTGTGGATCCCACAGGATTCCCACCTTTTCTTCTCTCCTCTTCACACCTTTTTATAACTCTCTTCCATAAATACCCCTCACCAATCACCTCAATCACTCTTCCCCATCACCTCTTCACCACTCACATCCATCCTCTCTTCCCCAAAAACCCCACCTACCTCCAAAATTCAAACTCTTTTCCCTCCCAAACCCAACCCTAATGGCCGAACCCTAAACCTTCCCCCACTCCTATATAAACCCCTCATTCCTTCTTCATTTTCACACAACACAACCCTCTCTTCTTCCCCTTGGCCGAATACACACCTCTCTCCCTCTCCTCCTTTTTTTTCCTCTTCTCCTTCTTTCTTTCTTCTTTTGCCCGGAGACGAGCAAACATTTTAAGTTTGGTGTGGTAAAAGCATTGCTTTTTGTTTTTCCATAACCATTAATGGCACCTAAGGCCAGAGAAACCTCAAGAAAGAGGAAAGGGAAGGCAATTGCTTCCACCTCTGAGTCATGGGAGATGGAGGGATTCATCTCAAAGGTCCATCAAGACCACTTCTATGAAGTTGTGGCCAAGAAGAAAGTGATCCCTGAGGTTCCTTTCAAGCTCAAAAAGAATGAGTATCCGGAGATCTGACATGAGATCCGAAGAAGAGGTTGGGAAGTTCTCACCAACCCCATTCAACAAGTCGGGATCTTAATGGTTTAAGAGTTCTATGCAAACGCATGGATCACTAGGAACCATGATCAAAGTGTGAACCCGAATCCAAAGAATTGGCTTACCATGGTTCGGGGGAAATACTTAGATTTCAGTCTGGAAAATGTATGGTTGGCGTTCAACTTGCCAACGATGCAAGAAAACGCACGCCCCTACACTAGAAGGGTCAACTTTGATCAAAGGTTGGACCAAGTCCTCATGGACATATGTGTGGAAGGAGCTCAATGGAAAGTTAACTCAAGAGGCAAGCCGGTTCAATTGAGAAGACCGGACCTTAAGCCTATAGCTAGAGGATGGTTGGAGTTCATCCAACGTTCAATTATTCCTACTAGCAACCGGTCTGAAGTTACTGTAGACCGGGCTATCATGATCCATAGTATCATGATTGGGGATGAAGTGGAAGTTCATGAGATTATACCTCAAGAACTCTACAAGGTGGCTGACAAGTCTTCCACTTTGGCAAGGTTAGCCTTTCCTCACCTCATTTGTCACCTCTGCAATTCGACTGGAATTGACATAGAGGGAGACATCCTCATTGAAGAGGACAAGCCCATCACTAAGAAAAGGATGGAGCAAACAAGAGATCATGGACCTCAACAAGAGCATAAGGAAATTCCTCACCATGAAATCCCTGAGATGCCTCAAGGGATGCACCTTCCTCCACAAAACTATTGGGAGCAAATCAACACCTCCTTAGGAGAATTAAGTTCCAACATGGGACAACTAAGGGTGGAACACCAAGAGCACTCCATCATTCTCCATGAGATTAGAGAAGATCAAAGAGCTATGAGGGAGGAGCAACAAAGACAAGGAAGAGACATAGAGGAGCTCAAGAGCACCATTGGTTCTTCAAGAAGAGGAAGACGCCACCCTCACTAAGGTGGACCCGTTCCTTAATATCCTTGTTCTTATATCTCTGTTTTACATTTACTATGCTTTATGTTTATTTATGTTTGTGTCTTATTACATGATCACTAGTGTCTAAGTGTCTATGTCTTAAAGCTATGAATGTCCTATGAATCCATCACCTCTCTTAAAGGAAAAATGCTTTAATTACAAAAGAACAAGAAATACATAGTTTCAAATTCATCCTTGAAATTAGTTTAATTATTTTGATGTGGTGACAATACTTTCTGTTCTCTGAATGAATGCTTGAACAGTGCATATGTCTTTTGAAATTGTTGTTTATGAATGCTAAATATGTTGGCTCTTGAAAGAATGATGAAAAAGAAGACATGTTATTTGATAATCTGAAAAATCATAAAAATGATTCTTGAAGCAAGAAAAAGCAGTGAATACAAAAGCTTGCGAAAAAAAAAAGAAAAGAAAAATGGCAAAAAAAAATAGAAATAGAAAAAGCAAGTAGAAAAAGCCAAAAGCTCTTTAAACCAAAAGGCAAGAGCAAAAAGCCAATAACCCTTAAAACCAAAAGGCAAGGGTAAAAAGGATCCAAGGCTTTGAGCATCAATGGATAGCAGGGCCTAAAGAAATAAAATCCTGGCCTAAGCGGCTAAACCAAGCTGTCCCTAACCATGTGCTTGTGGCGTGAAGGTGTCAAGTGAAAACTTGAGACTGAGTGGTTAAAGTCGAGGTCCAAAGCAAAAAGAAGAGTGTGCTTAAGAACCCTGGACACCTCTAATTGGGGACTCTAGCAAAGCTGAGTCACAATCTGAAAAGGTTCACCCAGTTATGTGTCTGTGGCATTTATGTATCCGGTGGTAATACTAGATAACAAAGTGCTTAGGGCCACGGCCAAGACTCATAAAGTAGCTGTGTTCAAGAATCAACATACTGAACTAGGAAAATCAATAACACTATCTAAAATCTAATTTCCTATAGATGCCAATCATTCTGAACTTCAATGGATAAAGTGAGATACCAAAACTATTCAAAGGCAAAAAGCTACTAGTCCCGCTCATCTGATTGGAGCTAAGTTTCATGGATATTTTGGAATTTATTGTAAATTCTCTTCTTTTTATCCTATTTGATTTTCAGTTGCTTGGGACAAGCAACAATTTAAGTTTGGTGTTGTGATGAGCGGATAATTTATGCGCTTTTTGGCATTGTTTTTACATAGTTTTTAGTATGATTTGATTAGTTTTTAATATATTTTTATTAGTTTTTAAATAAAAATCACATTTCTGGACTTTACTATGAATTTGTGTGTTTTTCTGTAATTTCAGGTAATTTCTGGCTGAAATTGAGGGACTTGAGCAAAAATCAGATTCAGAGGCTGAAGAAGGACTACAGATGCTGTTGGATTCTGACCTCCCTGCACTCAAAGTGGATTTTCTGGAGCTATAAGAGTCAAAATGACGCGCTCTTACTTGCGTTGGAAAGTAGATATCCAGGGCTTTCCAGAAATTTATAATAGTTCATACTTTGCCAGAGTTTAGATGACGCAAACTGGGGTTCAACGCCAGCTTTCTGCCCTATTCTGGAGTTAAACGCCAGAAACAGGTTGCAAAGCAGAGTTAAACGCCAGAAACAGCTTACAAACTGGCGTTTAACTCCAAGGAAGACCTCTACACATGAAAGCTTCAATTCTCAGCCAAACCACACACCAAGTGGGCCCGGAAGTGGATTTCTACATCATTAACTTATCTCTGTAAACCCTAGTAATTAGTTTAGTATAAATAGAACTTTTTACTATTGTTTTTACATCTTGGAATTTAGGAATCTTTAGATCATTTTGTACACGTTTAGGGGGCTGACCACTCGGCCATGTCTACCCTATTTTCAATTATGTATTTTCAACGGTAGAGTTTCTACACACCATAGATAAAAGTGTGGAGCTCTGCTGTTCCTCATGAATTAATGCAAAGTACTATTGTTTTTCTATTCAATTCAAGCCTATTTCTTCTCTAAGATATCCATTCGCACACAAGAACATGATGAATGTGATGATTATGTGATGCTCATCATCATTCTCACTTATGAACGTGTGCCTGACAAATACTTCCGCTCTACATGCAAACAAGCTTGCATGCGTATCTCTTAGCATCCTGATCTACGATCAGAGTCTTCGTGGTATAGGCTAGAATTATTGGCGGCCATTCTTGAGATCCGGAAAGTCTAAACCTTGTCTGTGGTATTTTGAGTAGGATCTGGGAAGGGATGGCTGTGACGAGCTTCAAACTCGCGGGTGCTACGTGTAGAAGAGAAGAAGAACTAGATCTAGATCTAAACATAATCCTAATTCTAGAGAGAAGAGAGCTTCTCTCTCTAGGAACTAACTCTCACTAAAACTAACTAAAAACTCAACTATGACTAAAGATGTTGATTCCCCTTCAATCCTTGGGTTAAATAGCATCAGAAATGAGTGGGATTGGGCCCACAAGGCTTCTAAAATCACTGGCCACGAGTTGCATTAAGCGAATCATGTGCAACCATCGGCGCGTACGCATACAGTGCGCGTACGCATCCCTATACGCATGGCAACTATGGCAAATCTTATATCATTTTGAAGCCCCGGATGTTAGCTTTCCAATGTAACTAGAACCGCATCATTTGGATCTCTATAGCTCAATTTATGATCGATTAAGTGCAAAGAGGTTAGACTTGATGATGAGCGGATATTTTATACGCTTTTTGGGGTTAATTTCATATAGTTTTTAGTATGTTTTAGTGAGTTTTTAGTTTGTTTCCATTAGTTTTTAGGAAAAATTCATATTTCTGGACTTTACTATGAGTTGTGTATTTTCCTGTAATTTCAGGTATTTTTCTGGCTGAAATTGAGGGAGCTGAGCAAAAATCTGATTCAGGCTGAAAAAGGACTGCTGATGCTGTTGGATTCTGACCTCCCTGCACTCAAAGTCGATTTTCTGGAGCTACAGAACTCGAAATGGTGCGCTTCAAATTGCGTTGGAAAGTAGACATCCAGGGCTTTCCATCAATATATAATAGTCCATACTTTGCTCAAGGATAGACGACGTAAACTGGTGTTTAACGGCAGTTCTCTGCCCAATTCTGGCGTCCAGCGCTAGAAAAGGATTAAAAGTTGGAGTTCAACGCCAGAAATGGATCTAAACCTGGCGTTGAACGCCCAAAACAGCCTTATGCACATGAATTGTTTAAGTCTCAGACCCAGCACACACCAAGTGGGCCCCAGAAGTGGATCTCTGCACCATCTGTCATAGTCTACTCACTTTTTGTAAACCTAGGCTACTAGTTTAGTATTTAAACAACTTTTAGAAACTTATTTTGCATCTCATGACATTCTAGATCTGAACTTTGTACTCTTTGACGGCATGAGTCTCTAAACTCCATTGTTGGGGGTGAGGAGCTCTGCTGTGTCCCAAATGAATTAATGCAAGTATTTCTGTTTTCTATTCAAACATGCGTGTTCCTATCTAAGATATCCATTCGTGCCTAACTATGGAGTAGGTGATGATCAGTGACACTCATCACCTTTCTCAATCTATGAACGTGTGTCTGACAATCACCTCCGTTCTACATCAGATTGAATGAAAATCTCTCAGATTCCTTAATCAGAATCTCCGTGGTATAAGCTAGATTGATGGCGGCATTCATGAGAATCCGGAAAGTCTAAACCTTGTCTGTGGTATTCCGAGTAGGATTCTGGGATTGGATGACTGTGACAAACTTCAAACTCGCGAGTGCTGGGCGTAGTGACAGACGCAAAAGGATAGTAAGTCCTATTCCGGTACAACTGAGAACCTGCAGATGATTAGCCGTGCGGTGACAGCGCACTTGGATCCTTTTCACTGGAAGGATGGATGGTAGCCATTGACAACGGTGATCCACCAACACACAGCTTGCCATAGAAGGTCGTGCGTGCGTGAATCAGAGGACAGAGGAAAGCAGAGATTCAGAAGAAAAATCATCTCCAAAACTCCAACATATTCTCCATTACTGCATAACAAGTAATCCTTAACCCATGCTCTCTTGTTTATTCGCAATTCAACTGATAAACACAATTGACTTCCTGACTGAGAATTGCAAGATAACCATAGATTGCTTCAAACCAACAATCTCCGTGGGATTCGACCCTTACTCACATAAGGTATTACTTGGACGACCCAGTGCACTTGCTAGTTAGTGGTACGAGTTGTGAAAAGTGTGATTCACAATTCGTGCACCAAGTTTTTGGCGCCGTTGCCGGGGATTGTTTGAGTTTGGACAACTGACGGTTTATTTTGTCGCTTAGATTAGGAAACATTTTTCTTTTTTGGTTTAGAGTCTTTTATTATTTATACATTGTTAAAACACTTTAAATTTATAGCTCAATTAGTTAGAGCGTGGTGCTTATGTTCTTGGTAATTGGCTATCCTATTTTTAAAATCTTTTTCAAAAATAATTTTCCCTTGATTAAATCTTGTGCCAAACTTTAAGTTTGGTGTTTTCTTGTTGATTTTTCTTGGGTTTTCTAAAAATTTTAAGTTTGGTGTTCTTCCTTCATGTTCTTGTGTTCTTGTGAGTCTTCAAAGTGTTCTTGAGTTCTCTTTGTGTCTTGATCTTAAAATCCTTGAGTTTGGTGTTCCTTGGTGTTTTTCCCTCCAAAAATTTTCGAAAACAAGGAGCATTAGATCTAAAAGTTTTAAATCATTTTAAAGCATCTTTTTCGAAAATCAATTTTTAAAAATTCAGATTTTTTTCAAAACCTCCTAACCACTTTCTCTCTCCTCAATTTTTCGAAAATCTTCACCCAATTTTATTTATCTTTATCTTATTTTCGAAATAAATAAGTAAATAAATAAATAAAAAAATATTTTCTCTATTTTACATCATCTCCCTTTCTCCATCATGGACCTAAGCGGAAATGAACAGTCCAGGAGGACTCTGGGGTCATATTCTAACCCCTCTACTGCTTCATATGGGAGTAGCATCTGCATACCCTCCATTGGAGTCAGTAGCTTTGAGTTGAATCCTCAGCTCATTATCATGGTACAGCAAAGTTGCCAGTATTCTGGTCTTCCACAGGAAGAACCTACAGAGTTTCTGGCACAGTTTCTTCAGATTGCTGACACAGTACATGATAAAGAAATAGATTAGGATGTCTACAGACTATTACTGTTTCCATTTGCTGTAAAAGATCAAGCTAAGAGGTGGTTGAATAACCAACCTAAGGTGAGCATAAGGACATGGAAACAGCTGACAGAAAAATTCCTGAATCAATACTTTCCCCCAAAACGGATGACACAGCTAAGGCTGGACATCCAAGGCTTTAAACAAGGAGATAGTGAATCTCTTTATGATGCCTGGGAGAGATACAGAGAGATGTTACGAAAATGTCCCTCTAAAATATTTTCAGAGTGGGTTCAGTTAGACATCTTCTATTATGGGCTTGCAAAAGGAGCTCAGATGTCTCTAGATTACTCAGCTGGTGGATCTATCCACATGAGAAAGACAATTGAAGAGGCTCAAGAGCTCATTGATACAGTTGCCAGGAATCAGCATCTGTACCTAAGCAGTGACCCTTCCATGAAAGAAGAGGTTAAAATAGTAACTGCTGAACTCAGCCCTGTAGAACAAGCTGCTGAATTCAATCAGCAATTGGATTTTCTAACAAAGCAGTTAGCCGAATTCAAGGATAAACTACAAGAGACAAGGATGGCTAATATAAATATGGAAGAACAATTAAAGCAAACAAAGCAGCAGCTGTCAAGACAAATAACAGAAGAATGCCAAGCAGTTCAACTAAGAAGTGGGAAAACATTAAATACCCCACCTCAAGGCAGCAAAGAGCTAAGGGATGAGCAAACCACCCAAAATTCACCTGAGGACAGTAAGAGCCCAGGGAAAAGTAATTCTGGCGTTAAAACGCCAGAAATCTGGTGGAAGGCTGGCGCTGAACGCCCAGACCATGCCCAAGACTGGCGTTCAACGCCAGTAACAAGCAAGGACTGGGGTTCAACACCAGAAACAAGCAAGGATCTGGCGTTGAATGCCCAAAATGGGCAAGATCTGGCGCTGAACGCCCAAAATGGGCACAGTTCTGGCGTTCAGATGCCAGGAACAGACAAGGAGTTAGCATCTAACGTCACTCCAGTTTCTAACTCTGGCACTCAATTGCCAGTGAGGGATCAGACACACACAAATGCTGAAAGCAACCCCTCTAAAAAGGCTTCTTCAACCACTTCTGTAGGCAATAAACCTACAGCAACTAAGGTTGAAGAATATAAAGCCAAGATACCTTATCCTCAAAAACTCCGGAAAGAGGCGCAGGATAAGCAATTTGCTCGCTTTGCAGATTATCTCAGGACTCTTGAAATAAAGATTCCATTTGCAGAAGCAATTGAGCAAATACCTTCTTATGCCAAGTTCATGAAAGAGATCTTGAGTCATAAAAAGGATTGGAGAGAAACAGAAGGAGTTCTCCTCACTGAAGAATGCAGTGCAGTCATCCTGAAAAGCTTTCCTGAAAAGCTTAAAGACCCTGGAAGTTTTCTGATACCATGCATATTAGAAGGTCAATGCACCAAGATAGCTTTATGCGATCTTGGGGCAAGCATCAACCTAATACCTGCATCCACTATCAGAAAGCTTGGCTTAACTGAAGAAGTTAAACCAACCCGGATATGTCTCCAACTTGCTGATGGCTCCACTAAATACCCATCAAGCGTGATTGAAGACATGATTGTCAGAGTTGGGCCATTCGCCTTTCCCACTGACTTTGTTGTGCTGGAAATGGAGGAGCACAAGAGTGCTACTCTCATTCTAAGAAGACCCTTCCTAGCAACTGGACGATCCCTCATTGACGTCCAATAGGGGGAAATAACCATGCAGCATCCTGACACATCAAAAGACTGCATGAAAGTTGATCTTATTGACCCTTTGGTAGAAGAGATCAACATGGCTGAGAGTCTCGAATCAGAGTTGGAAAACATCTTTAAAGATGTTCAACCTGATTTAGAGGATTCAGAGGACATGAAAGAGCCTCTGAAACTTCTTCTGGAAGAGGAAAACCCTCCAAAACCCGAGCTCAAGCCACTACCACCATCCTTGAAATACGCATTTCTAGGAGAAGGTGACACCTTTCCAGTGATCATAAGCTCTGCTTTAAATTCACAGGAAGAGGAAGCACTTATTCAAGTGCTAAGGACACACAAGACAGCTCTTGGGTGGTCCATAGGTGACCTTAAGGGCATAAGCCCAGCTAGATGCATGCACAAGATCTTATTGGAGGATAATGCTAAACCAGTGGTTCAACCACAGAGGCGGCTAAATCCAGCCATGAAGGAAGTGGTGCAGAAAGAGGTCACCAAATTACTGGAGGCTGGGATTATTTATCCTATTTCCGATAGCCCCTGGGTGAGCCCTGTCCAAGTCGTCCCAAAGAAGGGAGGCATGACAGTGATTCATAATGAAAAAAATGAACTGGTTCCTACAAGAACAGTTACAGGGTGGCGTATGTGTATTGACTACAGAAGGCTCAATACAGCCACCAGAAAGGATCATTTTCCTTTACCATTCATAGACCAGATGCTAGAAAGACTGGCAGGTCATGATTACTACTGCTTTTTGGATGGCTACTCAGGCTATAACCAGATTGTAGTAGATCCCCAGGATCAAGAGAAAACAGCATTCATATGTCCATCTAGAGTGTTTGCTTATAGAAGGATGCCATTTGGGCTGTGTAATGCGCCTGCAACTTTCCAGAGATGCATGCTCTCTATTTTCTCTGATATGGTTGAAAAATTTCTGGAAGTCTTCATGGATGACTTCTCAGTATATGGAGATTCATTCAGCTCCTGTCTTGATCACCTGAAACTTGTTCTGAAGAGATGCCAAGAAACCAACCTAGTTTTAAACTGGGAAAAATGTCACTTCATGGTGACTGAAGGGATTGTCCTTGGGCATAAAATCTCAAACAAGGGAATAGAGGTGGATCAAGCAAAGATAGAGGTAATTGAAAAATTACCACCACCTGCCAATGTTAAGGCAATCAGAAGCTTTCTGGGGCATGCAGGATTCTATAGGAGGTTTATAAAGGATTTTTCAAAAATCGCAAAACCTCTAAGCAATCTGCTAGCTGCTGACACGCCATTTATGTTCGACACAGAGTGTTTGCAGGCGTTCGAAACACTGAAAGCTAAGCTGGTCACAGCACCAGTTATTTCTGCACCAGACTGGACATTACCATTTGAGCTAATGTGTGATGCCAGTGATCACGCCATTGGTGCAGTGTTGGGACAAAGGCATGACAAGCTTCTGCACGTCATTTATTACGCTAGTCCCGTTCTAAATGATGCCTAGAAAAATTACACAACCACAGAAAAAGAATTACTTGCAGTGGTTTACGCCATTGACAAGTTCAAATCATACTTAGTAGGATCAAAAGTGATTGTGTATACTGATCATGCTGCTCTTAAATATCTACTCACAAAGCAAGATTCAAAACCCAAGCTCATCAGATGGGTGTTGCTTCTGCAAGAGTTTGATATAGAAATAAGAGACAGAAAAGGGACAGAGAACCAAGTGGCTGATCATCTGTCCCAGATAGAGCCAGTAGAAGGGAAGCCCCTCCCCTCTCTTAAGATCTTTGAGACTTTTCCGGATGAGCATTTATTTGCCATTCAGGAAACACCATGGTTTGCCGATATTGCAAACTATAAAGCTGCAAGGTTCATACCCAAGTAGTACAACAGGATACAAAAGAAGAAATTAACTACTGATGCAAAGTACTACTTATGGGATGAACTCTATCTCTTTAAGAGATGTACAGATGGAATAATCCGTAGGTGTGTGCCTAGAGAAGAAGCACAGAGGATCCTGTGGCATTGCCATGGATCTCAATATGGAGGCCATTTCGGAGGTGAGCGAACAGCCACCAAGGTCCTCAATAAAGAAGCGCTTGCTGGGAGGCAACCCAGCTATGGGGAATCAATCCTCTAAGCATTTTGCCCTATTTCTATTTTTATTTTTATTTGTTTATATAGAGTTCATTGATAACAAGGTAAAGAATCAATTGCATAAGTTCACAGGGTTACATAAGGAATCTGCACACAAAACAGAGAAAAAGAGCTCACTGGCAAGAAAACGCCAGTAAGAGCCTATTTTGGGCGTTCAGCGCCCAAAAGGGGCAGCCAGTGGGTGCTGAACGCCAGTAAGGATAGCAATCTGGCGTTCAACGCCAGAAAAGGGCAACAACTGGGCGTTGAACGCCTAGGAGAGCAGCATTTGGGCGTTGAACGCCCAAAGCAGGCAGTGTTTGGGCGTTCAAACGCCAGGATAGTGGGGAGGAGGTAAAAATCATTCTTCTTCATATTTTTTCATTCTAATTTTAAAATTCCATGTTTTTAATTCATGATTTCTTGCATAAACATGTTAAGAACCTTGATTTCGAAAATCCCTCTTTAAAAATATTAAATGTATCTTAATCCATAAGCACCAAGCCTCTTTGCAAATTCAATCTAACTCTTTTCAAATCCTTTTTTTTAAAACAAATCTATCTTTTCAACTCATCAATATCTTTTTCAAAATCTCCACTTTATCTTTTTCAAAATCTAGATCTATCTTTTTCAAAAATCTTTCATATTTTTTTAATTTTAAACTATATCCTCTCTTATCATATCTTCTATCTTATCTTTTCCAAATCAATCTTTTTTATCATATCTTTAAGCTAATATGTGGCAAACTAACAAGCAGAAACTATCTGGGACTGCTTTCTATGACCATCGGACCGTGGTCAGAGGAAAGATTGTTCATACCCACCATGACAGGATCAGGGAGATCTTAAAGCTACCTCAGCTGAAAGATGATCCAGACTCCTTCAACAGGAGAATGATGAGAACAGA
>NC_029785.2:82468685-82534591 GCF_000816755.2 Arachis ipaensis
GCAGTGATGATCCATTGCATCATGATGGGAAAGGAAGTGGAGGTTCATTAGCTAATCTCAGCTGAACTCTACAAAATTGCTAACAAAAATTCTAAAGAGGCCAGGTTGGCTTATCCAAGCGTGATTTCTCTGCTCTGCAAGGACGCTGGAGTAAGGATGGGAATAACTGAGTATATCTCAGTTGAGAAACCAATCACCAAAGCATCAATGGAATGACAACAAGCACAGGATGATCCCACCAAGAAGAAAACACAGGAATTTCTCCCAGAAATCCCTCAATCTGAATACTGGGAGTATCTTGAGATGTCTGTTACCAAGATACGGGAAGCTATGGAACAAATAATAAAAGAACAGAAGGAACACAGTCAAATTCTTACCTATATGTTTAAAGAACAAGAGGAGCAAGGGCGTGACTTAAGGGAATTGAAGCACCAGAAGTTATCTCTTGAAGGACCAAGCACCCCACGGATCAGAGGAACATCCACTTCCCAGAACAAAGGTTGTTAAATTCCAATTTCTGCTTTAACTCTGTGATAGTGTCATTATAGAAGTTCACCTTAGGAGTCATATAGTAGTAATTAGTATCTATGTTGATTTTATCTCCAATTAAGCCATAGTTTATTTTTCTCATCATCAGCAAACATCAATAAAATAGTAGATCTTTTGAATAAGAGGCAATAAAATTTCTAGTTTTAATAAGAGAAATTCTAATTAGTTACATGTGGTGGCAATACTTTCTGTCTTCTGAATGAATGCTTGAACAGTGCATATGTCTTTTGAATTTGTTGTTTAAGACTGTTAATTATGTGTCTGTGGCATTTATGTATCCGGTGGTAATATTGGAAAACAAAGTGCTTAGGGCCACGGCCAAGACTCATGAAATAGCTGTGTTCAAGAATCATCATACTGAAATAGGAGAATCAATAACACTATCTGAATTCTAAGTTCCTATAGATGCCAATCACTCTGAGCTTCAATGGATAAAGTGAGATGCCAAAACTGTTCGGAAGCAAAAAGCTACTAGTCCCGCTCATCTAATTAGAATCTGAGCTTCACTCAAAACTCTGAGATATTATTGCTTCTCAACCTATTAGTCTTCTATTTTATTTGTCTAGTTACTTGAGGACAAGCAACAGTTTAGGTTTGGTGTTGTGATGAGCGGATATTTTATACGCTTTTTGGGGTTAATTTCATATATTTTTAGTATGTTTTAGTGAGTTTTTAGTTTGTTTCCATTAGTTTTTAGGAAAAATTCATATTTCTGGACTTTACTATGAGTTGTGTGTTTTTCTGTAATTTCAGGTATTTTTCTGGCTGAAATTGAGGGAGCTGAGCAAAAATCTGATTCAGGCTGAAAAAGGACTGCTGATGTTGTTGGATTCTGACCTCCCTGCACTCAAAGTGGATTTTCTGGAGCTACAGAACTCAAAATGGCGCACTTCCAATTGCGTTGGAAAGTAGACATCCAGGGATTTCCAGCAATATATAATCGTCCATACTTTGCTCAAGGATAGATGACGTAAACTGGAGTTCAACGCCAGTTCTCTGCCCAATTCTGGCGTCCATCGCCAGAAAAGGATTAAAAGTTGGAGTTGAACGCCAGAAATGGATCCAAACCTGGCGTTGAACGCCCAAAACAGCCTTATGCACGTGAATTGTTTAAGTCTCAGCCCTAGCACACACCAAGTGGGCCCCAGAAGTGGATCTCTGCACCATCTGTCATAGTCTACTCACTTTTTGTAAACCTAGGCTACTAGTTTAGTATTTAAACAACTTTTAGAAACTTATTTTGCATCTCATGACATTATAGATCTGAACTTTGTACTCTTTGACGGCATGAGTCTCTAAACTCCATTGTTGGGGGTGAGGAGCTCTGCTGTGTCCCAATGAATTAATGCAAGTATTTCTGTTTTCTATTCAAACATGCGTGTTCCTATCTAAGATATCCATTCGCGCCTAACTATGGAGAAGGTGATGATTAGTGACACTCATCACCTTTCTCAATCCATGAATGTGTGTCTGACAATCACCTCCATTCTACATCAGATTGAATGAATATCTCTTAGATTCCTTAATCAGAATCTCCGTGGTATAAGCTAGATTGATGGCGGCATTCATGAGAATCCGGAAAGTCTAAACCTTGTCTGTGGTATTCCGAGTAGGATTCTGGAATTGGATGACTGTGACGCACTTCAAACTCGCGAGTGCTGGGCGTAGTGACAGATGCAAAAGGATAGTAAATCCTATTCCGGTACAACTGAGAACCTGCAGATGATTAGCCGTGCGGTGACAGCGCACTTGGATCCTTTTCACTGGAAGGATGGATGGTAGCCATTGACAACGGTGATCCACCAACACACAGCTTGCCATAGAAGGACGTGCGTGCGTGAATCAGAGGACAAAGGAAAGCAGAGATTCAGAAGACAAAGCATCTCCAAAACTCCAACATATTCTCCATTACTGCATAACACGTAATCCTTAACCCATGCTCTCTTGTTTATTTGCAATTCAACTGATAAACACAATTGACTTCCTGACTGAGAATTGCAAGATAACCATAGATTGCTTCAAACCAAAAATCTTCGTGGGATTCGACCCTTACTCACGTAAGGTATTACTTGGACGACCCAGTGCACTTGCTGGTTAGTGGTACGAGTTGTGAAAAGTGTGATTCACAATTCGTGCACCACTTGACAGCTTTTGCGATTCCTTCATTTCTTCATGAGTTCTCCATTTCTACATGCTTTTTCTTCATTCCCTCAATCCAATCTTTGCCTCCTAAATCTAAAATCACTTAAAAAACATATCAAGGCATCTAATGAAATCAAGGTGAATTAAAATTAGCTATTTTAAGACCTAAAAAGCATGTTTTCACTCTTAAGCACAATTAAAGGAGAATTTACAAGACTATGCTATTTCATTGGATACATGGGAGAAAAGTTGACAAAACCCTCTAAATTCAACACAAGATAAACCCTAAAAATGGGGTTTATCAACCTCTCTACACTTAAACCATAGCATATCCTCATGCTAAACCAAGAAGGATAAGAGAAAGGGTATGAACATTTATTCAATATAAGGAAACTATATAAACTTATCTACATGCACGCAACTAAATGCCAAATGATTCTATCTACTTGGTTAAAAATAAATTAATCCTCCAAGAGCATACATGCACAAGTAGGGCCAAGATCATATAATGATTCATGAATCCTACCAATTCGAGTATAAAAATAAAGTTCAAATAGACTTGCAAGAAGAATGCTCATGAAAGCCGGGAATCAAAGAATAGAGCATTGAACCCTCACCGGAAGTGTTTGCACTCTAGTCGCTCAAGTGTATAGGGTCGATTCTCTTAATTCTCCCCTAATCATGCTTTGCAAGATTTTTTTTTATCTAACAATCAACAATTATTCAATTCATGCATACATTCATCATGAGGTCTTTTCATAGGTTGTAATGGGGCTAGGATCAAGGTAGGATTGAATATATGGTCAAGTGGATTAGAATTTGAATCTTTTATCAACTTAAACTTTCCACCTAACCTATGACAACCTATACAATTTGAGTGCTAACCTAACTACCCATTCTTCACTTTTTCACATACTCATGCATTCTCTTTTTCATTTCACAACACTTATGCATTGATTCTTTTATTGAACTTTACTTTGGGGCATTTTGTCCCCTTTCATTGCTTTTCTCTTTTTCTTCTTTTTTTTTCTTCTATATATATATATTTTTTTCTTTTCTTTTCCTTTTGGCTTTTATTTCTTTTCCTTTTGTTTTTCTCATTTTTCTTTCTTTTGAACTACATACAAGAACATCAATGTATAAGGTCTATACATTTAATTAATACATGAGTATGTACCCAATTCCCAAATATAGGAATATAAAACATCCTTTTATCCCCACCCAATGTTCCCAAATCTCTCCAAACATGAAAATTATAAGCACTCTCACTAGCCTAGGCTAATCAAAGATCCAAACAAAGGACTTTCATTGGTTTTCCGCCTTAGGCTTGTAATGTGCTAAAATAGAGAATAAGTGGGTTAAGCGTAGGCTCAAAGTTGGCTACTGATGAGCGGATATTTTATACGCTTTTTGGGGATAATTTCATATAGTTTTGAGTATGTTTTAGTTAGTTTTTAGTTTATTTCCAGTAGTTTTTAGGAAAAATTCATGTTTCTGGACTTTACTATGAGTTGTGTGTTTTTCTGTAATTTCAGGTATTTTTTTCTTTCAAAATCCAGAATTATCTTTTTCAAAAATCTATCTTATCTTTTCAAAATTAAACTATATCTTCTATCTTATCTTTTTCACCTCAATCTTTTTATCTTATCTCCTCCAATTTTTCGAAAATCCAACCCCCCCCTTTAAATTGGGTTCGGCCTCCCCCCTCCTTCATCAACAAGTGCTACTCAATCTCCTTCTATCCCTCTCCTTTCTTTTCTTTTGCTTGAGGACAAGCAAACCTCTAAGTTTGGTGTGTTTTTCCGAAATCACTAAGATCATGGCTCCCAAAGGGAAACAATACACTCCTAGAGACAAGAAAGAGAGCGTTCCAAAACCACTTTGGAATCAAGGGAAGTTCTTATCTAAAGAACATTCAGACCATTATCTTAAAGTAATGGGTCTGAGATCAGTGATCCCGGAAGTTAGATTCGATCTGAAAGAAGATGAATATCCAGAGATCCAGGAGCAAATTCGAATCAGGAACTGGGAAGTCCTAGCTAATCCTGAAACGAAAGTAGGAAGGAACATGGTCCAGGAGTTCTATGTTAATATGTGGCAGACTGACAATCAAAGACTATCTGGAACAGCCTGCTACGAATTTCGGACCATGGTCAGGGGAAAAATTGTTCATACCACCCCTGACAAGATCAGAGAGATACTAAAGCTACCTCAGCTAAAGGATGATCCAGACTCCTTCAACAGGAGGATGATGAGAGCAGACATTGGCCTGGATAAAATTGGGGAGGACATCTGTATTCCTGGAGCCAGGTGGACCACCAACACAAAGTGCGTCCCAAATCAACTCAAAAGGGAGGATCTCAAACTAGTTGCCAGAGGATGGCTGGACTTTATTGGGCGTTCTCTGTTGCCCACCAGCAACCGTTCTGAAGTCATAGTTAAAAGAGCAGTGATGATTCATTGCATCATGATGGGAAAGGAAGTGGAGGTTCATCAGCTGATTTCAACAGAGCTCTATAAGATTGCTAACAAAAATTCAAGAGAGGCCAGGTTGGCTTATCCAAGCGTGATTTCTCTGCTCTACAAGGATGCTGGAGGCAAGATGGGAATAACTGAATATATCCTAATTGAAAGGCCAATCACCAAAGCATCAATGGAGAGACAACAAGCACAGGAGGATCCTATAAAGAAAAGAGCACAGGAATTCCTTCCAGAGATTCCTCAAGCAGAATATTGGGAACATCTTGAGACGTCTGTCACCAAGATACAGAAGCTATGGAGCAAATAATAAAACAACAGAAGGAACACAGTCAAATGCTAACCCATATGCTTAAAGAACAAGAGGAGCAGGGACGTGACTTAAGGGAACGGAAGCGCCAAAAGTCTTCTGTGATACCAAGCCTCCCAAGGATTCTGTGCGAAATTGTAAGAGAGTAATGTGTGCGAAATTGTAAGAGAGTAACAATTTTGTGCACCAAGTAACAATTTTGTGCACCAGCTACAATGGGGAGTAAAAAGTAGGCTATTTGGGTAAGTGAGCTAATGAATTGATGGCCTCAATCATATAAATGCATGAATACAAAAAATAATGGACATATAGATTCAAACAAATCAAATATTACAATCATAGAAAGAGAATAATTACACACAAGAATGGAAAATAAGTGGTTATAAGATGTAACCACGCAATTAGGCTCAAAACTCACATGCTTGTATTTTTAGCTCAAAAACATGTTCCAAAATAAATTCTTCAAGCAAGTTCAATAAAAAAAAATTTTCTTTCAAATTGGTAGGGTGCCCTAAAATAATTTCTTGGAAAAGAAATCATCACCCTAACCAAGTAGTCCTAATAAGAAATAAGTGATAAAAATATGTACAAATTCTAACTAACATGCAACCTATCATGCAATGCAATAACCAATCTAACAAAGAAAACTAAGAATTGGTGTTGAAAGGAAATTGTTACCCATGGAGATCGGTCGGACAACCTCCCCACACTTGAAGATTGCACCGTCCTCGGTGCATGCAAAGGAGGGCAAGGTGGATGGGTTGCTAAAATTGATGAGCTCCTTCAAAAGGTTGTGCGAATGAACTTGTTTGTTGCCCCATTTGAAGCTTATCTTTTCCACTTTTGGTGGCCAACCTAAAAGGAAAGAAAAAGAAAGAAAATTAAGCCTATAACAAAGATATCAAAGCAAATAGAACATAGGCGGGGGCTAATGCCAAATAAGAGTAAGGTTCTCACTACATGTTAGCTACGCATCTTAAGTGGAAATGAATAGTCCAGAAGGACTCTTGGGTCATATGCTAACCCTATTACTGCTGTATACGGGAGTAGTATCTGTATACCTCCCATCATAGCAAGCAGGTTTGAGCTAAATCCTCAGCTCATTGTCATGGTGCAGCAGGAAGAACCTACTGAGTTTCTGGCACAGTTCTTGCAAATTGCTGACACAGTACGTGACAAAGAAGTAGATCAGGATGTCTACAGATTATTACTGTTTCCATTTGCTGTAAAAAGATCAAGTTAAGAGGTGGTTAAATAACCAACCTACAGCAAGCATAAGAACATGGAAACAGTTATCAGACAAAAAGTGGAAGGTGGAATTGTAAAATACATTCTAAATTGAAAGTGAAAAAAGTAATGAAAATTCCACAATGAAAGTTCCCAGTCCCCCCTAACTTAAATTCTAAGCTATTTATACACTCTCCTCTATTGATCTTCAAGCCTTGAATTGGGCTTTTGGCCTTGAGGAGATTAGGTTGAAGATAGCTCCATTTGGTTGCTTTGATGTTGAGAAGAGATCTGTTTGAAATTAGTCACTCTGATGTTCACGTTTGAGTCAACGTTTGAGGGCCAACGTTGACTCAAACGCCACTTTGAATCAGGTCAACAAAAACCAGAAAACTTGCTGTCATTGGCGTTTGACTCAACGTTGGAGGGCAAACGTCAGCGAATCAACGCGTACGCGTGCCTTGCGCGTTCGCGCATACTGGTAAAAAATGCATATCCACGCGTACGCGTGGGTCACGCGTACGCGTGGATGCAAAATTTTAATTTTATAGCTTCAGGGGAAGTTGGCCTCAGCGTTGGACCTCAAACGTTCCCTCCAACGTTGGCGTTTTCACGCGTACGCGTACTCCACGCTTACGCGTGCCTTGGCCTTTTTCTCTATCAACGCGTACGCATGCTCCACGCTTACGCGTGCTTTGGCTTTTTTTTCTATCCACGCGTACGCGTCACTGACCCGTACGCGTCGATTCAAAGATTTTCAACTTCAATTTCTGGATTTGGCATCGCGCACATTGGAGGTTAGCGTTGGAGGCAACGTTGGACTGCAACGTTTGCTTATCGACGCGTACACGTGACCCACGCGTCCGCGTGGATGGTCAAATTTTGCCATTCCACGCGTGCGCGTGACGCACGCTTGCACGTGATATCTAATTTTTGCCTTTTCACGCGTACGCGTCATGGACACGCACGTGTGACTCAAAAAAAACTTTTAGCTCCAGAATTGAAATTTTTATTACCACGTTGGGGGTAACGTTGGATGTCCAACGTTACCTCAAACGTGAGCATCAGTGTTGATTACAGAGAGTGCTCTGTTCCTCTTCCAACGTTTGCGGCAACGTTGGTGGTCAAACTTGGCCACCATCGTTGCTTCCTCTTCATCCTTTACATGCTTCTTCTTCAACCTCCTTCCATGCTTTCCTTCACCTATCATCAACCAATGAATGCATCAAAACTTTGCTAAAATCATGAGACTTCTTATCATTCTTAGCATGCAAGTAATCATAGCATAACTCATCATGAAATTACATTAAATTACTCATGGTTGAATGATCATAGGCATACCTGGATTTATACCCTAATGGCTTACCAATATGTACAAAAGGGAAAAATAAAAAGAATTTACCATGGTGGGGTGTCTCCCACCTAGCACTTTTGCTTATTGTCCTTAAGTTGGACTTATGGGGAGCTCCTCTTAAGGTGGCTTGTGCTTGAAGCTATCTTTGAACATCCACCAATGCTTGAATCTCCAATAAGCTTTAGTCTTCAAAGATGATAACTCCAAGCCTTGATGGAGTTCCACACAAGCCATGGACTCCCAAATTTGATTCTCCTTGTGCGATCCAGGATCCCACACTTTGTTTTGACACCCATCTTCAAATTGATCATCATGATTCCAATTGGACGGTATGATCTTAGAATTCTCAATTAAGCATCCAGACATTCTCCTAGACCCTTGCAATTTGGTTCTACACCAACCATTGCGATTCAACTTCAAGCATGCAACCATCATGAACTTAGAGTGATGTGTCCAACCACTACACAACTCTCTCCTACTCTTAACTCCACAAAGAGCTCTAAGTTGACCATCATTTTCAATCAAACCATATTCAAGTGAGAAGGTAAAGCTTAGGAATAAGGATTTTACCAACTTGAATGTTGTGTAGGATGGTGACTTAGGAAGGGGTGGTCCTAATGATCTTGCAAGTTCCACTCCCTTGTGCTCTTCTTTGACTACCTCCACCTCTTTACAACTTTCCTCAACTTCAACCTCTTCCTCTTGGTGGCTCATTTCCAATTCAATTTCTTCTTCATTGCTCACCAAGGGCATGACAGGTTGTGCATCTCCTTTTTTGACTTCAATTTCAAGCCCAATGGGAAAAGATTCAATTCTAGATAGGAACTCCTCAATGATTGAATCCATCTCTTGGTCAACCTCTTCAAAGTCTTAACCCATGATATGTCTCAGAGGTTGTACACCCTTCTCAACATCAATGTCAAGCTTCTTAGAAGAGGGCTCTATGACTTCACATTCCCATGGACTTCCAACATCTCCTAAGACTTCAACCACTTCTTCCAGCTCAATTACCTTAACTTTCTCCCCTTGTGGCAATTCTTGCTTCAACTCCTCTTCTTCACCTTGAAGCTCTAAACTCACTCCCTCACTATGCTCCTTAATTGCTTCTCCATATTCAATAATGGGAGTTCCTTGATCGCATAGGCTTAGGCGGGAGGAGACCATATTGCTAACGGCTTTCGCTAGGATAGCCATCTTGGCTTCTAACTCCTTAAACTCTTTTTGGTTCACTTCTTGCCTTCGAATGTAAGAACTAACACATTCTTGGAGAGGATCATCCATTGGAAGTGGTGTGGAAAAAGAAGGTTCATTGTTTGGGAAAGAGGTTTCATAATTGGAAGTTGGTTTATCTTGGCAAGGGTATGGAGATGGTGTATATTGAGGTGGTTCTTGAGAGTAATTGTGTTGGAATGGTGGTGGTTTTATGTATGGTTCATATGGTTCATAAGGTGGTTGGTATGGTGGATAAGGATTAGGGTCATAATGAGGTGTTTGGTGGTAGGGGCTTGTGAGTAAGGTGGTTCAAAATTAGGTTGGAGAGGTGGTTCATAGGCATGTGGTGGTGGTTGTTGACAATCACAATAATGGTCACCACATCCATTAGATTGATATGCATTAGGGGTGGAATTATACTTATAAGAAACTAGAGGAGGTTGTTGCCAAGAAGGGTGATCAATCCTTTGAGGTTCTCTCCACCTTTGATTGTTCCATCCTTGATGCATGTTACCATTGTAGTTCCCATTTCCTACAACATAATTTGGGCCAAACTCATAGCCAAAGTGAGGATGAGAATTCATAATAGCAAATAAAAACAAAAGCTAACAAAAATAAGCAACAAAGTCCTAAAGCTAACAAAAACTAACAAATAAGCAAAAGGCAAACATATTCACAATATTTACAATAGGCAATAATATAACACCATTGCAACTCCCCGTTAACGGCGCCATTTTGATTTAAGAAAATTGTCGTGTCGCTATAGAATTTCACACAAAATGAACGAATTCTCGTTGCAAGTATAGTTCTATACCAACAAACAATCCTCCCAATCAAAATTTTGAGTTGTCACAAGTAACAAACCCCAAATGAAAATTAACCGAAGTATTTAGACTCTGGGTCGTCTCACAAGGAATTGTAATGAAGTGCTCAATTATTGGCTATGAAGATGCAAAGGGGTTTGATTTGGTAATTAGCAAGAAAGTAAATGACAAGAAAGTAAATAATAAGAACTAATAAAATAAATGGAAAGAACTCTTGGCTAGACATAGGTAATTGAGATCACCATCCTTGTCAACAAACTATAACATTGATAATTATGAGAGGCCAACCTATTAAGTCTACTTCCAAAGCCTTAAGCACGTAATATCTACTCCTAGGCTTGAAGTACGTCAAATAGGCTTGATCACATCAACCCATAAGTCCCAACCTACCTACTAATGAGTATCAAATTGATCACCAAGGGTTCTCAAATCACCAATTCAATGAGACCCAATGACTCAAAGTTACTCAATTCTCTTAGCCTAGGCCAAGAGTCAAGAGAACTACTCAAAAACTGAAGGAAACATTTTAACAAATACCTAGTGTGCAAGAAAAATAAGCAACATAAAATACAAGAATTAAGGAAACCCACAACTAACATAAGCAAGAAATCAATAATAACAATCAAGATCAACATAAAAGATACATGGAAATATAAAATTGCATTAAGAGAGATCAAGATCCAACAATTGTTCATCAACATAAGAGAGCAAAATAAGAAATTAACAAGTAAAAGTAGAAGAGCAAAGACAATAGAACACTAAAATATAATGAGAATTAAAATCAAAACAAGAATTGAAAGAGAAATTTGAGTGATTAACCTAACTTTACCCTAATTTCTATCATAAATCTAGAGAGAGGAGAGAGCCTCTCTCTAGAATTCTACCCAAAAACATGATAAAAACTAAACTATGACTACTTTTTTTATTCTCCCTTCAATTCTTGGGTTCAATAGCATCAGAAATGAGTTGGATTGGGCCCAAAATGAGCTAGAAATCACTGGCCACGATTTCACTTTTAGTGAATTATGTGCTCCATCGGCGGGCATGCGTACATGGTACGTGCACGCCCCTATACGCGAAGCAACATATGGACCGGATGTTAGCTTTCCAACGCAACTAGAACCGCCTCATTTGGACCTTTGTAGCTCAAGTTATGGTCGTTTGAGTGCGAAGAGGTCAGGCTTGACAGCTTTACGGTTCCTTCATTTCTTCATGAGTTCTCCCACTTTGCATGCTTTTCTCCTCACTTCTTCCATCCAATACTTGCCTTATGAACCTGAAATTACTCAACAAACATATCAAGGCATCGAATGGAATTAAAGTGAATTAAAATCACCAATTTTAGGGCCTAAAAAGCATGTTTTCACATTTAAGCACAAATCAAGGGAGAATTGCAAAACCATGCTATTTCATTGAATAAATGCGAGAAAAGGTGATAAAATCCCCCAAATTAAGCACAAGATAAACCACAAAATCGGGGTTTATCAATGATGCCCTTTCGGATTCACTTGGTGGCATCTCAATGATATGGAAATCAATTAGAAATATCAAACCCTTTATGTTGGCCAACACATCTTCCGCAATACCCGACACGGTTATTATGCTCTTGTTCGCCAAGACAAACCTAGCCGCCGACCGTTTCAAAAGTGGGAGCTTCAATAGATGATAAACGGAAAGAGGCATGATGCTAATGCATGCACCAAGGTCGCACATACAATCAATGAATTGGACTCCATCAATGACACAAGAGACTAAACAAGGACCCGGATCAACACTCTCGGTCATAGATTTTAGAATTGTTTGATGCGATATTTGTTAGACGAAGAGTCAACCGCCCAAAGACCGTGAATGAAGTTTTCTCTAGTGGTGAGACCGCTACCCTTACTAAGACCTTGTGTGAGATGACAAGTCTTCTAAAGCAACTCCAATTGAATCAACAACAACCTCCACCCCAACAACACTCACTTTCTCCTCAAAACCAACAATGTCAACAATTGGTCTTCCAAAAAGTGTGTGGCATTTGCTCATGCTACTCCCACTACACGGACGAATGTCCAAATCTCCAAGAAGGATGAAATCCCTGGCAACGGTGCCATTTTGATTAACCGAAACTTCTTATGCCGGTTAGAAATTAGTAATGAATCCAATCGTGAGTATAGTCTAACCAACACGCAAATATCGCATCAAACAATTCTAAAATCTATGAACGAGAGTGTTGATCCCGAGTCGTTCTCCTTAGGAATTGCTTTAAAATGCGCATCATTGATTAGGAAATATTTTATAGTTTTGAGAGTTGGTGTAAGGATTCAAGCTAACAAAAGCAAACAACAATCAATTGAGATAAAGGCCTTGGCCAAGGGTAAGCATTGGAAGTTTCATCATTATAGTTTCCTTCAATTAAGATAGGAATTGATCATTGCTTCACTTAGTTAACCCCCTAACAATGGAGGAAAGTCAAGTGAGAGTAACTAACTTGAGTCACAAGTCCTAGTCTCACCCTAGGGAAGTCTAGCTTTAGTGCACTACAAGTCAATTAGCAACTCTCAATTCAAAATCTACAATTGATATCCACTATTCAAGTGTCTCCAATAACTCAACTCCTAAGCCAAGTAAGAGAAATCTACTCCATAGCTAGGGTTGTCATTATCACAAACAATTGGTTGGCAATCTTAGAAGACATGATGTAATTGAGAGAAGAAAATTGAATTAAAGCTATCTAATCTACACAATCATCAACAATCACGCAATTGAATGAAATGACACAATTCATTAATCCAAAATCAAGGTAACAAAGTCAAACAAATCTAGATTTAAGAGATTGAATCAAAAGAGCATCAATTAAGAGTAGAGGAGGAGTAGATCTACAACTTGTATCAAAGCAAAAGTGAATTAGCAATGGATCTCACCAAGAAATCAAAGGAGAATTGCAATGGAGGAACTGAAATCCTAGAAAGAAGTGGGAGTTTCTCTCTCTAAAAACAAAATGTAACTAACTCGCTAAAATATCTAGAATTACGACTAATTGTCCTAACACACCTAACCCTTGGTCTTCTTAAGCTTTTCCCTCCAAAATTATGCTCCAAAACAGGGCCTAGAACTCCTTGAAATCGCTAGTCACGTATTTTGATAAAAAAATCACGTGCGTCCATCGACGCGTACGCGCACAGCACACGTACGCGCCCCTAGGGTCTTTTGCGATCTGCGCACAGGCGTATGGTGCGCGCGAGCGTCATAGGAAATATGGCCCAGCCATATAAGTGCGCCGGCTCCTCACTCGGCTCCACTGCGCTGGCTTTGGGTGTACGCATCCATGCGTACGCGCACGGTGCGCGTGCGCGTGCATGTGCAAACTTCAAATCTTTAATTTATTTCATGCTTCCTTCATTCATGCATGCTTCCTTCACTCCTCTTAACCATTTTTACCCTGTAACTTCTGTAACTTCGAATGGTAATAGAGGAGGATTACAATATATCAATTTTGATGCAAAAGAATCATATTTTCACCTATGAGGCAAAATGGGGAAGGGAACACAAAATCACACAATTTTATATGAATAAGTGTGGAGGATCATTGATAAAATTCTTAAATCTATACATGATAAACCCTAAAAATGGGGTTTATCACGCGTAGGGCGAGAATTTTGGAAGACCCACGCATACGCGTGCATGACGCGTATGCGTGGGTATGATCCGTGCTCGTTAACAAAGAGAGCGCTACGTTATCTGAACGAGCATCTGCGACAAATTTCAAATTTAGGATTGAAGATTTGCCACTGATGCGCATGCGTACATGACGTGTACACGTGGATACAACAATTGTGGTGAACCACGCGCTCGCATACATGACGTGCATGCATGGATATGGCATCTGGGAAGAAGCACGCAAACGTGTGGGTGGCGCGAAAGCTGGGAGTTGAGATTTTGCCATCCACGCGCACGCGCAAGGGACGCGCATGGGTGGGGAGCGCTCATGGCGTGAACGTAGCGCTCGTTTGAAGAATGCTACCAGGGATGCGCACGCATGCATGATACGCGCAAGCATGGCTGAGGCTGAAGATAGTATCGACGCGCACGCATATCTTACGCGTAGGCAACACAAACAGCCAAAATCAATCTTCCAATAACACTAACTAATACAGAAACTTACAAAATACATATCATCAACCCTTCAAAAAGTCACAGAACCACCAAAATAATCACCACCCACCCACTTACTACCCACCAAATAACCCAACAATAAACCACAATAATTCTCATCCACCACCTGCATCCCACACACAACCACGCTAAAGCTCCCAGAGAATCTCCAACTTGGAGATATTGATGGAGAAAATGATAAAGAATCAAGAGGTGACCAATAAGAATAATGAGGCTTCAATGAGGAATATAGAAAGACAAATTGGACAATTGTCCAAACAACAAGCTAAGAGACCAAACAATGTTTTCCCAAGTGATACCATTCCAAATTCCAAAGAAGAGTGTAAAGCAATTCAACTAAGAAGTGGAAGGACACTGGAAAATGACAAGGTTGACAGTGAAATGGCAACTGAGGAGAAGGACCAGAAGAAGCTCAAGAAGAAGGAGGAAGAGCCACAAGCTCCAAGGAAGGAAAAACAAGTCATGGAAGAGCACCCATAAGAACAGAGGAAGGAAGTGAAGCCATATATTCCACCTCTACCATACCCTCAAAGGTTGCAAAGAGAGCTCAAGGACCAACAATTTCCTAAGTTTCTGGAGGTTTTTAAGAAGCTGGAAATTAACCTTCCCCTTGCTGAAGCATTGGAGCAAATGCCTTTATATGTAAAATTTCTCAAGAAACTCATTAACAAGAAGAGAAACTGGAATGAGAAGGAGACAGTGGTCCTGACCCAAGAATGCAGTGCAGTGATTCAAAAAGGTCTCCCACCAAAAATCAAAGATCCTAGGAGCTTCTTTTTGCCTTGCACCATTGGAAACATGTCCATTGATAAGGCACTGTGTGATCTAGGATCAAGTATCAATTTGATGCCTCTATCTATGATGAGAAGGTTGTCTATAGAGGAAGTAAAGCCTACATAGATGTCCTTGCAACTTGCTGATAGATCAATGGTAATCCCAATGGAGTGGTTGAGAACCTACTAGTCAAGGTGGGTAAGTTCATATTTCCAGCGGATTTTGTGATCCTGGATCTAGATGAAGAGTGAAGCGATTCTATCATATTAGGGCGACCCTTCTTAGCCACAGCAAGAGCTATAATTGATGTGGAGAAAGGTGAAATAATCCTCAGAGCACATGATGAATAGATCACTCTACATGTCTTTAAGGAGATGTAGCATCCTGCTAAAAAGAAAGGTTGCATGAGAATTGAGGAGGAAAACTTAAACTGGAAGGAAAAACCCAAGGAAGCACTCATCAACTCACCCTTGGAGTAGAAGACAGACATTGAAGAAAAATAAAAGGGTCATGAGGATAAGGAGGCTAGGAAGGAATTGCAAAAAGAGGTTACAAGATTGATCATTAAGAAAGCTCCTGACATAAGGCCTGGTGCCATGAAAGAAGGGTCACCGAAGAAAGGAAGGAAGAGCAAGAAAAAGGCTCCAAAAGGGTGGAGAAACAAGAAAATTCCAACTGAAGGGTTCTCAAAAGAAGACAAAGTGAAACTGACCTACCAACAGTTGGAGACATTCCCAAAATCGAATGATTATTACCCTGTCAACAAAATACTCTCACTGGAACATATAGTGATTGTTCATCAAAGCACAGGAAAAAGGCTCACAGTGAGAGGGGACAAGCTGAGGCACTATAATCATCAGCCACCCTAACAGAGAATTGATGTCAAGCTAGTGACACTAAAAGAGCGCTCCATGGGAGGCAGCCCATGATTTAATATTCTTGCTTTTATTTTAATATCAATAATTAATGGTTCTTATAGCATGAGTTTGAGCTTTCATGAGTAGATTTTATGGCTGCATACATCATTTTAAAGCATATGTCTGACTCCTAAGTTTGGTGTGCCTAAAGGCACTCTAAAGTAGCTTTCAAAGCATGATGAACATATAACCATCTTAGGATATATACTCATTTATTTTATTAAAGTATATAGCTAAACATTAAGTTTGGTGTTTGATGACATGTCATCATGTCATGTTTTTCTATGCTTTTTCATACAAGAAATTTATGATTAGTGCTTAAATATTGAATAATTTTGTGCTTAAATGGTATATTTCTTTGATCTTTTGATTTTATAATTTTTGAAGGAAATAAGTAGAAAAAGAAACAAAATAGCACAAAATCAGCTCAAAAGAAGAAAAGAAGAATTTTGGGGCACATTTTAGAGATCAGACACACTTTGGAGCCTTAGGCCACGCTTTTAAATGTGTGGCCCATGACTAAATCAAAGGAAGCATGACAATGAGCGCTCATTTGCCAAGTGAGTGCCATGCTCACTAATTGAGTGATTTCGTGAATTTTCAGCTTTGAAGCAAGATTTTTGCTGTCCGAGCGCTCACTAAGATAACTTGGCGCCGACAGCACCACCATGCCTTCTTCAAAGGACCATAACCTGAGCTACAGATGTCCATTTGATGCGCTTCCAGTTGCGTTTGAAAGCTGACATTTAGAGCTTTCCAATGATATATAATAATCTATATTTGGAATGAAATTGAAGCACAAGTAATAGGTTTCTTTAAGGCCCAAAAACACATTTGGGGTAGCGCTCCATAAGCTAGCGCAGCGGTCACAAAGAGAGCGCCAATTGAGGATGGTGCGCACCAAAGGAAGCACGCTGAGGGAGTGAACGGGGCGCTCACTTTGTGAACTGAGCGTTTCACTGGGAGCATAAAAAAATACATCCTGACCCACTTCATATAAGGCCAAACCAACAAAAGCCCATTGAAGCCCCAAAGAGCCCAATTGACAACACTCAATGGCACAAGGATCAGTTAGATTAGGAATTTTATTTAATTGTAATTTGTTTTCAATTTCAATTTCATTTTGTAATAGCCTATATAAAGGCATCAGTTTCATTCCATTGAAGAGATCGGTTAGGCTGCAATAGTAGTAGGGAGCAGTAGGAGTAGGAGTAGGATAGAATAGAAAGCTCTCTTTGATACACTTTTACTCTTCTGCACTCTCTACATTTCAGAATTCAATTCAGCTTTATGAAATTTCCATTTCTTACACTTCTCTGCTACAATTTCCTTTTCTGGAATTTTAATTTCTGCAACTTTACATTTGAATTTACCGTGATCTGAATTTACTTTTCATGCAATTTAATTCTTCTGCAATTTAATTATTCTGAGTCTGATCTATTTCTTTCTTTAATTTCCCAGCAACCCATTCCCTTTACATTCACTGCAATTTACTTTTCTTGCCCTTTAAGTTTCTGCTGATTTACATTCTGCACTTTATATTCTCTGCAATTTACATTCAATTATCCAATTTTCATTCAATTCATCACTGTCTGCTTGACTAAACAGACCACTCACTAAAGTTTCTTGATCCATCAATCCCTGTGCGATCGACCTCACTCTTGTGAGTTATTACTACTTTATGCGACTTGGTACACTTGCCAGTGAGTTTGTGTGGAAATCTAATTTTCACCCATCAAGTATTTGGCGCCGTTGCTGGGGATTGACATAGATCGACAATAATTAAGTGGGTGAAAGGTCTAGATTAAGAATTTTCTTTGTTTTTGTTCTTTTAATTCTCTATTTTAAGCTGATAACAAGGTGTTTGAGTTATTGCCTCACTAAGAAATTCTTCTCTATGTCATAAATTTCAATTTTCATTGGTGATGTGTTTTACAAAATTCAAATGGAGTTCAACTCATCTTGTGATCAAACAAATTTTATGTGATATTACCCACCATAACCAATTTCTAATGGTGGCTAGGAATATCACCATAAAATCACAGATTCTGATCACTCCAATCAATGGAGATATGCTTCAGAGCCACAAGATGAGCAAAAGAATTATATGGGATATTGCTCACCACCACAAAATGATTCAAGTCATTATCCTAATGGTGGATGGGAATATTACCAAGAAATTACATATTCTGAGCAACCCAACCAATGGAGATATGCTCCAGAACCACAACTTGATCAATCAGATCACATGAGATATTGTCCAGAATCACAAAATGATTTATGTCATTATCCTCATATTGACTGGGCATATCAACAAGAGTGTGAACAATCAATTGAAATGAATTTCCTCCCAGAGCCACAAAGTGAATCACACTGTTATGACACTGACACAAACTATGGCTGGGAAGGGAATTTTAATGCTCCGTATGATACTCATCAAGAGACATCATCACTGGAGTGTGCTTTCAATAAATTTATGCAAAATTGTCCCCCAATGCCACAAGGTGATACATACTGTGATGAATTCAACAATTCTTCAAGTTGTGCTTAGGAGGATCAAAATCAGAGAGCACTCAATGTGTCATACTCTATTAATCAAGAGCCGTCATCACTTGAGCAAACCTTCATCACTTGATTTTTCCCCAACACAAAATTCCCCCAATATCCATACGTCTCAGTTCATCAAAATTCATTCCACTACACAGAAAACTCATTTCAACATTCACAAAATTCATTCCCTAACTCACAAGATTCATTTCATACCACTCAAAACAACCTCACCACAACACATCCATATGCACACAACTTTTCTCAACCTTCATCTTTTGAGCTAGTAGTTGAGGACCCTCTTCAAAAGTCCAGAGAATTATTGGAAAGGCAAGAACAATCCTGGAGAGAAGAAGAAATCCTTCTTCAAAGGATGGATGAGCACTTGGAGAAAATAAGGAAACACTCAGAACTGCTAAGCAAGAAAGATGAAGACCAATTAGTGGATGTAAAGGAGGAAGTAGAAGAGCAAGATGAAAAGGCCTCAGTGTCAAGGGAATTTTCAGTGAAGAAGGAAGAGGTGGTGGAAGTTTTTGAACCTAAACTTGTATATCTACTGAAGCCACTTGAGATGACAAGGGAATATGAAAACTCACAACCCCCACAAACTTCTCTGAACCAAAAAGTCTCAACAATTGAATCTGTGATTGAAAGATATGAAGAGGAGATGAAGAAATCTTGGGAAGATCAACAAACCTCCTCCATAAAAGTGCTATTAAGTCAAATGTTGAGTACGAAGGTAGAGGTGGAGGAACAAGAAAGTGAGGAAGACAATCAAGGAAGTCCAAACTCAAGTAAAGCAGAAAGTTGCATAGAAGAAAGGCTCATTGATCCACCAATTCAAAAGGCTTTTGAAGAAGATAATGCTACAACCATCACACAACCACCAAGTATTGATATCCAAGAAGTGAAGGCACTTAACAAGAGCACCGATCCTACCTCTGATCCAGCAAGCAAGCTCAATCAAGCCGTTAACAAAAGGAAGCTTGCTGAGGAGAGACCAAGACAGGGGACAATAGCTGAATCTTCTCCCCCCTTGAGGTCATTCCTCTTAACAAACTGGAAGAAGAAGAAAGTGAAGAACAACATGTCAAGCTAATGACATTAAAAGGGCGGTTGTTGGGAGGTAACCCAGCCGTAGGTAATATTTCATTTCTTTGCTTTGTTTACTTTCTCTGTTTACTTTGTTTAATTTCAATAAATTGGCATATGATTACATTCTAAGTTTGGTGTTGCCCTGCAATAATCTGTTTTCAATCCGTCTGGATGATTGCCTTAAATCAAAAATGGAAGTGTCACACTAAGATTCTAAGTTTGGTGTGCCACTTATTTTTCTATGCGATTTATTCAGCAACACCACTTGTCTGTATAATCACAATGCCTTTGCAAGGTTATGCTTCTTTTGATTTAACATTTTTATTATTATCTTTTAGTCATTTCTTTGTTTTTAATTCTTTCATTTATTTTGCTCCTTAATGCTTTTGTTAAATACCTCACCAAGAAATCCTTATTCATGATAGATTCTTCCCTTGGTGATTCTATTTAACATATAATAGTTTCATTTAGTCTTAGTTCAAATAAAATGGACATGTGATTGCATTCTATGTTTGGTGTTGTTATGCAACAAAATTTTTGGTTCCAATCTTTACTAGATACTAGCATCAATTCCAAGTGAAAGTGTCACACTAAGTTTGGTGTGCAACTTATCTTCTATGCCATGTATCATGCACACCCCACTTGTTTTTGCAATCACAATGTCTCTGTTTCCTGTGCCTTCATTGTTATTTTTTATTTTGCTTGCTTAAACACATGTACTACTAACATTTTATTGTGTAAGACACACATGGTCCATTCTAGACCCCATCACCATTTTTCTAATTGTTGCTTGAGGATGAGCAAGCATTCTAAGTCTGGTATGGGAGAGGGGAAGAATAGAAGGAAAAGGATAACAGTAGAGAAGGTGAATTACAAGGTGGTAAAGTTCTTTTTTCTCTCAGTTGTTTCCAGCACTTTAAATTGCATGATTGCCTTCATCTTCTCCGTATGCATGTGTTTTATGAATAAGCATAGTTTGATTACTGATCTTTTAACATCTTGCTGTGACATTATAACTACCAACTTGAATTATGTGAGTTCAAAAGCAATAAAGTATCATGATCATAAACAAACAAGGAATTAAAGAAGAACTTAGCATATGTATATAAGTATTAGAAGGCTAGAATGATTAACTGTTGCTCAATTGCTTTAGATTTTATTTAATTGAAGTTTTCATCTAGGACATTTTATGAAATTTTTGAAATCATGAAAACCTTGAAGAAGCAAGTGCAAATTAAGGTAAGAAAAGCAAAATGGAAAGAATGAGAAAGCTGAAGGCTCTGAGTACCAATGACAATTCAATTGTTAAGTACTTGTGCTGTTTTTGTATCAGGCAAAAAGCTTGAAAACAAAACACTTAGAGTCAAGGCTAGGCTCAAGTGCAAAAGCACTCCCTCAAAGTTCAAGGCTCTGAGCATCAATGATTATAGAGTAAAGAAAAGAAACAAATGAGCCTAAAAAAGTCTCTAATTAAATGCTTGTGCTGCTTATGTATCAAGTGGTAATACATGAAAACAAAGCCTTTAGAGTCGTAGATTTTTTATCAATTCATGGGACAAAGCACCCAAAAGGAGAAGCTAATAAGAGAATGTAAAAGCTTGTTTCAATGAAGAAATATAAGGAAAAGATTTCATAAAATGAGCTAGATAGAAGCATCAATCATTTACATTTCTTTTGTGATTGTAGCATGCATGGAAAACTAGCCAACCATGAACATTAACTTGCTATTCTTTCCACCTTGATTTGTCAAAATTTACTGCATGATTCTTTTCTTGCTTGGGGACAAGCAAGGTTTAAATTTGGTGTTGTGATAACATGTCATCATGTCATGTTTTTCTATGCTTTTTCATATAAGAAATTTATGATTAGTGCTTAAATATTGAATGCTTTTGTGCTTAAATGGTATATTTTTTTGATCTTTTGATTTTATAAATTTTGAAGGAAATAAGTGGAAAAATAAGCAAAATAGCACAAAATCAGCTCAAAAGAAGAAAAGAAGAATTTTGGGGCACATTTTAGAGATCAGACACACTTTGGAGCCTTAGGCCACACTTTTAAAAGCGTGGCCCATGACTAAATCAAAGGAAGCATGACAATGAGCGCTCATTTGCCAAGTGAGCGCCACGCTCACTAATTGAGCGTTTTCGTGAATTTTCAGCTTGGAAGTAAGCTTTTTGCTGTCCGAGCGCTCACTAAGTTAACTTGGTGCTCACTAAGTTAACTTGGCGCTGACAGCACGACCATGCCTTCTTCAAAGGACCATAACTTGAGCTACAGATGTCCAATCGATGCGCTTCTAGTTGCGTTAGAAAGCTGACATTAAAATCTTTTCAACGATATATAATAATCTATATTTGGCATGAAATTGAAGCACAAGTGATAGGCATCTTTAAGGCCCAAAAACACATTTGGGGTAGCGCTCCATAAGCTAGCGCAGTGCTCACAAAGAGAGCGCCAAGTGAGGAAGGTGTGCACCAAAGGAAGCACAGTGAGGGAGTGAATGGGGCGCTCACTCTGTGAACTGAGCATTCCACTGGGAGCATCAACAAATGCATCTTGACCAACTTCATATAAGGCCAAACCAACAAAAGCCCATTGAAGCCCCAAAGAGCCCAATTGACATCACTCAAAGGAATAAGGATCTGTTAGATTAGGAATTTCATTTAATTGTATTTTATTTTCAATTTCAATTTTATTTTGTAAAAGTCTATATAAAGGCATCAATTTCATTCCATTGAAGAGATCGGTTAGGCTGCAATAGTAGTAGGCAGCAGTAGGAGTAGGAGTATGATAGAATAGAAAGCTCTCTTTGATACACTTTTACTCTTCTGAACTCTCTACATTTCAGAATTCAATTCAGCTTTTTGAAATTTCCATTTCTTACACTTCTCTGCTAGCATTTCCTTTTCTGTAATTTTAATTTTTGCAACTTTTCATTTGAGTCTGCGGTGATCTGAATTTACTTTTCATGCAATTTAATTCTTCTACAATTTTATTGTTTTGAGTCTGATCTATTGCTTTCTTTAATTTCCCAGCAACCCATTCCCTTTACATTTGCTGCAATTTACTTTTTTTTGCGCTTTAAGTTTCTGCTGATTTACATTCTGCACTTTATCTTCTCTGCAATTTACATTCAGTTATCCAATTTTCATTCAATTCATCACGTCTGCTTGAATAAACTGACAACTCACTAAAGTTGCTTGATCCATCAATCCCTGTGGGATCGACCTCACTCTTGTGAGTTATTACTACTTGATGTGACCCGGTACACTTGCCGGTAAGTTTTGTTGAAATATAATTTTCACCCGTCAGTGTTCTATATATGCTATGAGTTTCAAGAAAGTCACAGTTGCTCTAAGACTTAAATTCATGAAAAGATAAACCATGTCTTGCATCATTTTGTGAATTTATTTTGTTGAAGTAGAAAATAAAATGTTCCTTGTGATGAATAAACTAACAGTGACAAAATCAGAATTTCACATGAATTATTTGATATAAAACAAGTTTGGTGTTCACCAAAGCTTGTATTTAATTTCAAGGGGGCATAGTTGGTTAGTCATAAATAAGGAACATCAAAAAAGAAAAAAAATTTCCTTACCTTTCAATTATTGACAGCCACCTCTCGAAAATCAAATTTTGTTGCTTATTGTTGCTTTGTTAAAATGGATAGGTATGAAGAAGATTGAGGAAAGGACAAAACCATGCAATATACAGTTGTCATAAAGTGGAAAAGTGAGTCACATGTGCTTGGAAATTACTCTTTGGAAAGCACAAATCTGCAAGGTTCAGCACCTAGGAGACCGAACCATATGCCCAATAAAGAAGTGGTTCTTGTCCTCATTCAATTCTACATGCACACCATTCATTCCCATATTCTCAAGAGCATATTCACCATCTATTCTTCAATAATTTTGCTATAAATAAGCCCCACCCTGCAACCGTGTTGTATCCTTCCACCCATACTTCTTTTTGTATCCAAGAGTTTAGTTCTTACATTCTTTGAAAGCATAAGCTAGTAACCGTGCTCTGCCTGCTCCTAACCATACTTGATTTCATATTCATGCTTCGCCATTAAGCCAAACTATAACTCTACAAGCCACATCAGTCACTTTTTCTCACCATTCCTCATCCCTCTATTTGGCCAATACTCAAGGCAGTCATGGCGTCTTCATCAAGTTCCAGAAGATGAAAAGGGAAGCAACCAGTTAAAGCTTCACCACCTACCTATGATGACAAGAGATTTAAATCTCAATTTCATGAATCACAATATCATGGGTGGATGGAGGTGAAAGAAGTCATTCCAGAGATTGGTTTCAGATTGAAAGAAGGTGAATACCCCATCATGAGGAAAATAATTGAACAGAAAAGATGGGAACTCCTGTGTGAACCTCTTACAGATATAAGTGCAACTATGATATGGGAGTTCTATGCAAATGCAGTCAGGCCAAGTAAAACCAGCCCTCCCTACAAAAGCTATGTCAGGGGAGTTGATGTGGACTTCAGCCCATCAACAATAATGAGGGTCCTGCAAATAAGAGCAATACCCTTCAGAGAGCCCAGTTTTGATGAAAGAATGAAGGGTGAGAATGATTCTGATGAGCTAATAAATGGTTTATGTTTGGAAGGCAAAGACTGGGTAAGAGATTTAGATGGAGATCCAAGCCACTTGAGGAGGATTGATCTCTCACTTGAGGCCAAGGGTTGGTATGAGATAGTGAGAAGATCCATACTCCCTACTGGAAATACTTCAGAGGTTACAATACAGAGAGCGATCATGACACACTGCATACTCAAAGGAGGAAAAATCAATGTCCCACAACTCATAGCAGACAACATTTAAGAGATGGCTGAGGACAGTAGAAAATCAAGCAGACTTGGTCACCCAAGTACCATATTGCGACTGTGCAATAGAGCAAGGGTGCTTTTTGAGGATGCAGACACAGACTAGGTAAAGGGAGGCAGAGGAATCACCAAGCAGAGGATGGAAGGTATCCCTGACACTCAGCAGGAGAGAAAACCTCAAGAAAGAAGAAGGAGACCACAAATGGAAGAGGGACAAGCTTCTGGCGCAACAGATTTAAGCCAAATGCAAAGCGTCATTGAAGAAATATCTCAGCAATATATGAGGAATAAGGAACAACAACAAGAGCAATACATGAGAGCTCAGGAGCAGCAAGAGAACTGGCAGCTGAAGATGATGGAGCAACAAGAAAACTTCCTACTGAAGATGATGGACCAGAAGAGAGAATTCCAAGCAAGATTTTTGGAACAAAAAAGGGAACCATTTGGTCAAACTCAAGAATCATTCGACAAATTGTTTCAACAACAAGCTGAACAGGAGAAGTACATCCAAAATCTTTATCAATGGAAGAACATATACCACACAGCTGGAGAGCATAGGTATCTATACAGGATTGAGTATGATATAGAGACTCAAGCAAAGCTAAACTACATAGTCTGCGGCATGCCAGTGGTGAACCGAGAGATCAAACCATTTGTCCAGTGTCAGGAATTAGTAAACAATCAAAGAGCGAGAGCCCAGAGAAATATAGAAAGAATGGAGCAAAGGTTGAAGGAGGTTAGACTCTGGGATCAGATAGACCATTCTTGGGATCAAAGATGTCCTGCTAAAGAACAACAAGAAACAAAAAAGAAGAGAAAGCAGTAGCCAAAGAAGAAAGAAGAGTCTAGCAAAGGAAAGGAGCACAAAAATTAGAGGTGGTGGAGTTTTTTTCATTACCTGAGTAAATAAGGAAGATGCACATCTGAAAAATGATATGCCTTCCAAGTTTCCATGTTTTGGACTTTTATGATTAAGCTTATATGTTCCGCACCTTTATGTTTCTTTTTGAATGAGTTTCATGTTCTGCATTATTATGATAGTTTTCTTGTGCATCACCCATCCTGCGTAAATTCATGTTTTGTTCCCCTCTGCATAAATAAAAGAAAATGTTGAAACAGGAAGTAAAACTGTCGAATTTGATAAGAATGAGAATAAGGTTCAGTGGTGGTATGTGCTAGATTGTTCAAGTAAGTTCACTAATAAAGAAGAGGGGTAGAGTGCTCTTTTTAAGTATAAACTTGGCTGCTGACTGTGTAACCTTGGTGAATAAAGATCCTTGAAAAAAGAAAGAGTAAGAAGGAAAGAAAGAAAAGCTAAGAATTGGCAACAAAAATAAAAGAAACAAATAATAAAGCTAGACACCAATGGCTTGGACCTTAAGACATATGTCTGTGGTGCTTTTTGTATTAGGATCTGTTTGGATGATTAGGTTCTGAGGAGTTTTTTAAAACTTGGTAACTTGGATTAACTAATCCGGGATTATCAACCGAAAATTCACTATCAAGAGCAACCTAATTACAAGGCATTTAGTAACCCAACGAGATGCTGGGCATCAATGTTCTTGAGAAGAATAAGCCAAGTGTCTGTGGTGTGTATGTGTTGATTGAAAAACAAAGTTAAAACTGTAAGCTTCTCAGCAAAAGAAAAACAGAAAAAAATCAAACACCAAGGATGGATGAATAACAAGGTTCACAGTAGCTACTTATTTAGCACTTGAAGAGACATCTCAATCCTGAAAACTAATAAAAGTAGAGCTTCAATTACAGTCTGCATGAAACCCCATGAACCTAGGCTAAGTTCTTTCAAATAAGGACAAACATGCTTTTCTGTTTTCTTGCATTTCTTCTCATGTTCTACTGCTTGCTTGGGGATAAGCAAGGTTTAAGTTTGGTGTGGTGGTGACAAGTCATTTTAGGCTAGTTTTACTAGCAATTTTCACTTGTTTTCATTACGTTTTGTGCATTTCTTGCACAATAAGTAAGTGATTGGAGTAGAATTTCATGTCTATCTTGATTCAGTCAAACATTGTAATTTTATGCATTATCCTGAGATTTATGCAAGAATATGTGATTATTATGAAAGATGCAAAATCTTATGATTTTATCAAGGCTTTGATTGAATGTTTGATTGATGGCAGATGAAAAGAAGAAACAAAGAAGGAAGCAATCCAGAGGAACGCTACGCTCAATTGAAGAATGATACGCTCTTTAGCGATGCGCACGCGTACAGAACGCTTACGCGTAGGGCAAGAATTTTGGAAGACCCATGCATACGCGTGCATAACGCGTACGCATGGGTATGATCAGTGCTCGTTAACAAAGAGAGCGCTATGTTATCTGAACGAGTGCCTTTGACAAATTTCAAAATTAGGATTGAAGATTTGCCACTGACGTGCACGTGTACATGATGTGTACACGTGGATACAACAATGGTGGTAAACGACGCGCACGCGTACATGTCACGCAAGCGTGGATATGGCATCTGGCAAGAAGCACGCAAACGCGCTGGTGGCGTGGAAGCTGGGAGTTGAGATTTTGCCATCCACGCACATGCGCAAGGGACACGCACGTGTGGGGAGAGCTAATGGCGTGAATGTAGCGCTCATTTAAAGAACGCTACCAGGGACGCGCACGCATGCATGATACGCGCAAGCATGGCTGAGGCTGAAGATAGTATCGACGCGCAAGCCTATGTTACGCGTACGCGTCGATGTGCAAAAATGCATGGGACGCGCACGCACAAGGGACGCGTACGCATCAGTGAATGAGCGTTGCGCTCTCTTTGAGAACACTACATTCTCCTGAAGCTGCAACCAAGTACCTTTTTTGACCCACTTCATCAAAGGTCAAAAAGTCCACTCCAAGTACTTGATGACTGAATTGGAAAGTGTATAAATAGAAGAAAATTTGATTTCATTAGGGGATTTTTTGGAGAGATTTTTTTACCTTTTCTTTTAGTTCTTCTTTTTAGGAGTTCTTTAGAATTTTAGATGTGATTTTAGTTTCTTTCTGTTCTTCAAGTTTCTTCAACTTTTCTTTTCTGTTTTGTGCTAGAGCAATGATGAACTAAAGCCCAAATTTCATTAGGGAGAGGAGCTCTATTGTAATTCCAATGAATCAATGAAATTCTTCTTCTTCTCAATTTAATTATTTAGCTATTGGGTATCTTCTACTTTTACTGTGAATTATTCACTCCGGAAGGGGGTTTAATTTAATTGAATGTGGGTGTGAGCCTTGGAAGGGGAATCACCTTCATTAGAACTGAAGCCCTATCCTTCACTCCTCTCTTGATCAACACCATTCGGGAGGAATTAGATCTCTAGAGTTAGTGTGGCTTATGGATGAGAGATATGCACTTAACCTCTTCTCATGACAATTAGATCAAGGAATTGGCAAGATTGATTGTGATTAGAGAGATTGGATTGCCAAGAAATTGGGATCCAATTAATTTAAATTTGCCATATATCTACTCATATGATTGAGAAAGGAGTTGAGACCAATTTGATTCATGATGGATTACAATATCTCCAATCCCTGATGAATCATTTTCTTTCAATTTCTTCAATTTAGATCTCTCTGATTTACTGCAATTTACATTGTTCATTTCTGTTTTGATTTTCCAGCACCCAACTCGCTTTATAATTCATGCAATTTAAGTTTCCTTGTCATTTAAGTTTCTGCACCATTACTTTCATGCAATTTAAGATTCAGTTATTTACCTTTCTTGAAATTTAAGTTTCAACTCTTTTAATTTCTTGCACTTTAAGTTTCAGCCATTTAAGCTTCCTGCAATTTACTTTTCTGTCAATCTACATTTTGCATTCTAGCTTTCTTGCAATTTACTTTCTGTTAATCAAACTTCACTCAATTCATTAATATTAGCTTCACTAAATTCATCACCATACTAAAGTTGCTTAATTCATCAATCCCTGTGGGATCCACCTCACTTTTGTGAGTTTTACTACTTGATACGACCCGATACACTTGTCGGTTAGTTTGTGTGGAATTGATTTTCCCTCATCAATCCCCTATGATGCAGGGGATTTGGAAGCTCCCAGGATCTTTCATCTTTTACGGAAGCTTCCTTTGTATGATGGCACTACATTCCTCAGTGAGCACTACAGTTTCCTTTTCTCTCTAGTTTTTCTTCTTTGTCATGAGCTCTTTTAAGAACTTGGCATAGAGTCGCATTTGCTCCAATGCTTCAGCAAAAGGGATGTTCATTTGAAGCCTCCTAAAGATCTCCAAGAACCTAGAAAATTGGCTGTCCTTCCTATCTTTTCTCAGCCTTTGTGGGTAGGGTGCTTTTGGTACATAAGGCTTTAAGACTTGATTTGGTGGGACTGGAGTATTTATATATTCTTCTTGCTTGATTTCTGAGCCATTTGCAACTTTTATTTGCAAATTGTGGCTTGAGGGTGTCTCCTTCACCACCTTTCCACTTCTTAGTGTGATGGCCTTGCATTCCCCTCTAGGATTTGTCATGGTATCACTTGGGAATGTGTTTGTAGGCATTGGTATTTGCTTGGATAGATATCCTAATTGTGATTCTAATTTTGAGATTGCTGCCCCTTGGTTCTTTATGTTGGATCTAGCCTCCTCTTGGATTGAATCTATCTTCTTTTCAGCATGTGATTGTCTCTCTGCTACAATGATAATACTCCCTACCAATTGTGATATTCCAGCCTCCAATCTTGCAAAGTTGTTGCTGTTATCACATGGTTGTGGGGCTGGGGATGATAAATCTTGAGAGTGGTTATTGTGTGGTTGTTGATTGGATTGGTAGGGGGCATTGTGTGAATTGTGGTAGGGTCTATGGTTGTTTGATTGATGGCTGGGGTTGTTGTATTCGTATTGGTTAAAGTGATATGGCTTGTGGTCTTGGGTATGGTTTTACTGGTTTCCCTACCCAAAGTTTGGGTGGTTCTTCCAACCAGGGTTGTAAGTTTTAGCATTGGAGTCATATGGTTGTCTTGAGGAATTGTTCATATAATTGGCTTGCTCCCATTCACATTCATCCTCTGGGCTATCTCCTTCTTGCATAGGTGCTTGAGCATGGATGGCTGAGACTTGAATATTCTCCATTTGCTTGGTTAGAGCTGCTAGTTGAGCTGTGATCACCTTGTTTTGAGCCAGCAGAGCATCCATAGAGTTGAGGTCCATTACTCCCCTCTTTGAGTTTCTATCAGAAGCATAAAAGTACTCATTGTTGGCCATAGTTTCTATTATTTCTATGGCCTCTTCAATTGTCTTCTTCTTATTGGGAGAGCCTCCTGAAGAGTGATCTAGTGCCTTCTTTGATTCTTGTGACAAAACTTCATAGAATATGTGCAGCTGGACCCATTCATTGAACATGTTCGGAGGGCATTTTCTTGTCAACTTTTTGTATCTCTCCCATGCTTCATAGAGAGTCTTCCCCTCTTGTTGTCTAAAGGTTTTCACCTCAGCTCTCAACCTATTAACTCTTTGGGGAGGGTAGAATCTTGCCAAGAACTTATTTACCACTTCTTCCCAAGTTGTCAAACTCTCGTTAGGAAATGATTCCAACCACATAGATGCTTTATCCCTAAGAGAAAAGGGGAACAACAGCAGTTTATAGATGTCCGAGTGGATACCATTAGCCTTCACTGTATCACAGATCCTCAAAAATGTGGTTAAATGTTGGTTGGAATCTTTCTGTGCACTTCCTCCTAACGAGTAGTTATTTTGAACAATGGTGATGAGTTAAGGCTTTAACTCGAAGTTGTTAGCATGAATGGTTGGTTTTAGAATGATGCTTTCCCAATTTTCTTGGTTTGGGTTGATATAAGAGCCTAGAACTCTTCTCTCCTACCCAATATGGTTACTAGGACCTTCCCCAACATGATTATGCACTTCCTCCTCCATAGTAACATCTAGATCTTCTAGTACTACTTCCTCTCTAATTATTCCTTTACCTCTTGCTTCCTTCCTTATTCTAAGGAAGGTCCTCTCAGGTTCACTATCAAAAGAGGATGAAGTTTCTCCTCTTCTACCTGTCATACATTAAGCAAACAAACAAGCAAAAGGCAAGTGAAAGAATCACTCTTGCTAAAACTTATGGTTAGATTGATTGGTGCAATTGATCAAACAGTTAGTGGATTAGTATGCTCAAATGGAAATATGTACAATGAACAACTAAAAACTCGAATGCTAAAGGAAAGAAGAAAATAAGAAACTGAAATTAAAGGAATTAGCAGGGTAAACAAAAATGCTTAATCAAAATACCCATCAATTTAGTCATTGTCAAATTCAAACCAATCCCCGGCAACGGTGCCATAAAACTTGATGACCGGAATTCACTCACAATATAATGAATTCGTTCCTTGGAAAGCGCACCAAAGTATCGTCAAGTAATAATCCACTATGAGTGGGGTCGAATACCACAGAGATTGGTAGATTGAGCAACTTTAATCAATAGGTGAATTAGTCAAGCTAAGCAATAGAGATTGTTGAGTACAGAATTCTAAATTAGCAGAAATGTAAATGACTTAAAAGAAAAAAAACAATAAAGTGCCGAAAAGTAAATACCAAGAATGTAAAGTGTTGGAACATAACTGACTGAATTGTAAATGGAGAATGGGTAATAGCAGAGATTAAAGAAAGCTATAAAGAATGGGGAAGATAAGAACAGGGGAAATTCATTGGGACTAGAAGATGTTGCTCTCTTTGGATTAGATCTAGATCATCTCATCTTCAATCATGCAACTCATTGACCTCTATGGAATCATGATTGATTGAACCCCAATTCCTTGGCGATTCAATCTTTCTAATCTTGATAATCAGCCAACTCCTTGGTCTAATTGCTCATGAAGAGAGATATGCTCAGTACCTAATTATACCACACATCCTCATAGATCCAAATAATGGGTGGATTTTATGTCACCATATCCAATCCCAAAACCCAATCTACTAAAGTGTGAAAAGGGATTTCAAGCATGGTTTCATGTTTCCTTTTCCAAGGTTCCCATGAAACCCATTTTGTATTCAACCTCTTTTCCAAAATGATTGAACACTAAGCATGAAGAACAAAATTCCTTCTAGCAAATCAAAGAGAGGATGAAGAGAAGAAGAAATTCACTATCATTAATTCATAATGTACAACAGAGCTCCCTCTCCTAATGAGAGGAAATTTAGCTACTCATAGCTTAGAGAAAGGTACAAGAGATGGAAGAAGATGATGTGTAGTGTAAACTAAAACTAATCAGCCACTCTAACTTTCTAACCCCTTTTTTGGTAATCTCAGGGGTATTTATACTACTCTTATTACTAGAAAAGGAAAATTACAAAAAGGGAAAGTAAATTACAATTGAAAATAAAAGGAAAAATCTAATAAAATGAACCATGTGTCTGGCGTGTAAGTGACGTGTGAGTGGCGTGCCATGCCTAGCTCCTCAGCTTGGCTTGGCGTGCCACGCCTGGCTCCCAAGTGGGACACCCAGTATTCAAGTGGCACGCCCCTGGTCACTTTGCCTTGGCGTGTGACGCCTTAAGTCCCAAGTGGCACGCCCATTGTCCTTCTTCCCTGGTTTCTTGTGTTGGCGTGCCACACCTTCGACCTCAAGTGGCACGCCCATGGTGGAGGCTGCATCCTTCCTTTTCAGAATAATGAACTGGCGCGCCACACCTTCGAGCTTAAGTGGCACGCCCAGGGTAAGAACAGGGTTGGCATGCCACGTCTTTGAGCCCAAGTGGCACGCCCTCGAGCCCAAGTGGTTTGCCCATTTTGGTATTGAACCCTTCAAGCTTGGTGTGCCACGCCTAGAACCCAAGTGGCACGCCCAAGACACGAACAAGGTTGGCGTGCCACGTCTTCGAGCCCAAGTGGCACGCCCAGTGTTTTGGACCTTCAACTCCCCTTTGCTTAGTTGCATTGGCGTGCCACGCCTTCGACCTCAAGTGGCACGCCCATTGTACATAATAATGTTGGCGTGCCATGCCCCTTGTGTGTCTCCAAAAAATGCTCTTTGGAATATATAGTTGGCGTGCCACGCCTGGCTCTAGCGTGCCACGCCCATAGTGAGTCTTCAAGAATGCTCCCTGGAATGCATAGTTGGCGTGCCACGCCTGGCTCTGGCGTGCCACACCCATAGTAAGTTTCATGGATTCTTCTCTGGTCTTGATAACTAGCGTGCCATGCCCCTTGGCTGGCGTGCCACGCCCATTCAAATCGTTGGCGTTTGCACCAAGTGGCACGCCCTGCTGCTCCTTCTTGTTTCCTTCTTTTGTTGCTCTTTTCATTTGAAATTCAAACAAAACTCATTTCAAAATAATGTACCATAAAATTCATCATTTAGTTCATGAAATTGCATTAATTGAATGAGATTGCACTATTTCTATGGCCCTTTTATACAAAAGAAAGAGGTAGATGATGCAAGTCATCATTTTCTCAACTTGTTTTTCATTTGAGTTGCGTGAAAAAAAAGTCAAGTACAAAAATTTTATACTCAAGTAAAAGTCACTAAACAATAAAATTAGTCGTTTTGAATTAAACATTTTAATTATTGTGTTAATATATAATTAAATTTTTGTGTAAAATATAATGATAGTATACATTAAAGTATTAAATATTTGAATCCATTATATGTATATTATTCCTTTTAGGTGAATATAAATCCGTTAGTTAATACTTAATACTTAATATTTTGGAATTAAATCATAATTTTTATTTTTTCAGTTATTTTTGTTGAAAGAAATATTTTATATAAATTTTGTTTTTTATTTAGTTGGACCTTATTGGTACTGTGTGTAGAAAGTGAATAATAAAATATTTTGCTTTGTGAAAAAATACGGAACAACTATGCATGCTTCTATAGGTAAGGATCTGATATCTGTGTTCAAATCATTAATATCAGAGGAGCTATGTATGTTTTTACAAACTTTGAAGTTAGCAACAACTGTGAGTTGTACCGCACAACATCACATCATTTTCGATTATTTTTTCAAAAAAAGAACTACTGTCTTGCTAATAAACCACTATTTTATGATTTATCTTGTGTTCAATTGAGTGTTTTTTTATCAAATCTTTACTCACTTATTCATATAATTTTCATGGTTTTACAATTCCTTCCTTATTCTATGATATATGTGAAAAAATGATTCCTAGACCTTAAACACTGTTAATATTAATTATCCTTTATTACCATTCGATGCCGTGATCAGTGTGTTAAGTATTTTCAGCCTTTATAGGATAGGAATGGCTTAGAGTTTTGAAGAAAATGGTAGCGACGCGCGTACATGAACGACGCGGACGCGTGCCTAGCGCAGAGCACAAGCGACGTGTACGCATGACTGACGCGTACGTGTGACAAGGGAAATCTCCAAATGACACACACGCGTGACCTACGCATACGCGTGACAGACGCCACGTACAGAAAGTTGCAGAATTCGCCCCCAGCAATTTCTGGGCTCCTTTTCGGCCTAAATCCAAGCCCAGAAACACAACATAGAGGCTGGAGAATGAGGGAATCAAATCATTCATCAATCATTCATTCATTATCAACAATTTGAGGTTTTAGTTGTAGTTTCCTAGATAGAGAGGTTCTCTCCTCTCTCTAGGTTTTAGGATTTAGGATTTTTCTTAGTTTTAGGTTTGATTCTTCTGAATTCCAGCTTCAATGTTCCTTTAATTTAGTTTCTCTTCTACTTTTATTTACTCTATTACTTTAGTTGTTCTATTTCACTTGTTATTAACTTATTTTTTCAATTTGGTTTATGAATCTTCCAATGTTAGATTTGATTTTATATTTAATACAATTTGAGGTATTTCAGATTTGAGATTGCTTTTTTCAAATTCATGTTATTGATGCTTTTAATTTAATTTAGATATCTCTCATTTTTCTTTGGTTGAGTAAATGGTGACACTTGAGTTATCAAACTCAGTTGTTGATTGAAAATTAGAATTTGCTGGTTGATTTGGATCCCTCTAAAGCTAGTCTTTCCATAGGAGTTGACTAGGACTTGAGGAATCTCATTAATTAGTCCACTTGACTTTCCTTTATTTAGTAAGGGTTAACTAAGTGGGAGTAATAAACAATTCTCATCACAGTTAATAAGGATGACTAGGATGGGATTTCCAGTTCTTATACCTTGCAAGGGTTTTCATAATAATTAAATTACTTTCTTACCAATTTATTTTTCTGTTCCCTATTTCAAAAACCAAAAAATATACTTCTCCATAACCAATAATAAATCATACTTCCCTGCTATTCCTTGAGAGACGACCCGAGGTTTAAATACTTCGGTTATTAATTTTATTGGGTTTGCTTTAGTGACAACCAAAACTTTTGTACGAAAGGATTCTCTGTTGGTTTAGAAACTATACTTTTAACGAGACTTTATCTGTAAAATTCTTTACCAACAAAAAATCAGTTCGTCACTTACCTTTTTCCTGTGATGCAATACCGTTATATGGTATTAAATTGATCCCTTTTAGGGAAATTATGGGATACTCTCCTCACCATCTTTTTTCGTTGGTAAGTGTATGATTTATGGCAAGTACATAAGTTGATTTTTCTTTTATTTTTATGACAAAATATCAGTAAGACGGGTGATTTGTGCACAATCTTCTGTTTGATATTTATTTTAGATGTTGCTGGAGTTATGACCGGTGTGGAAGGTGAGAGGAAATATGTGAAGGATGGCAAACTTATTGACATGTTGGTCATTCATATTGAGAATGACAAGTGTATTTTTTTGATGCCCTTACTTAGCACTTAATATGTTTATATAAGTAATATTTTATTTTCTAAATAATTTATATTTTCTCTGCAGTTTAAAGCTTAATATTGCTATTCTTGGAGAGATGGTGGACCGGATCAAGGGTCTTGTGGCAGCGGGTGAGTAACAACTACCAGTAATTATTTTTCAATTTGCAAGAGTAAAGAATTTTCGAGGTATGTGAGGATTTGACCACTATCGAATGGTTATATATTATTGTAGCTATTTCTACTAATTACTGGGATGTGATTCAATAGGTATTTTTAGTTTTAAACTTTTATGGAGTGATGTTATATATAATAGTAATTTTTTTGTTTCTAAATTTTAGAGTGTGATACTACATGTCGTGGAAGCAAAAATATAAGTACTGTGTTTTGTGTTTTAATACATTTGATCATGTGAAATTACAAGTGAAATTATAAAAAATAGTAATAACAATTCCAGCAAATGGCTGGTGTTCTAGAAATTAAAATTTGAAGTGATAAAAAATATTATTATACACACGTGGATAAATTGTATCACTGATGACATGTCATCATGTCATGCTTTTCTATGTTTTTTCAAACAAGAAATTGATGATTAGTGCTTAAATATTGAATGCTTTTGTGCTTAAATGGTATATTTCTATGATATTTTGATTTTATAAACTTTGTAGGAAATAATAGAAGAAGAAGCAATAAAAGCACTAAAAGAAGAATCATACTCCCAAGGTGGCAAAAGAATTGGAAACAGACTCAAGGAGGAGCAAAGAGGGTTTGCAACCCTGACCTCTTTACACTCCAACAAGAATAACTCAAGCTACAAAACTCCAAATGAGGTGATTCAAATGGCATTGAAAAATAGGAATCTAGAGCTTTCCAACCATATATCGTATTACATGGTGGATACTAAATCTGAGGGGGAAAACTTACCCCGAAAGTGCAAAGATGAACATAGTATCAACCTGCAGTAAGGCCAGCTGATCTCTTCACCTTCCAAGGGGGATAACTCGACTGTAGAGCTTTGAATGATGCGCTCTCAAATGCATTCGAAATTAGACATCCAGAGCTTTCCAACGATATATAATAGTATGGGGTGAACATTAAGCTTGGGCCTCAGAAGCTGGCACTAACTTTGGCCTCCAATCAGCGCTCATTTGCCAAGTGAGTGCCACGCTCACTAATTGAGCGTTTTCGTGAGTTTTCAACTTTGAAGCAAGCTTTTTGCTGTCCAAGCACTCACTAAGTTAACTGGGCGCTCACTAAGTTAACTTGGTGCTGATAACACGACCATGCCTTCTTCAAAGGACCATAACTTGAGCTACAGATGTCCAATTGATGCACTTCCAGTTGTGTTGGAAAGCTGACATTCAGAGCTTTCCAACAATATATAATATTCTATATTTGTTCTGAAATTGAAGCATAAGTGATAGGCATCTATAAAGCTCAAAAAATACTCAGCAGCACATTTGGAATGCTCATTTCCAAAGTGAGCGCTACACCCACTAAGTGAGCTTTTTCAGGCTTTTCTAGCTTGAGAGGCAAGATTGTGCCATTCATACACAAATGCAGCGCTCACTAAGCTAACTGGGCGCTCATTAAGTGAGCGCCAGTTGAAGAAAATGCACACAAAGGAACACACATGACAAACAAGCGCTGCGCTCATCGTTTCAACTGAGCGCTCCATTAGAAGCTGCAACTCTGGCCCAATTAATCCCAATTCAAGCCCGTTGAAGCTCCAAAGCAAGCAGAGCCCAATTGACATCACTCAAAGGCACAAGAAACAATTAGAATAGGAATTTCATTTGAATTGTAATTTGTTTTCAATTTCAATTTTATTTTCATTTTGTAAAGCCTATATAAAGGCATCAGTTTCATTTCATTAGAGATCTGTTAGGCTGGCTCTGCTAGCGAGCAATAGAAGTAGGAGTAGGAGTAGAATAGAAGACTCTCTTTGATACACTTTTATTTTTCTGCACTCTCTACATTTCAGAATTCAATTCAGCTTTATGCAATTTCCATTTCATACACTTCTCTGCTACAATTTCTTTTTCTGCAATTTTAATTTCTGCAACTTTACATTTAAATCTGCTGTGATCTAAATTTACTTTTCATGCAATTTAATTATTTTGAGTCTGATCTATTGCTTTCTTTAATTCCCAGCAACCCATTCCCTTTACATTTGCTGCAATTTACTTTTCTTGCTCTTTAAGTTTCTGCCACTTTACCTTCTGCACTTTATCTTCTCTGTAATTTACTTTCTGTTGCTTTAATTTCATTCAATTCACTCTGTCTGCTTGACTAAACTAATCAACCACTAAAGTTGCTTGATCCATCAATCCTTGTGGGATCGACCTCACTCTTGTGAGTTATTACTACTTGATGCGACCCGATACACTTGCCAGTGAGTTTGTATGAAAATTTAATTTTCACTCATCAATCACCGGTTTTTATTTTTTTATATTGTAAATTCTATGTTGAAGTACTCAACAATTAATTAATCAATATATAAATTCAAGCTATATTTTTGTTATTATATAATACTTTTTATTATTTTATATTTGCAATAAATATTTTTTTCATAGCTCATTGCTAAAATAAAAAATTTTACTAATTAATTAGGTTCACAGGAGATTATAGTTGTTCTTTGAAATCTAAGGACACTTTTAGTTAGTTTCCATTCGATAATTTTTCTGTCATGTATAATTGTACAACTCATTTAAGCAATGATTATTGTACATAGGTACCAATATTTTACAGTATATTATGTATGGTACCAGACTCTTGATAAATCCAGATGTTCCTTAGGCTGTGGTGCTTCGAAAAAGGTATTGTACCAATATTGTGAATTATTTATGGTTGTGCATATTGACTGTATTTTTATGGCGTTGTGATTGATAAGTAGCGTGTACTATAGAGAGATCTCGCAGTACCTGTCTGTGCTTTCTGGCAAACCATCATATGTTAATGAAGATGAAGTTTTATATTCCACTGAGAGGAAGACAGTAAAGGAGTTATGTGCAGCTATAGATGTGAGTGCCTTATAGAATACTACTTTTTTATGTTTGGTTCATTGTTTTTTTTTTTTTTTACTTTCAAACTGTTTCTATGTAGGTTGGATTCTATGTTGTTCTGGCCACTGTTCTTAATGTTGAACCTGTTCTAAATTGGTGGTATAAATCTTGTGTTTGCAGCATGAAGACAGAAGCTAATGCGGATACATACTTCTGTGATGGCTGTAATAAGGACGTGAATAATGTGGTTGATAGGTACGACTCTAATTGGACTTATTTGTGAAATCTTTTCATAAAAAATCAATATAGTTATGTAATTGATTATGTCTCTTTTTAATTTATTTAGCAATATATAGCTTAATACCAACAATTAGTAGACAATAAGAGAACAATTTATTAAAAACAAAAACTACTTTGATTGATGGAAATATTATCTATCCCCAAAAAAAATGGCAAAATGAGATTGAGTGCATAAAAAATATTCATATACCTACAACAGTTTTATACCAAAGTCTCGTCTATTACACTAAAATCTAGAAAACTGATAAGCCTAAAAAAATTGTGTTTGAGCATTTAAATTGTGTTGAATATAATTTTTATGATTTTATTGTAACTAAAGGGTGACAGGCCAAGTGTTAATTGATGTTTTGGAATAAAAAAAGTAGGTATAAGTTGAATTTGTTGGTTTTTGATGGTACTGTTACAACAACTTTTGTTGTGTTCGATAAGGAAGCTGCAGCTCTATTTGGACGAACCTGTACTGAGATGGTGAAAGGGTTGAATGTATATGGTTTTTGCTGTTAAAACCATTTGAATGGTTATGATGTTTCAATGTTGGATGTGAATATAGAAGATAATTTTATACCATCCTCAGAAACTTTAGACGGTATGTAAACATTTTATCTGTATGTTTATTTGCATCTTTGTGTACATTATAGACTAAATTGCATCAGTATAACAACTGAGTATCTAAAGAGAGTTCATTCGGCAGATGTGTGGGATACAGAAAATCCTATTTATCAATGTCAACACTGTAAAGTATGGATGTGGTCTGAAGAAAGGCTTGCTAAATTCAAATAGTCGCCCCAACCAAAGTTTTCATTATGTTGTATGAAAGCAAAGATCGAGCTTCCTCTGCTTTCTGTGTCTCCTGATGAGCTCATTCAGCTTTATATTAGAGGATATCAAAGAAGTATTCATTTCCTAAAAAATATAATGGCATTTAATTCAATGTTTTGTTTTACATCAATAGCCAAAAAAATTGACCGTGGGGTGAACAATGGGACTACTCCTCCAATTATTAAGCCTGGGGGTCAAAACTACCATAGCATTGGTAGCTTACTTCCTCCGGATAGTCTGCGACCAACATTTGCCCAGCTATATATATCTATGACACCGAAAATGAGATTAATAATCGGATAAGCACATGATGCACAAAATTGTGATTCACACTTTTCACAACTCCACACAACTAACCAGCAAGTGCACTGGGTCGTCCAAGTAATACCTTACGTGAGTAAGGGTCGAACCCACGGAGATTGTCGGCTTGAAGCAAGCTATGGTCATCTTGTAAATCTCAGTCAGGCAGATTTAAATTGTTATGGGGTTTTGATATTTAAAAGACAAATAAAACATAAAATAAAATAAAGATACTTATGTAATTCATTGGTGGGAATTTCAGATAAGCGTCTGGAGATGCTTTGTAGCTTCTGAACCTCTTCTTTCCTATTTCCTTCTTCCAATCATGTGTGCTCCCTTCCATGGCAAGTTGTATGATCCTCTCAGATGAAAAATACCAGGTACAATCTCTGCACGACCAATCAACTATCGGATTTCTCGTCTCGGATGAAAAATACCAGGCATAGCTACTGCACGGCTAATCATCTGTCGTCGGTTCTCACTAGCGTAGGAATAGGATCTCTCTATCCTTTTGAACACTGTCGTTGCACCTAACATTCGCAAGTTTGAAGCTCGTCACAGTCATCCCCTCCCAGATCCTTCTTGGAATACCACAGACAAGGTTTAGACTTTCTGGATCTTAGGAATCCTGCCAATTGTTCTAGCCTATACCACGAAAGTTCTAATCACAGATTTGGATGCTCTGTTGTCAGGAGAGACTATGCAAATCATGGCTTAAAGACTCAAGAGAATATACTCCGGCTATCATCCAATGACTACGTTGAACATCATGTAGACCGTTTGTGGTTGTCAGGCACGCGGATCTTGGCTAAGTGAGTAACGAAGATAGTGGGTGATTGTCATGGGTCACCCTTTCATTCTGACTTAACTGAATTAAGTACGAGAGTATATCATGGAGAAGAAGTAAGCATGAATTGAAAGAGAAACAATAGTACTTGCATTAATTCATGAAGAATAGCAGAGCTCCACACCTTAATCTATGAGGTGTAGAAACTCCACCGTAGAAAATACATAAGAGAAAAAGGTCTAGGCATGGCCGAATGGCCAGGCTCTCCAAATGTGAAAAATGGCATAAGCTCCCAAGTATAATAGTAAAAAGTGCTATTTATACTAAACTAGTTACTACGGATTACAGAAAATAAGTAACTAAGTGCAGATAGTGCAGAAATCTACTTCCGGGGCCCACTTGGTGTGTGCTTGGGCTGAGCATTGAAGCTTTACACGTACATAGGCTATTCTTGGAGTTAAACGCTAGCTTGGGTGCCAGTTTGGGCGTTTAACTCCAGTTCTGGTGCCAGTTCTGGCATTTTACTCTAGAAAAAGGGTCTCTGGCTGGCGTTTAGACGCCAGTTTGGACCATCAAATCTCGGGCAAAGTATGGACTATTATACATTGATGGAAATCCCAAGATGTCTACTTTCCAACGCAATTAAGAGGGCACCAATTGGGCTTCTGGAGCTCAAAAAAATCCACTTCGAGTGCTGGAAGGTCAAATCTAACAGCATCTGCAGTCCTTTCTCAGCCTCTGCATTCGATTTTTGCTCAGGTCCCTCAATTTCTGCCAGAAAATACCTAAAATTATAGAAAAACACACAAACTGATAGTAAAGTCCAGAAATGTGATTTTTGCATAAAACTAATAAAAATATAATAAAAATTAACTAAAACATACTAAAAACTATGTAAAAACAATGCCAAAAAGGGTATAAATTATCCGCTCATCATAACACCAAACTTAAATTGTTGCTTGTCCCCAAGCAACTAAAATAGAATAGGATAAAAAGAAGAGAAAATACATTAAATTCCAAAATTACCAATGAAGATTAGTTTTAATTAGATGAGCGGGGTTAGTAGCTTTTTGCTTCTGAACAGTTTTAGCATATCACTTTATGTTTGAAGTTTATAATGATTGGCATCCATAGGAACTCAGAATTCAGATAGTGTTATTGATTTTCTTAGTTCAGTATGTTGATTCTTGAACACAGCTACTTTATGAGTTTTGGCCCTGACCCTAAGCATTTTGTTTTCTAGTATTACCACCAGATACATAAATGCCACAGACACATAACTGGGTAAACCTTTTTAGATTGTGACTCAGCATTGCTAGGGTCCCCAGTTAGAGGTGCCCAGAGCTCTTAAGCACAGTCTTTTTGCTTTGGACCACGACTTTAACCACTCAGTCTCAACCTTTTCACTTGGACCTTCATGACACAAGCACATGGTTAGGGACAGCTTGATTTAGCCGCTTAGGCCAGGATTTTATTCCTTTGGGCCCTCCTATCCATTAATGCTCAAAGCCTTGGATCCTTTTTACCTTTGCCTTTTGGTTTAAAGGGTTATTGGCTTTTTCTGCTTGATTTTTCTTTTTCTTTATTTTTTGCTTTTTTTTTTCTGCAAGCTTTGTTTTTCACTGCTTTTTCTTGCATCAAGAATCAATTTTATGATTTTTAGATTATCAATAACATTTCTCTTTTTTCATTATTCTTTCAAGAGCCAACAATTTTAACATTCATAAACTTCACTATCGAAAATATGCATTGTTCAAGCATTCATTCAGAAAACAAAAAGTATTGTACCCACATCAAAATAATTAAACTATTTTCAAGATAGAATTCGAAATTCATGTACTTCTTTTTCTTTTTCAGAAAAAATTTTTCATTTAAGAAAGGTGAAAGATTCATGGAATCATTCATAGATTTAAGACATAGACAATAGACACTAATCATCATGTAATAAAGACAAAAACATAGACAAAACATAAAGCATAGAAACTGAAAAACAGAAAAATAAGAACAACGAAATTAAAGAACGGGTCCACCTTAGTGACGGCGGCTAGTTCTTCCTCTTGAAGATCCTATGGAGTGCTTGAGCTCCTCTATGTCTCTTCCTTGCCGTTGTTGAGGTCCATGAGTGGGCTCTCTTGTTTGCTCCATCCACTTTCTAGTGATAGGCTTTTGAGATGAATTTCTCCATCTCCCATGACTCGGAGTTGGAAGCAGATGCCTTCCCTTTCCTCTTCCTAGAGGTTTCTCTGGCCATAGGTGCCATTAGTGGTTATGGAAAGAAAAAAATAGAGCTTTTTCCCACACCAAACTTAAGAGGTTTGCTCGTCCTTGAGCAAAATAAGATACAAGCGAGTAGAAGAAGAATGATGCAATTAATTTTGAAAACTTATTACTGTATGTAAGAGAAATTAAAAAGAGTTAAAAAGAACTTGGATAAGAAATGTAAGTTTTGAAAACATTTTGGAAGGAATTGAAAAGAATTAAAAAGAATTGGAAAGATTATTAATTTTTTTGGAAATAGAAATTGAAAGATGAACGTTTAAAATATGTTTGCTGCAAAAAATTATGAATTAAAGCATGAAAATCTAAAAAAAAGTCAAATTGGAAACAAAATTACCTCCCTTGTGTCATCCTGGCATTAAACGCCCAGAATGCTATCCATTCTGGCGTTTAACGCCCACTTGACTGCCTCTTTGGGCATTTAACGCCCAGCCAGATATCCTAGCTGGCGTTAAACGCTAGGAATCCTTCTTTACTGGGCATTTTGCTGAACGCCCAGAATGCTGCCATTTCTGGCGTTAAACACCCAGAATGCTGTCCATTTTGGCGTTTAACACCCAGAATGCTGCCTGCATGGGCGTTAAATGCCCATTCTGCCATCCTTACTGGCGTTTAAACGCCAATAAGCCTGTCCTCCAGGGTGTGCCATTTTTTATGCTATTTTTTATTCCACTTTAGTTCTGCAGCTGTTTTTATGATTCCACATGATCATCAACCTAAAGAAAACATAACATGACAATGGAAAACAAATGTCTATAAAAATAAGTATAATTAAATAACATTGGATTGCCTCCTAATAAGCGTTTCTTTAATGTCAATAGCTTGACAGTGGGCTCTTAAAGAGCTTCACAGAAACTCAGAGCTTAATGGTGGCCTCCCAACACCAAACTTAGAAGTTGAGTGTGGGGGCTCTATTTGACTCTGTATTTAGAGAAGCTTTTCATGCTTCCTCTCCATGGTTACAGAAGAAGATCCTTGAGCCTTAAACACAAGGAAGTCCTCATTCAATTGAAGGACTAACTCTCCTCTGTCCACATTAATCACAGCCCTTGCTATGGCTAGGAAGGGTCTTTCAAGGATAATGGATTCATCCTCATCCTTCCCAGTGTCTAGGATTATGAAGTCAGCAGGGATGTACAGGCCTTCAACCTTTACTAAGACATCTTCTACAAGTCTATAAGCCTGTTTCATTGATTTGTCTGCCATCTCTAGTAATATTCTTGCAGCTTGTACCTCAAAGATCCCTAGTTTCTCCATTACAGAGAGTGGCATGAGGTTTATTCCTGACCCCAGGTCACACAGAGCCTTCTCAAAGGTCATGGTGCCTATGGTATAGGGTGTTAAGAACTTTCCGAGATCCGGTTTCTTCTGAGGTAATTTCAGTTGGACCAAGGCATTCAGTTCATTGATGAGCAATGGAGGTTCATCCTCCCAAGTCTCATTACCAAATAACTTGGCATTCAGCCTCATGATTGCTCCTAGATTCTGAGCAACTTTCTCTTCAACAATATCTTCATCCTCTTCAGAGGAGAAATACTCATCAGAGCTCATGAATGGCAACAATAAGTTCAGTAGAATCTCTATGGTCTCTATTTGAGCCTCAGGTTCCTTTGGTTCCTCATTAGGGAACTCCTTAGTTGTCAGTGGACGTCCATTGAGGTCTTCCTCACTGGAAATCATTGCCTTTTCACTCTCTCCAGGTTCGGCCACTTTGGATATGGTTATGGCCTTGCACTCTCTTTTGGGATTCTCTTTTGTATTGCTTAGGAGAGTACTAGGAGGAGTTTCAGTAACTCTTTTACCCAGCTGACCCACTCGTTCCTCCAAATTTCTGATGGAGGACCTTGTTTCAGTTATGAAACTGAGAGTGGTCTTAGATAAATCAGAGATTATGGTTGCTAAGTCAGAGAGGCTCTGCTTAGAATTCTCTGTCTGTTGCTCAGAAGATGATGGAAAAGGGTTGCTATTGCCAAACCTATTTCTCCCACCATTATTATTATTGAAGCCTTGATTAGGCTTGTGTTGATCCTTCCATGAGAAATTTGGATGATTTCTCCATGAAGGATTATAGTTGTTTCCATAGGATTCTCCCATGTAATTCACCTCTTCCATTGCAGGATTCTCAGGGTCATAAGCTTCTTCTTCAGAGGAGGCTTCTTTAGTATTGCCGGATGCAGCTTCCATTCCAGTCAGATTCTGAGAAATCATATTGACTTGCTGAGTCAATATTTTATTCTGAGCTAATATGGCATTCAGAGTATCAATCTCAAGAACTCCTTTATTCTGAGTCATCCCATTATTCACAGGATTTCTTTCAGAAGTATACATGAACTGGTTATTTGTAACCATCTCAATGAGTTCATGGGCTTTTGCAGGCATTTTCTTTAGATGAAAAGATCCACCAGTAGAATGGTCCAATGACATCTTGGACAATTCAGACAGACCATCATAGAATATACATAAGATGCTCCATTCTGAAAGCATGTCAGAAGGACACCTTCTGATCAATTTCTCGTATCTTTCCCAAGCTTCATAGAGGGATTCACCTTCCTTCTGTCTGAAGGCTTGGGCTTCCACTCTAAGCTTGCTCAACTTTTGAGGTGTAAAGAATTTGGCCAAGAAATCATTGACCAACTTTTCCAAGAGTTCAAGTTTTCTTTAGGTTGTGAGTCCAACCATGTCCTAGCTCTGTCTCTGACATCAAAGGGGAAAAGCATAAGTCTCTAGACCTCGGGATTAACCCTATTGGTCATAACAGTGTCGCAGATTTGCAAGAATTTAGCTAAGAACTGATGGGGATCTTCCAATGGAAGTCCATGAAACATGCAATTTTGCTGCATTCTAGAAGCTAATTGAGGCTTAAGCTCAAAGTTGTTTACTCCAATTACAGGAATTGAGATACTTCTTCCATAGAAGTCAGAAGTTAGTGTAGTAAAGTCACCAAGCATCTTCCTTGCATCTCTACCATTGTTGTTGTTTTCAGCTGCCATGTCTTCTTCTTTTTCGAAAATTTTTGTAAGGTCCTCTCTAGAGTGTTGTGCTTTAGCTTCTCTTAGCTTCCTCTTTAGAGTCCTTTCAGGTTCAGGATCAGCTTCAACAAGAATGTCCTTTTTCTTATACCTGCTCATATGAAAAAGAAGAGAACAAATAGAGAAGAGGAATCCTCTATATCATAATATAGAGATTCCTTTATGTGAGTAGAAGAATGGGAGAATAGAAGAATGAGGTGGAGGGAAAATAAGAAGAATTCGAACACAGAGAGAGGAAGAGGGTTCGAATTTTAAGAAGAGAAGTGTTAGTAAATAAATAAAATAAATAAAAAGAGATGAGAGAGAGAGTATTCGAATATTAATTAAAAGAAAAGAAAAATATTTTTATTTTTATTTTAATTATAAGTTAGAATTCGAAATTTAAGAAAAGAAATAAAATAAAATTAGAAATTAAAACAATTAGTTAATTAAAAAGAATCTTGAAAAAGTGGTTAGTGATTTTCAAAAATTAGAGAGAGAGAGAAAGGTAGTTAGGTGGTTTTGAAAAAGATAAGAAATAGTAAACTTTTTTATTAAAACAAACAAGTCAAGTGGTTAATTGAAAAAGATTTGAAAATAAATTTTGAAAAGATAAGAAGTTAGAAGAAGATTTTGAAATTAAGTTTTGAAAAAGATATGATTGAAATCTATTTTAAAAGAGATTTGAAAAAGAGATTTAAAAAGATTTGATTTTGAAAATTAAAGTTGATGACTTGACTAACAAGAAACTAAAAGATATAATTCTAGAATTTAAAGATTGAACCTTTCTTAACAGGAAAGTAACAAACTTGAAATTTTTGAATCAAAACATTAAATGTTAGCAATAATTTCGAAAATGTGAGATAAAAATAAGAAAAAGATTTTGAAAATTAATTAAAATATTTTCAGAAAACATGAAAGAAAAATGAAAAAGATTTGATTTTTGAAAAAGATTTGAAAAGATAGAGTTTTTAAACTGAAATTTTGACTTGACTAACAAGAAACAACTAAATTTAAAATTTTTTGACTAAATCAACACAAAATTTCAAAATTTATGAGTAAAATAAGGGAAAGATATTATTTTTGATTTTTTTGAATTAATGAAAAAAGAGAAAATAACAAAATGACACAAGACATAAAAATTTAAGATCAAAACAAATAATGCATGCAAGAACACTTTGAATGTCAAGATGAACACCAAGAACACTTTGAAGATAATGATGAACATCAAGAACCTATTTTTGAAAATTTTTAAGAAAAGAAAGACATGCAAGACACCAAACATAAAAAGTTTTAATGTTTAGACACTATGAATTCGAAAATGCATATGAAAAACAACAAAAAACACCAAACAAGAAAAATTAAAGATCAAACAAGGAAAATCATCAAGAACAACTTGGAAATCAAGAAAGAACACATGATGAATTTTCAAAAATTTTAAGAAAACTAAAAACATGCAATTGACACCAAACTTAAAATTTGACACAAGACTCAAGCAAGAAACACAATTTTTTTTTTGGTTTTTATGATTTTATTAAATTTTTTTAGATTTTTTTTTTGAAAATAAAAATAAAAAGCCTAATCATAAAATAAAATTACCTAATCTAAGCAACAGGATGAACTGTCAGTTGTCCAAACTCGAACAATCCCCGGCAATAGTGCCAAAAACATGATTTACGAAATTATGATTCACACTTTTCACAACTTCGCACAACTAACCAGCAAGTTTACTGGGTCGTCCAAGTAATTCCTTACGTGAGTAAGGGTCGATCCCACGGAGATTGTCGGCTTGAAGCAAGCTATAGTCATCTTGTAAATCTCAGTCAGGCGGATTCAAATGGTTATGGGATTTTGATAATTAAAAGGCAAATAAAAAATAAAATAAAATAAAGATACTTATGTAATTCATTGGTGGAAATTTCAGATAAGTGTCTAGAGATGCTTTGTTGCTTTTGAACCGCTGCTTTCCTATTGCCTTCTTCCAATCATGCGTGCTCCCTTCCATGGCAAGCTGTATGGTCCTCCGGATGAAAAATACCAGGTACGATCTCTGCACGACTAATCAACTGTCGTATTTCTCGTCTCAGATGAAAAATACCAGGTACAGCTACCGTACGGTTAATCATCTGTCGGTTCTCACTAGCGTCGGAATAGGATCTCTCCATCCTTTTACACACTGTCACTGCGCCCAACACTCACAAGTTTGAAGCTCGTCATAGTCATCCCCTCCTAGATCCTACTCGGAATACCACAGACAAGGTTTAGACATTTCGGATCTCAGGAATGCTGCCAATTGTTCTAGCTTATACCATGAAGGTTCTAATCACGGATTCGGATGCTCTGTTGTCAGGAGAGACAATGCGAATCCTGGCTTAGAGACCCAAGAGAATATACTCTGGCTGTCATCCAATGACTATGTTGAACATCATGTATGCCGCTTGTTGTTGTCAAGCACGCGGATCTTGGCTAGGCGAGTAATGAAGATAGTGGGTAATTGTCACGGGTCACCCCTTCATTCTGACTTAACTGAATTAAGTACGAGAGTATATCTTGGAGAAGAAGTAAGCGTGAATTGATAGAGAAACAATAGTACTTGCATTAATTCATGAAGAACAGCAGAGTTCCACACCTTAATCTATGAGTGTAGAAACTCTACTGTAGAAAATACATAAAGGAAAAAGGTCTAGGCATGGCCGAATGGCCAGGCTCTCCAAATGTGAAAAATGGCCTAAGCTCCCAAGTATAATAGTAAAAAGTTCTATTTATACTAAACTAGTTACTAGGGTTTACAGAAAATAAGTAACTAAGTGCAGATAATGCAGAAATCCACTTCTGGGGCCCACTTGGTGTGTGCTTGGGCTGAGCATTGAAGCTTTACACGTGCATAGGCCATTATTGGAGTTAAACGCCATCTTGGATGCCAATTTGGGCGTTTAACTCCAGTTCTGGTGCCAGTTCTGGCGTTTTACTCCAGAAGACGGTCTCTGGCTGGCGTTTAGATGCCAGTTTGGTCCATCAAATCTCAAGCAAAGTATCGACTATTATACATTGCTGGAAAGCCCAAGATGTCTACTTTCCAACACAATTGACGGGGCATCAATTGGGTATTTGTAACTCTTAAAAATTCACTTCGAGTGCAGGAGGGTCAGAATCCAACAGCATCTGCAGTCCTTTCTCGGCCTTTGAATCAGATTTTTGCTCAGGTCCCTCAATTTCAGCCAGAAAATACCTGAAATTACAGAAAAATACATAAACTCATAGTAATGTCCAGAAATGTGATTTTTTCATAAAAAATAATAAAAATATAATAAAAAGTAACTAAAACATACTAAAAACTATGTAAAAATAATGCCAAAAAGGGTATAAATTATCCGCTCATCAGCACACATCGGTAATTTTCATGCAACCAGTCAAACATTTTAGTTATTTTTTATTTGTGAAAGAAAATAACATAAAATTTATTGTATTTTTTTTTGTGCAGTTCCAATGAAGCTATAAATGAGAGGGATAAGCAAATTGTGGCAATATTAAGAAACATGCTAGGAAAATATAATAGTTTAGCAAAGAGTTTTTGCTATGCAAGAGATAGGTACTGTTCTGAGGGTTACCTGAAACTGGAGGTCTATCTCGAAGGAGATCTGCTGTTGCTGCCGGAGCTGTTATGTCCGACTTGATGGAGCTGATGGTGCTGCTGATCCTTCGTCACCAGAGGGTGGTGGTACCTGCAAGACACTCTGATGCTTAAGTTAACATGGGCTTTAAGCAGGTATTTATGTAAAATTATGGTATGAGTTATACCTAGGTGCTCCAGTGTATTTATAGTAGTGTGGAATGATCTTTCTAGAGATAAGATAGTTATCTTATCTTATCTTTGAGTGAAGTCACCTTATATTTTTTAGGGAAACTGCCTTATCTTTCTAGGCTCTTGCCGCCTTTAGTTTGGGCTGCGTCCCTTTGTGTGGGCCTATTCTGGGCCTCTATGGAGATTTTGCCGAGCTCTTTAAGAAGAGGTCGGTCGACTTGTCTTTAATCAGCTCGGGCCGTACAGCTCGACCTAGGTCATGAACAGTGCCCCTGCTTGAGTGCGGTCTTCCTTTTGAGGTCGTGTCTTTTTAGACTTTGATCCCTTCTTGGAAAAGCCGAGCTCGAACATTCTTTGTTGATCTCGTTGTAGAACTCCTATTAGTGGCTTGAATGCAGAACGTTTCCTCTTTTAATTGCAGCACACATTTTGCTTTTTCTTGGAAACGTGCGAAGGTCAAAAACTCATTAACTCTTTGTATCTTCATTTTAAATTTCAAAGCCTCTTCCCTCAGTTTCTCTTCTCTTCGCTTACTGCAACTTCTCCCTTCTCCTTACCCTTCTATTTCTGGGCCTTCGTGTTTTCTTTTTACTCACTTGCAAAGACGATCGTTGGCGTCGTTTCGGTCGTTGTTTCAGTCTCTGATCGTTTATCATCTCCTCTCCACTACAGGTTGACTTTTCATCTTCTCACTCTCTTTTACTTTTCACGCCGTTCTTTTTATCCTTGTGCTTGTTTGGGCATAAAAAGGTTTTTGATTTTTGCTCGGATTCGTGTTAGAAGGTTTGAATCCTTTCTGCATCTTTGTGCCTGTAATGCGCGCCTTGAGAGTTTTCTCGTTTTGTTGCTTGTTTCTGCCCCTTTTACTTGGTTCCTTTATGTGTAGATCTTTTCCTATTTATAGCTTGAAGTAATGAACTGTTAATTTGAAAAAGGTTGTATCTTTTCGATTTCTGCGTGGTCTATCTGATGCTGGTGGTTTTGCTGTTTTGTATGATCGCCATTTGTCTAAGAAGGCTTGATCTTCTTTTGTGTTTTTAGGGCTTAAACTGCGAGATTTTTCTTTTTTCTGGATCCTTGCTTTGTTATTGCCTCCAAAGGATGCCTCTGGACCTTGGTGTGAGTCCTGGGGTTTCCTTTTACTGCTGTTTCTAAGTCTTTTAACATTCACATGCTATTTGTTCGAGTTATCTCCATATTTGTCCGAGATGTCTCCTGTTTTGTCTGAGCTGTTTGATTAGTAACCCATTTTCCTTTTTCTTATTGTAGGACTAGTTGACCCATATCTTCTCGCAAAAATATTGTTGAGATGTCTACCAAGGTCCTGGATGGCATGTCTGACTGGCTGGACTCCCTTGTTTTGATGTGTGTTTCTGTGGTTGATTCTGAGTATTGTACGCGGATTAGGAGGCATCATAGGATTTGTAGTAGTAAATAGTAGGAGAAAAACTACGAGTTGGTAGCGCCTGACCCTGATGAGAGGGTTTGTTTCCTTTCTCTGACTCAGGGGGAACGTCCCTTCTTTTATGTGTATGACTACTTTTTTAGCCAAATGAACATCACCATTCCTTTTACTTCCTTTGAGACCGACCTGTTGTGGTCTTGCAACATAGCTCCTTCTCAGCTTCACCCGAACTCGTGGGGCTTCATAAAAATCCTCCAACTGTTTTGTCAAGAACTGGATGTTCAACCTTCTCAAATTCCCTTTCTTTACCTTTTTGTCTTGACGAAGCCTGGGGTAGCTAAGAAGAAGGCTTCCTGGATTTCTTTCCACGCTACCCAGGGAGAGAAAGTGTTCTCTATGTATGATGAGTCTTTTAGGGACTTCAAAAACTTTTATTTCAAGGTCTGAGCTATTGAAGGAGCCCAGCCTTTCTTCTTAGACCAAAATAATGAACCAGCCTTCCCTTTATGATGGCAAAAGAATGTGGTGGTGTCTAGGTATTCTTGGGAAATGTTGGATGAGATCGAGCAGGCTTTTGTGCATGTGTTAGAAGAAAATTGGGGGGAACCTCCCTACCTTGATACAAAGAGATTCTTAGGGGATACCTCCCTTCTTTGAGCTGAATTGGGTAGTTACCAATTTCTTTGTAGTTTTTGTCTTTGTTATTTTATTTGTTTTGTCAATCCATCTCTTTGTAACTTGCAATTTTGATTTTGCTGCTTTATTTTCTCAAAGATGGTGAAGACCACTGATTCCATGAAGGCCTTTAAGAGGGCGAGGAAGAAGGCCGCGGCTCAGAACATGTCGGCTAAAGGTTCTAGGGAGGAATCTTCAAAGGCTACTCAGAAGAGGTCGACCTCGGATACTTCTGGGTCGAGAAAAGTCATACCGACTCCCCAAGTTTGCCTGGCTTCTTCTGATCCTCCCCATTCGACCTCTGGTGCTGCTTCTCCTTCTGTTGCCGGTCCTCCTCCCAAGAAGCAGAAGACTGTTGAGCCCTATGACCTGGACGCCCCTGACTTTAATGCTGTGGGGTTTGTTGATAACCAGATCGCTCCTTATGGTCGACTTCCCATGGTCGATGTGTCCATCCTGCACCATCTGGATTTTATCACCAGCAATAGTGTTCAAATGGCTCACATGGGTGCGGCCTTGTTCCGTACTGTCCAAGAGTCTCCTGTTCATGCTACTAAAGCCTTTATGAAGGATGCCAAGTCCGAGTTCAATAGGATTAAGGCTTTGAAGGATGAACTGGACGCTAAGGTGGCCAAGCTGGAACTAGATCTTGAGAAGGAGAAATCCAGGGCGATGGCTGCAGAAGCTGCTGCGAATCTAGCCGAGGAGATGGCCAAGAAGTCGAAGGAGAGTTATACCCGTACTTATGGCGAGCTACTGGAGGTCAGGGAGAGACTTGTGTTGGCCCATGCTGACTATGCTGAGCTTCAGGGCTACCTTGTGGGCAGTGTGACTAACGCATATGAAAACCTAAAAGCTCAGGTCCGAGTTCTTGCTCCCGAGCTCGACCTGAGTCTTTTTAGTTTGGATAACATTGTTGAAAATGGTAAGATTGTCCCTGCGCTGGATGAAGATGGAGAGGAAGGTCCTCCCTCAGAGCCGCCGATCAAAGCTTCTACTGCCGCGACTTCTTCAACTCCTGCTGCTGAGGTCAGCCACCCCGAGTCCAACCCTGACGTCCAAATCTTAAATCGGCAGGATAGGACGGTAGATGCGATTCCTATGAAGATCATTCCTTCCTCAACGACCCAGGGTGCCGCCACTGAGGAGACCTTGGACCCCTTTTGACTTTTTATGGATTTATTTAGCCCGGTTTATGGGCTTTTGAACTCTTTTATTTTTTTTTGTAACTTTGCATGGTGTGCTTTCTTTTTCTGACATTTTGGTTGCTTTTCTTAGCAACTTTATTTTGGAAAAACAAAAAATATCTTTGAACTCTTGAGGTCGATGTTCAGGTGGCCTTTTGAGCTTTTAATGCTTTTAGAATAGCCTTGTTTTCTTTGACATGCTGGCTGTCTTTTTGGGATTTCTGTAGATCTTCTGTAAGGTGTCGAGATTCGGCTGTCCGACCTCTTTTTTGTCGATGTGATCCTTGGGGATGGCTTGTCTAATGACTTTTTTTTAGTATTCTTATAGAACACTTTTTTAAAACAATTTTTGGTAGCTTTGTCGTGAGGTCGTGGCTTTTTGGGGATGACTTGTGCCCCTTCTAGCGCACATCTTTCGTTGGTCCGACTTCTCTTGTCGATCCTTCTCGAGTTATTTTTAGTAATCCATTTTTACTCAGACCTCATCAGGACTCTTTCTATGGATAACTTTTTATAACTTTTGTAGCTTTGTTTGGTTAGTCCGACTTCTTCACGTCGGTCCGCTCTTAGTTATTTTTAGCAATTCAGTTTTACTCAGACCTTGTCAGGCCTCTTTCTATGGATTACTTTTTATAACTTTGTCCCTTTCATGTCGATTGGTCTGACTTCTTCATGTCGGTCTATCCTAAGTTATTTTTAGTAATCCATTTTTACTCAGACCTCGTCAGGCCTCTTTCTATGGATTACTTTTTATACCTTATTGCATTAATCTATTTTTATCACTTTTCATCTTGCCGACTTTGTAGAAATCGGGCTGTGAGTTTGGATCTTACTTGGCCGACCTTGTCGAAATCGGGTGGTGAATTTGGTTTTCACCTTACCGACCTTGTTGAAATCGGACGATGAATTTGGTTTTCATCTTGCCGAGCTTGTCGTGATCGGGCGGTGAATTTAGTTTTCACCTTTGCCGACCTGTAGCTTTGTAATCGAACGATGAATTTTTGCGTTCAGATTAATGCGTCTTAGTAGAGAGACTTATGTAGAAAATCTGGAAAGTTTTATTCAAATAGAAAATAGGCATATAGGCAAGAATATATACATGTGGGTGTTTACCCCTCTAAGTCAGGCAATTTTACAGATCTTGGCTTGGTGCCTTGTTAAAAAACCTTTTTAGGAAAAAGAGTGCACCTTGACCTAAGATTTTTATTACCTCCTAACTATAATACCTTTTTAGGTTGCAGGCATGCCACGACCTTGGTAGCTCTCGCCCCTCGAGTTCGGACACCTTGTAGTAGCCTTTTCCCAATACCTCTGTAACTTGGTAGGGTCCTTTCCAGTTAGTTGCTAACTTTCCTTCTCCTGGTCGACCTGTTCCGATGTCATTTCAGATTAGGATGAGGTCGTTGTTGGCAAAACTTCGCTGAACTACTTTCCGATTATATCTCATGGTCATTCGACGTTTTAATGCTTCCTCCCTAACCCGAGCTCTTTCTCGGATTTTCGAAAGTAAATTGAGCTTTTCCCTTTGAAGTTGGGAGTTGACCTCTTCATTGTAGTGGATCATTCTGGGGGATCCTTCCTTGATTTCTATTGGGATCATTGTCTCCATTTCGTAAGCCAATCGGAAGGGCGATTCCCTCGTCGTGGAGTGTGGAGTTGTCTGATATGTCCATAGGACTTGTGGGAGCTCTTCAGCCCAAGCTCCCTTTGGTCCTATAGTCTCTGTTTTAATCCAGCTAGTATGACTTTGTTGGCAGCTTCTGCTTGTCCATTAGCCTGAGGGTGTTTTACGGATGTGAATTGGTGCTTTATTTTTAAGTCGGCTACCAACTTTCTGAATCCTGCGTCTGTGAATTGAGTGCCATTGTCTGTGGTGATGGAATGGGGAACCCCAAACCTTGTAACAATGTTCCTGTATAAGAATTTTTGACTTCTTTGAGTAGTGGCATTAGCTAGGGCTCTGCCTCAATCCATTTTGTGAAGTAATCTACCCCTACAGTGAGGAACTTGACTTGTCCCGATCTTGGGGAAAGGGTCCGAGTAGGTCGAGTCCCCATTTTGCGAATGGCCAAGGAGATGTTATGCTGATGAGCTCCTTTGGTGGGGCGATGTGGAACTTAGCATGCTTTTGACATGGTGGGCATGTCTTAACGAACTCGATTGCTTCTTTTTGCAAAGTCGGCCAAAAGAATCCTAGCCGGAGTACCTTTTTGGAAAGTGCTCGTGCCCCAAGATGATTGCCACACATGCCGCTATGTATTTCTTCCAAAACCTCCTTTGTATTAGAGGTCGGCACACATTTTAATAGGGGTGTCGAAATCCCCCTTTTTTATAGGGTGTTGTTTATGATGGTGTAGTATTGTGCCTCTTGTCTCAGCCTCTTTACCTCCTTCTTATCTGTAGGGAGTGTCTCTGATTTGAGGTAATTGATTATGGGGGACATCCCTCCTTAATCCTGACCTGATGGCTAGGACCTTTTCTTCCTCCGAGATTGATGGCCTTTGCAGTGTTTCCTGGATGAGGCTTCTATTAGTGCCCCCTGGTTTGGTGCTGGCTAATTTTGAGAATGCATCAGCTCGAGCGTTCTGTTCCCGAGGTATATGGCGGACCTCATATTCTCCGAGTTGTCCGAGCTGTTCCCTAGTTTTGTCCAGGTACTTTTTCATGGTAGGGTCTTTAGCTTGGTAGCTCCCTGTTATTTGTGAGGTGACTACTTGCGAATCGCTGAAGATGATAAGCTTTCGAACTCCAACTTCCTTAGCCAGCCTTGATGAGAGAACTTTTGCGTGGTATAAAAATTTGCGGATAAATCCTCGTTGCAAGTATAGTTTCTAAACCTTCAAAAGTCCTTTCATACAAACGTTTTGGGTGTCACAAGTAACAAACCCCTTTAAAAATTGTTAATCGAGTATTCAGACCTCGGGTCATCTTCTCAAGAAACTGCAAGAAGGTATGTTCTTATTATTGGCTATAAAGGTTGTAATCGGGGTTTAGAAGGTGAGAAGCAAGTGATTGAATGACAAGTAAAATAAATGGCAATTAAAATAAATAAATACTGTGAAGCAAACTTCTGGCAAGGTGAAAGAAATTGGAAGTCCAACTTAATTATCTCTCTCAACAATAATGAAAGTTGAATCTAAATTCCACTTAGTTAACCTTTACTAAAGCAAAGGAAAGTCAAGGGACTGATTAGTTTGACCTTCGAATCCTAGTTAATTCCTAAGAAAAAGTTGGGATTATTGAAGTTCAGTTCAATTAGCAAGATAGCGATTATCAGTTATGTTGAGTTTGATGATGTTGAGTTACTGATTTCTTAACCAAGACCAAAAGGGGAAAAAGTAAAATTGCTGGAATAAAAATGTCCTTAGATGAAAAGCAACGGTAACACAAATTAAAGAGAAAGCAATCAATAACTGAAATACCTCAAATAATCATTAATTCAAATCATAACATGGAAAGGGTTCATAAGTCAAGTTGGCAACATTTATGGATACGAATAAAAGCATTAAAGTAAAAGTAGCATAGAAGCATAAATTAATGTAAATACTAAACCTGGATCGAGAGTTACTCTTAAAAACTAAGAGAAGTCCTAAATCCTAATCCTAATCCTAAGAGAGAAAGAGGAGAGAACCTCTCTCAAACTAAATCTAAATCATGGAAAGTAGTAAAAATGCGAGCTCTCCCTTGAATGGATGCATTCCCCCACTTTATAGCCTCTAGTCTGTGTGTTCTGCACCTGGATCTGGGCCAAAAGGGCTTCAGAAATTGCTGGGGGCGTATTCTGTAAATTCTGATACGTGGCCTCTGTCACGCGTCCGCGTGGGTCACGCGGTCGCGTCATCTGGAGCTTTTCCTTGCCACGCAGTCGCGTCAGTCACGCGTCCGCGTCGTATGCGTTCTACTTAAGGCGCGCGGTCACGTCAGTCATGCGGCCGCTTTGCTGCTTCTTCGCTTCTTGCACGCGATCGCGTCCCCCATGCGATCGCGTGGATACCTGTTTCTTCAAAACTCCGTTTCGCACTTTTCCTTCCATTTTTGTACGTTTCTTTTTCCATCCTTTAAGTTATTCTGCCTTAGAAAATCTGAAACTACTCAACACACTAATCACGGCATCGAATGCAAATAAAGGTAATTAAAATAATTAATTTTAAAGCTTCGGAAACATGTTTTTCACATACATCCCATAATAAGGAAGGGAAAGTAAAACCATGCAATTAATATGAATAAGTGGGTGAAGGATTGAATAAATCACTCAAACTAAGCACAAAATAACTCATGAAATATGGGTTTATCAACCTCCCCACACTTAAACAATAGCATGTCCTCATGCTAAGTCCAAGGTAAATAATAAGGTAAGGTAAAAGTGGTGGAATGTTAAGTAATGCAACCTATTCTAAATGCATCTACCTAAATGAGTCATGCAATTCCAATTTATCCACTCATATATAAAGCTTACATGTAGTCAAATTAATTCACATTCTCAAGGAGTCATATATATATATATATATATATAGCCAACCCTTAAATAATAAAGCATTTTAGCAAATGAGATGGGAAATAAAAATATTGTACAAACTTGCAAAACAATTAGTAAATTCAGTACACATATATGTTGATGAGTTGTTGAACCCTCACTGGATTTGTGTTTACCCTCTAGTCACTCAGTGTTTATTGGGTTTATTCACTCTACTCTTCTTTTTATTCTTACTTTCTATAACTTTGTTCTTCATCTAACCAATCAACAATTATAGAGTACGGTCATACCAAAAATCATGAGGTCTTTAATTAAGGTTGTAATGGGGCCAAGGTAAAGGTAAGGATATATGTATAAGACTAAGTGAGCTAATAAGTGAATCCTTAATTAGACTAAGATCTCACCTAACATACATATTTAGTAGAACAAGCTTCTTTACCAATTTTCCCATTTTATCCCACTTATTGTTACATGCTCATGTTTCAATTTTATTTTTATCCCATGTGCATTGCTTTTATTTTGCATTGAGGAATTCTTTTGTATCACCTTTTATTAGATGCTGAAAAGTAACTTTTTTTAATGCACATGGTAATTGAATCACTTTGATTTCTCATGAGCATGCTTCCCAAATTTTATTTTATTTCTTTTAACTCTTCTACCTTTTGTTTCTATCATCCATGTTCCCAATAGGTTTCCCACATTCTAATCTATTCATAATTTTCTATCTTAAGCTAACCAAGGATTTAACTTGGGATTTTATTTTGTTTTTCTGCTTAAGGCTAGTAGTGTGGCTAAATAGAATAAAAGGGATTTTAAAGGCTCAAGGGGGCTAACAAAGGTGATGTGAAAGACAGGTTATTTTGGGGTAAGTGAGCTAAAATCAAATGATGGCCTTCAATCATTCTTTTGGTATGTATCTATATTCTATATTCTATAATTGGACATATAGATTAAAGCAAAGCAAAGAACATCAGAATAAAAAGAAGTGAAACACACATAAATGAAATTATGGTTTAAATTCAACCATACAATTAAGCTCAAGACTCACAGGCTGTGTGTTCTCTAACTCAAGCATCATATATCATTCATATATGTTATGCAGGTTTAGTTAAAAATTTCCATTATTCTCATAAAAAAATTATTTAGGGTGGCCTTTAAAGTTTTAATGTTCCTCCTTGATGAAATATTGTCAACTTAACTATATGATGTAATGCTATATATACAAGTTTTATGGATTTAATTCTGTTATGTTCAATTTCCTAGCTTACTTCCTTTTTATATTTTTCAATTTAACTATGCTATCTTATGCTAAAAAGGGTAAACTATACTAATTAATCCACTAATAAGTCAGAATTGCAGACTAAACTAAATAACTAAAAATATGAACTAAAAATGCAAAATGCAAAAATAAAGTAAAAATACATAAAAGCAGCAATGTATAAGTTCTCAGAAAATAACAGTAAAAAGAAAAATACTAGAAAATATCCAAAATAAAAGAAAAAGAGATGTAGTGGTTCACCAAAATAAAACGCCAGAGATGGCGACCTCCCCACACTTAAAATGAAGCATCATCCCTGATGCTCAGTCAAGCCGGGTGTGAAGGGGTGTCATCACTGGTAGGGATGGTAGCTGGAGGCTCTGTGGTGGTGATGGGCTGAGGGTCTAGCTGCTGTAGAGGCGGTGCTGACTGGATCAGGATCTCCGGATCTGCAGCCTCAATCTGATGCGTAACCTCCTGATGTGGTGCAGCCTGCTCTGTGTCTACCTGCTGATGGGTCTCCTCCTGAAAGTGAGTCTCCTCCTCGTGCTCATCCTCCTCCTCCTCTGATGGCTCTGATGGTGTGTCGGGCTCGGAGGGGATGTTACCACCCTGTCGGATCATCAGCTTCAGATGTGAATAGCGTCGCTGGCTGTGACGCTCTAATCTCTCATACCGGCGCCGGTTACAGCGCTCCATCTAATCAAGCTGTCGGAATAGGCGGTGCACGAGGCAGTATATAGGCTCAGAGGCAGGTGGAGGTGCGGTGGTGGCAGCAGGGGCAGCCGTGGATGAAGAGGGTCCAGCAGACGGTGGGGCTGTCTCATCAGTAGCAGGGAAGGGTGGTGGTCTGGAGCCCAATGCTAGGAAGTTCCTGCTGTGAGGAATGATCTTCCTGCAGTCCGCTGCTGGTGGTCTCTCATCGGCATCCTCCCATGGCACGTCAGCTCGACGGCCCAGCTGTGTAACCAGATATGGAAAAGGGAGGGTGCCTCAGACGTGGACCCTGGCCATATAATTCCGGATAAAGCGTGGCAGATAAAGGTCCTTACCCTCCAGCACACACCATAGGAGGGTGATCATAGCAGCTAGGATCTCCGTCTCATGAGTACTCGGCATCACATAGTTGCTCAAGATCTGGTGCCATAACCGAGCCTCATCATTTAAGTACGCCCTCTTGATCCCTATAGGCATGGTGGTGTCCTGACCCATCTCCCAAGAAACAGTCGGGTCGAGAGCTATCCGTGCCTTTATAGCATCCCAATCAAACTGCATCAGGCGCATGTCCTCCTCAGCCTTTTGATAACCATCAGGCTGATCGGACTTGGCTGGGAGCCGGAGAATGTCCTCTATGGCCTCCTCAGTGACCAAAATATGCTTTCCTCTCAGGTTCACTGCATCGAGGGTGGTGATGTAGTAGTTGCAGTAGAATTCCCGGACCCAAGATGCATTGACCTCTGTCAGTGCTCTTTCCAGAAAGAACCAGCCTCTTTGCTTGATTTGCTCAGTGGTGTACTGCTGGAGTGCTTCTGCAATCCTCAGAGTTCTCTCTAGGTATAGATTCCTGGAGTTTGCAAATGACGGATACTTCAGCTCACAGTACCGGTTTGCAAATTTGATTGGATCATTTACAGGGAGCAGCTGGTCAGCTTTTTCGTGCTGTGTAAAGTTCTTCTCCCGCCATGAGGAATCATGCATTAGGTCAATGATGGACTGGAAAGAATCTCCTCTCTTGCGCTTGCCAGTAGCCTTGCCTTTTCCTATCCTCTGTGAGGCAGACATCCTGAAAAATGGAGAAACCAGGATGTGGGTAAAAATAGGGAAGCAAATAGGCAATTAAACAAAGAAAACTCAAAGTGGCAAAGGAGAATTAGAATGAGGTAAATCAGTCAAGTAAATGTGCATTAAGGATTGTTTAGTAGTTTAAAATTTGGAAAGGAAGAATTTACAATCCAAAATGTATCAAAATTCAAGTTAAATAGAAAAATTGTCATTATGCCATGGTTAGAAAGTCAGAGGAAAGTGAAAAATTAGAAAAGAGATTTTAAAAGGTTAGTATGGTTAGAATTTCTAAAAGAAGTTAGTAAATTAAAATTAATGAGTCAGTAAAATGCGGGTTAAAGTAAGTGGCATAAATAAAAGAGTCCATGTAACAAGGATTCACAATTATGACTAGAATTAACTCATAACCAAACAAGGAAAACAGGGTGATGTTGATTCAAAATAGATATAAATTAAGCAAGAACTGGAATCAGAATATCACAAATGCAGTTTATAAACCAGGAAATCAAAGAGGATAAGAAAGACTACCATAGCATTCATGAAACGGTTTGGTTAAGGCAAAGGACAACAGAGTTCGGATTGCCAAACCAAAACATGAATGAAAACAATTCACAAAAAATTTGGGCAGCATTCCGGCTAAAATTGGATTGTCCCAGAAAATAAACAGCAAACAAGGCAGTTCATATGAATTAAAAAACTTGCTGCAGTTACCTATATAATATAAACATGAAAATTCAATGTAAAGAGCAGCAAAATACAAGAAATACAGCATATGAACAAGCAACAGCAGATTTGCAAATATGATAAAACAGAAGCAAGAATAGTGCAAATAAACAGACCTAAATCCACTACCACATCCTAGGCTACCTAACAACCTAAAATCCACTACAACATGCATATCTAACTATCCTAACATGAACAAAAACGAAAAAATAAGTGTAAACTACGAACGGATAGAATGGATTGCGTGTTGCGGAACCTGGAAGGCGAAAGAAGGAGGTTGGGGTACAGAGGTGGCTGGGGTGGTGGCGGTGACGTCTGGCACGGCAAGTGGCGGCGGTGGGCACGGCGGTTGCTGCTGTTAGGGGGCAGGGGCTTTGGGAAGGGTAATGGGGGAAATAGGGGAGAGGGTTGGGGGTTGCGGTTGGTAGTGGGAGCGGCGGATACGGATGGTGACGCGATCGCGTGGGTCGCGCGATCGCGTCGCTGGAAATTGTGCTAAACGCACGACTCCAGCACCGTTTCAGCGCAACTCTCTGTCTCCTTCGAGGGTGTTGTGGAATCCATGCGACGCGATCGCGTCGCACACGCGGTCGCAAGGGATTGGTATTGTGCAAGGGATGCGATCGCATGGGGCACGCGATCGCGTGGGCCAATTTGTGCAAAACGCACAAGGGCCGCACGATTCCAGCCTAACTTTCTAGACATTGCGCCGATCTCCAGGTCACGCGATCGCATGGATGACGCGGTCGTGTGGGAAGTGTAGTTTGCCATGCGACGCGATTGCATGGGTGATGCGGTCGCGTCGCGCATCCCACTTTTTTTTATATGTATGATAAATGCAGAATACAATGATTAGCATGAATGCTATGCATGATTCCAGGTTCAATGAAGTAAAATGAAAAGGAAATAAAAATGAAAGCAATTAATAAGAAATAAATTGAAAAAGTAGTGACCATACCATGGTAGGTTGTCTCCCACCTAACACTTTTAGTTAAAGTCCTTAAGTTGGACATTGTAGGAGCTTCCTGCTATGGCGGCTTATGTTTAAATTCGTCCAAAAATCTCCACCAGTGCTTGGAATGCCAATAGCCTCCGGGGTCCCAAACTAGGCATGTGAAGCTTCTGATCAGCTTCAAGCAGATTTTCAGGCTCCCGGGATGATGAATGTCAGAACAGAATTCATGATCCCAAGCTTTGCTATTAAATCCGCCTCCGTCTTGATCTATATGTTTCCATCCGGGCAGTTTGAAAAGTAGAATCTCACCATGGTGACCAAACGTTCTCCGTAATCCATGCAATCGAGCATGATACCAATCCATGTACTTCGAGGTGAAGCGTGGAACCTTATTGAACCTTGTGCACCAACTCTGAGTACGAGCCATTTCCCTCTTACTCTTAAAGCCGCAAAGAGCTCTAAGCTGGCCATCTGTTTCAAGTAAACCATATTCAAGTGAATAAGTAAAGTCGAAGGTTAAGGATTGTACCTACTTGAAGCTTGTATTGGGTGGTAATGGCCTTGGGATAGGTGTTTCCGGTGGTTCTTTAAGTTCTACTCCCTTTTGCTCTTCTGTGAATTCCTCCACTTCCTTGCAAGGCTCTACAATTGTATCTGTGTCCTGGTCAAAGTCTTCTATGTCTTCCTCATCACTCGAGTCATAGATTGGAGGTTGAGAGAAATCCACCTCTGCATCATCTTCGTATTCATCTGGAGAAGATTCTTCGATCTCAGAGAATTCATTTGCGGATGCAAGTTCATTACTAAGAAAGCTGGACTTGTGGCTATCATCGTCAAGGGAATTTGTGTCCTGGGTTATTCCGTCTGATTCTTCATAAATAACTTGCCTTGGGGATTGTACAATATCCTCCTTAGCATCAACTGTAGCGTCCTTGACAGAGTTCTCCTCAGTTCTGGATTCCCATAGAGGTTCAGCATCTCCTAGATCTTCAACCAACTCTTCTTCTTGAACAATGACAGCTTCTTCTACTTGTTATAGTACGAATTCATTCTCTGTCTTGTCCACTGGAGGTTCTGGTATTTCCTTTCTGCTACGCTCTTCGTTAGATTGTTCACATGGGGCTGTGGCTGATCCTTGTGTATTTGAGCGCCTAGAAACCCATTAAATTACTACTTGCTCCAGTTGTCGAATGGTTGTTTGAAATTTATTTACTGTTTCCCTTAGGCGAGCCTCTACTTCTCGGGTTGCCGGACTTGGGCATGATACATAGGAAAGTGGTGGTGATTGAGAGTGATTGGATTGGTACTGGGATAAGGAAGGATCATATGGTGGCGAATGGTGAAGAGAAGCTTGTGAGTGTGGTGGTTCGAGGTTATGTTGAAAGGATGGTTTATATGCACGGGGTGGGGCTTATTGGTAGTTACAAGGTTGTCCACCATATCTTTCAGCTGGGTATGCACGGTAGAATGGTCTTTGTCCAGGATATCTCGGAGGGTGTTGCTGCCTAAAGGGTTGATTAGATCCTCTTGTACAGCTGGGGTAGAATGGTCTTTGTCCAGGATATCTCGGAGGGTGTTGCTGCTTAAAGGGTTGATCAGATCCTCTGGGCTCCATCCATCCTTGATTAGTCTGACCTTGATGCATATCCCTGCTGTAACTTCTATTTCCTTCAACAAAGTTAGAACCAAACTCAAAGCGAGAGGGATGAGAATTCATGGTAGAAAATGAAAAATAAAAAGGAAAAACAGAAATAAATAAACAAGTAAAACAAAAATATTTACAATAACCAATAATAAGGCACACGTTAGCAGTTCCCCGGCAACGGCGCCATTTTGATGAGAGAACTTTTAAGTAGTCTAGAAATTTGCGGATAAATCCTCGTTGCAACTATAGTTTCTAAACCTTCAAAAGTCCTTTCATACAAATGTTTTGGGTGTCACAAGTAACAAACCCCTTTAAAAATTGTTAACCGAGTATTCAAACCTCGGGTCATCTTCTCAAGGAACTGCAAGGAAGTATGTTCTTATTATTGGCTATAAAGGTTTCTAATCGGAGTTTAGAAGGTGAGAAGCAAGTGATTGAATGACAAGTAAAATAAATGGTAATTAAAATAAATAAATACTGTAAAGCAAACTTCTGGCAAGGTGAAAGAAATTGGAAGTCCAACTTAATTATCTCTCTCAACAATAATGAAAGTTGAATCTAAATTCCACTTAGTTAACCTTTACTAAAGCAAAGGAGAGTCAAGGGACTGATTAGTTTGACCTTCGAATCCTAGTTAATTCCTAAAAAAAAGTTGGGATTATTGAAGTTCAGTTCAATTAGCAAGATAGCGATTATCAGTTATGTTGAGTTTGATGATGTTGAGTTACTGATTTCTTAACCAAGACCAAAAGGGGAAAAAGTAAAATTGCTGGAATAAAAATGTCCTTAGATGAAAAGCAACGGTAACACAAATTAAAGAGAAAGCAATCAATAACTGAAATACCTCAAATAATCATTAATTCAAATCATAACATGAAAAGGGTTCATAAGTCAAGTTGGCAACACTTATGGATACGAATAAAAGCATTAAAGTAAAAGTAGCATAGAAACATACATTAAAGTAAATACTAAACCTGGATCGAGAGTTACTCTTAAAAACTAAGAGAAGTCCAAAATCCTAATCCTAATCCTAAGAGAGAGAGGAGAGAACCTCTCTCAAACTAAATCTAAATCATGGAAAGTAGTAAAAATGCGAGCTCTCCCTTGAATGGATGCATTCCCCCACTTTATAGCCTCTAGTCTGTGTGTTCTGCACCTGGATCTGGGCCAAAAGGGCTTCAGAAATCGCTGTGGGCGTATTCTGTAAATTCTGATACGTGGCCTCTGTCACGCGTCCGCGTGGGTCAGGCGGTCGCGTCATTTGGAGCTTTTCCTTGCCACGCGGTCGCGTCAGTCACGCGTCCGCGTCGTATGCGTTCTACTTAAGGCGCGCGGTCGCGTCAGTCATGCGGCCGCGTCGCTGCTTCTTCGATTCTGGAACGCGATCGCGTCCCCCATGCGATCGCGTGGATACCAGTTTCTTCAAAACTCCGTTTCACACTTTTCCTTCCATTTTTGTACGTTTCCTTTTCCATCCTTCAAGTCATTCTGCCTTAAAAAATCTGAAACTACTCAACACGTGAATCACGGCATCGAATGGAAATAAAGGTAATTAAAATAATTAATTTTAAAGCTTAGGAAACATGTTTTTCACATACATCACATAATAAGGAAGGAAAAGTAAAATCATGCAATTAATATGAATAAGTGGGTGAAGGATTGAATAAATCACTCAAACTAAGCACAAAAGAACTCATGAAATATGGGTTTATCAAGCCTCAAACCAGCTAGCAATGCCTCGTATTTTAAAGCAGGGAACTCAAATTTTAGGGAGAGTTCAATTTGGGTACCCTGATTGCTTTCTATTATCACACCTGCACCACTCCCGGTTTTGTTTGAAGAGCTGTCTACATAGAGATCCCATTTTGTAGGAGTTCCCGGGGTGTTAGTATACTCAGCAATAAAATCAGCCAAATATTGTGACTTGATGGCCGTCCGAGCGTCGGATTGACGATCAAACTCAGATAGCTCGACTGCCTACGGTAGAATTCTTCTAGCTAAGTCTGTCTTTTGTAGAATGCCTTTTATGGGCTGGTCGGTCCGAATCCTAATGGTGTGAGCTTGAAAATACGGGCGAAGTCGTCGAGAAGTTAGTATGAGAGCAGCGAACTTTTCTATCTTTTGATAGTTCAATTCGGCCCCTTGTAGGGCTTTCCTAATGAAGTAGATGGGTTGTTGCCACTTTTGTCGTCTCTGACTAGTGTCGAGGCTATTGCCCGACTTCCCACTGCGAGGTATAATATGAGTGCTTCTCCTTCCCGTGGCCGAGTAAGAATGGGTGGTCGTCCTAGGAACTTTTTGAAATCCTGGAAGGCTTGCTCGCACTCTGTGGTCCATTCAAACCTCTTTCC
>NC_029785.2:82534832-82572583 GCF_000816755.2 Arachis ipaensis
CGTAAAAGGGGAGAGATCTTTTGGCCGATTCTGCTAGAAATCTGGACAAGGCTGCCAGTCTTTCGTTGAGTTATTGTACTTCTTTGATGCAGGTCGGACTTTTCATGTTGAGTATAGCCCGACATTTATCCGGGTTCGCCTCAATTCCTTGTTGTATTAGCATGAAACCCATGAATTTGCCAGTTTCTTCTTCAAAGGTACACTTTACGGGATTAAGTCGCATGCCATGTGTTCATACCTTGGGTCGAGCTATACGACCCGGGCTGATTAAAGACAATTCAACCAACCTCCTCAAGTCTGGAATTCCCGACCTCTTCTCAAAAGAGTTTGGTAAAATTGCTACAGAGAGCCCAAGCAGGCCCAAATAAAGGGACACAGCCCAATCTAAAGGCAGCCAAAGCCTAGAAAGATAAGGGCGGTCTCCCAAAAGATAAGATGACTTCACTCAAAGATAAGATAAGATAGATAACTATCTCCAGAAAGGTCATTCTATACTACTATAAATAAACTGGAGCACCCATGTATAACTCATACTCTAATTCTACAAAAAACATGCTTAAAGCCCATGCTAACTTAAGCATCGGAGTCTCTTACAGGTACCACCACCCTCCGGTGACAAAGGATTAGCAGCACCATCAAAGCCAACAAGTCGGACAAGTCAGCTCCGGCCACCACCGAAGATCTCAACCGAGATCCACCTACAGTTTCAGGTAACCCTCAAAACATTGGCGCCGTTGCCGGGGAACCTGGAAGTCATCCTATCAACATGGCGGACGATCATGACAATGACCATAACTCTGGTTTGGTAGACAGAACACCAAACAAAAACATGGACACCACACCCAAAGATACACCTCAACAAAATGAAGAGAAGCAGTCTCCAAACTCAAAAATTCTAGAAGCCCTCCGAAAACAACAAGATCACCTTAAGCAGCTCGAACAAGAGGCAGAACACCAATGTGAAGCTGAGAGGGACCTCCGAAGAGAAGCTAGACGACGCCGAGAGCTAGAAGATAAGCTCTTAAAGCTTGAAGCTGATCTCAAAACTAAAATAGCTCAACTTGGTCACGGCGACAGCCCCCCACAAGGATCAAGATCCATTCAACAAAGAAATCATGAAAGCTAAGGTTCCAAAGGATTTCAAAGCTCCTGACATGACCCCACACTACGGTACCTCCAATCCAAGCCATCATCTCAGCAACTTTAGAAGCAGAATGGAGGAAAATTCTCGATTAGGAGAGACCTCAAAATCCGGATTCTCCTACTCATCTCAGGATAAGGATAAAGAGTCAAGAAAAAGGAAGATCAATACGGAGAGAAGCCTAAAAAACATCACAATTACACCCCTCTTCGGGTATCTCTTGTAGATGTTTTCCGAGAAGTATGCCACACCGAGAAGATTCCACCACCTCGTCCAATCAAAAGAAAAAAGGAGGGGGAATCGGACAGAATACTGTGTGTACCACTGAATCTATGGACATCCTACAAACGAGTGCTTCGACCTGAAAATTGTCATAGAAAAATTGGTAAGAGAGGGACGACTAGATTGATACTTAGCCAACAAAATGGATGAACCCAAAAAAAAGAAGAAGGGATGAAGAGGTCGGACGAACTGAACGACCACCCCGTACCCCGGAGTGGCACATTCACATGATAAATGGAGGATTCGCAGGAGGAGGGATCTCCAAATCATCTCACAAAAGGCACCTTAAAGAAGTACATCATGTTGGAGGAGAGGAAGGATCACCTGACCTCCCTACCATTACTTTTACCCAAGAAGACGCGGCAGGCATCATCCCGGGACATGATGATCCCATAGTCATTACTATCATATTGGCCAACGCTAATCTCCACCGTACATTGGTGGACCAAGGAAGCTCAGCGGATATTTTGTTTAAAGAGCTCAGAGCATATCTGAACAAACTCGGCTTACAGGAAAAAGAGCTCAGAGCATATCCGAACAGCTTGTTCAGACTAGGATATAGTCTAATCCAACCTCTTGGATATATTTCACTACACACGACCTTTGGAAAGGGAACTCGATCAAGGACACTTAACATAGACTACATCGTAGTCGACGGGGGCTCAGCCTACAATGCCCTAATAGGTCGGACAATGCTAAATCAGCTTGCCACAGTAGTGTCAACTCCACATCTATACATGAAGTTTCCAACCCCATGAGGGATAGCCACGATAAAAGGAGACTAGAAAACTGCGCGATGCTGTTACAACGAAAGTCTGAACCTTAGAGGTAAAGGAGAAGAAATCAACACTATCAAACTCAGGGGAGTTCGAGGTCAGGAAGAACTTCGTCCACAACTGGAAGGCGAGATCGAGGAAGTACAAATCGGGGATGTCCCAGATAAGACAACAAGTATTGGGGCAATTTTGAAAGGAGACATAAAGGAGTCTCTGATACAGTTCCTAAGAGATAATGTCGATCTCTTTGCATGGAAGGCTGCAGACATGCCGGGCATAGATCCTAAACTAATGTGCCACAAACTAGCAGTATACTTAGGATCTCGGCCAGTGCAACAGAAGCGTCGGAAGTTCGGACCAGAAAGATCCCAAGCTGTGGAAGAACAGGTACAAGCTCTACTAGAGGCAGGATTTATAAGAGAAGTCAAGTACCCACTATGGCTGGCCAATGTTGTATTGGTGAAAATGTCAAATGGGAAGTGGCGAATGTGCACCGATTACACCGACCTCAATAAAGCATGTCCAAAAGATCCTTATCCACTCCCAAGCATAGACACTCTAGTGGATGCCTCCTCCAGATACAAGTAGCTTTCTTTCATGAATGCCTATTCAGGATATAATCAAATCACAATGTACCCACCTAATCAAGAAAAGACCTCATTTCTAACCCCAAAAGCAAACTACTGTTATATCGTCATGCCATTCGGACTCAAAAACGCAGGAGCTACCTACCAAAGACTAATCAATAAAGTCTTCACAGACCACATCGGTAAACTCATGGAGGTATATGTGGATGACATGTCGATAAAAACACAAAATGAGGAATCATTCCTGTTCGACACCATCAAAAATCATGGCCTGCGACTTGATCCCGCAAAGTATACCTTTGCAGTAGAAGCCGACAAATTCCTGGGTTTCATGCTAACACAGTGAGGAATCGAGGCAAACTCGGATAAATGCCGAGCTATACTCAACATGAAAAGTCTGACCTATGTCAAAGAAGTACAACAACTTAACGGAAGACTGGCAGCCTTGTCCAGATTTCTAGCCGGATCGGCCATAAGATCGCTTCCTTTTTTGTCGCAGCTTCGAATAGATCATATATTAATTCTCTTTCGATATCTAGCTGGATCAGCCATAAGATCTCTTCCCTTCTACGCCATACTAAGGAAAGTAAAGAGGTTTGAATGGACCATAGAATGCGAGCAAGCCTTCCGGGATTTCAAAAAATTCCTAGGTCAACCACCCATTCTTACTCGACCACGAGAAGGAGAAGCACTCATATTATACCTCGCAGTAGAAAGTCGGGCAGTAGCCTCAGCGCTAGTCAGAAAAGACGAAGGTGGGCAATAACCCATCTACTTCATCAGTAAAGCTCTACAAGGGGCCGAACCAAACTATCAAAAGATAGAAAAGTTTGCCTACGCTCTCATACTAACTTCTCGACGACTTTGCCCATATTTTCAAGCTCAAACCATCAAGGTTCGGACTAACCAACCCATAAAAGACATTCTTCAGAAGACAGACTTAGCTGGAAGAATTCTACAGTGGGCAGTCGAGCTATCTGAGTTCGATCTTCAATATGAAGCTCAGACGGCCATCAAGTCTCAATATTTGGCCGATTTAATTGCTGAGTACGCTAACACCCCAGGAACTCCTACAAAATGGAATCACTATGTAGACGGCTCTTCAAACAAAACTGGGAGTGGAGCATGTGTGATAATCGAAAGCGACCAGGGAACCCAAATCAAACTCTCCCTAAAATTTGAGTTCCCTGCTTCAAACAACCAAGCCGAATACGAGGCATTACTAGCAGGTTTGAGACTGGCTAAGGAAATTGGAGTTCAAAAGCTTATCATCTTCAGTGATTCCTAAGTAGTCACCTCACAAATAGCAGAAAGTTACCATGCTAAGGACCCCACCATGAAAAAATAGCTGGACAAAACCAGGAAACAGCTCGAACAAATCGAGGAATATGAGGTCCACCATATACCTTGGGAACAGAACGCTCGAGCTGAAGCACTCTCAAAATTATCCAGTACCAAATCAAGGGGCAATAATAAAAGCCTCATCCAGGAAATACTGCAAGACCCATCAATCTTAGAGGAAGAAAAGATCCTAGCTATATCAGGTCAAGATCAAGGATGGATGACCCCCATAATCAATTACCTCAAACCAGGGGCACTCCCTGCAGATAAGAACGAGGCGAAGAGGCTAAAACGAGAAGCACAATACTTCACCATCATAAACAACATCTTATACAAAAGAGAAATCTCGACACCCCTATTAAAATGTGTGCCGACCTCCAACATAAAGGAGGTCTTGGAAGAAATACACAGTGGCATAGGTGGCAATCATCTAGGAGCATGAGCTCTCTCTAAAAAAGTACTCCGAGCCAGATTCTTTTGGCCGACTTTATAAAAGGAAGCAACAGAGTTCGTAAAGACATGTTCGCCATGTCAGAAACATGCTAACTTCCATATCGCCCCACCAGAAGAGCTCATTAGCGTAACATCACCTTGGCCGTTCACAAAATAGGGACTAGATCTCCTGAGACCTTTTTCCCAAGGATCTGGACAAGTCAAGTTCCTCATTGTAGGGGTTGATTACTTCACAAGATAGATTGAGGCAGAGCCCCTAGCTAATGCCATTGCTCAAAGAAGTCAGAAATTCTTATATAGAAACATTGTCACAAGGTTTGGGGTTCCTCCCTCCATCACCACAGACAATGGCACTTAATTCACAGACACAGCTTTCAGAAAATTGGTAGCTGACTTAAAAAGAAAGCACCAATTCACATCCGTAGAACACCCCCAGACTAATGGACAATTAGAAGCTGCCAACAAAGTCATACTAGCCAGGTTAAAACAGAGATTACAGGATGCGAAGGGAGCCTGGGCTGAAGAGCTCCCACAAGTCCTTTGGGCATATCGGACAACTCCACACTCCACCACAAAGGAATCACCTTTCCGATTGGCTTACAGATTGGAGGCAATGATCCCAGTGGAGGTTGAAGAAGGATCACCCAGAATGATCCACTACAGTGAAGAGGCCAACTCCCAACTTCAAAGGGAAGAACTCAACTTACTTTCAGAAATCCGAGAAAGAGCTCGGATTAGGGAGGAGGCGCTAAAACGTCGAATGGCCTCAAGATAAAATCGGAGGGTAGTACAGTGAAGCTTCGCTAACAATGATCTCATCTTAATCCGAAATGATATCGAAGCAAGTCGACCGGGAGAGGGGAAGCTAGCAGCTAACTGGAAAGGACCCTATCGAGTCACAGAGGTACTAGGAAAAGGCTACTACAGGGTGTCCGAACTCGAGGGGCGAGATCAACCAAGGTCATGGCATGCCTGCAACCTAAGAAGGTATTATAGTTAGAGGTAATAAAGATTGTGGGTCAATGTGCACTCTTTCTCCTGAAAAAGTTTTTTAACGAGACACCAAGCCAAGATCTATAAAATTGCCTGACTTAGAAAGGTAAACACTCACATGTATATATTTTATTTGCCTATATGTCTACTTTCTATTGGAATAAAACTTTTCAGATTTTCTACAATGTTTCTTTACAAAGACAAATTAATCTGAACGCAAAAATCCATCGCCCGATTACAAAGCTACAGGTCAGCATGGTGAAAATCAAATTCACCGCCCGACCACGATGAAATCGAATTCGTCGTCCGAAATTCTACAAAGATCAGGAAGGTGAAAACAAAATTCACCGCCCGACTTTGACAAAGTCGACCAAGCGAGAACCAAACTCGGCGCCTGACTTTAATAAAATCGGCAAGATAAAAAAGTGATAAAAACAGATTAATGCGAAAGCTACAAAAGTTATAAAAAGTAAATCCATAGAAAGAGGGCTGACGAGGTCTGAGAAAAAATGGATTGCTAAAAATAACTTAGGATGGACCGGCATGAAGAAGTCAGACCAATCGACATGAAAGCGACAAAAGTTATAAAAAGTAATCCATAGAAAGAGGCCTGACGAGGTCTGAGTAAAAATGGATTACTAAAAATAACTTAGAATGGACTGACATCAAAAAGTCGGACCAATCGACCAAAGCGACAAAAGTTATAAAAAGTAATCCATAGAAATAGGCCTGACGAGATCTGAATAAAAATGGATTACTAAAAATAACTTAGAATGGACCGACATGAAGAAGTCGGACCAATCGACCAAAGCAACAAAAGTTATAAAACGTAATCCATAGAAAGAGGCCTGACGAGGTCTGAGTAAAAATGGATTACAAGAAATAACTGAGAGAGGACCGACTAGAAGAAGTCGGACCAAACAGATCAAAGCGACAAAGTTATAAAAAATTAATATATACAAAGGGGCCCTGGCCAGGTCTTACTAAAAATGGATTGCTAAAAATAACTCAAGAAAGTTCGACAAGAAGAAGTCGGGTGATGAGCGGATAATTTATACGCTTTTTGGCATTGTTTTTAGTATGTTTTTAGCAGGATCCAGTTACTTTTAGGGATATTTTCATTAGTTTTTATGATAAATTCACATTTCTGGACTTTACTATGAGTTTGTGTATTTTTCTATGATTTCAGGTATTTTCTGACTGAAATTGAGGGACTTGAGCAAAAATCGGATTCAGAGGTTGAAGAAGGACTACTGATGCTGTTGGATTCTGACCTCCCTGCACTCAAAGTGAATTTTCTGGAGCTACAGAACTCGAAATGGCGCGCTTCTAATTGCGTTGGAAAGTAGACATCCAGGGCTTTCCAGCAATATATAATATTCCATACTTTGGCCAAGAATTGATGACGTACACTGGTGTTCAACGCCAGCCTTCTGCCCAAATCTGGCGTCTAGCGCCAGAAAAGGATCCAAAACCAGAGTTGAACGCCCAAACTGGCACAGAAACTGGCGTTCAACTCCACAAATGGCCTCTGCACGTGCTACACTTAAGCTCAGCCCAAACACACACCAAGTGGGCCCCGGAAGTGGATTTATGCATCAATTACTTACCCATGTAAACCCTAGTAGCTAGTTTATTATAAATAGGACCTCTTACTAGTCTTTTTGACCATCCTGGATTGTATTTTGATCCTGTGATCTCGTTTAGGGGGCTGGCCATCTCGGCCATGCCTGGACCTTCACTTATGTATTTTCATACGGTAGAGTTTCTACACTCCATAGATTAAGGTGTGGAGCTCTGCTGTTCCTCAAAGATTAATGCAAGTACTACTGTTTTCTATTCAATTCATTTTATTTCGCTTCTAAGATATCCATTCGCACCCAAGAACGTGATGAAGGTGATGATTATGTGTGACGCTCATCATCCTTCTCCCTTATGAACGCGTTCCTGACAACACTTCTGTTCTACATGAAATAAGCTAGAATGCGTATCTCTTAGATCTCCTAACCAGAATCTTCGTGGCGTAAGCTAGAATGATGGCGGCATTCAAGAGAATCCGGAAGGTCTAAACCTTGTCTGTGGTATTCTGAGTAGGATTCAATGATTGAATGACTGTGACGAGCTTCAAACTCGCGATTGTTGGGCGTTAGTGACAGACGCAAAAGGAGGGTGAATCCTATTCCAGCATGATCGAGAACCGATAGATGAATAGCCGTGCCGTGACAGGGTGCGTGAGCATATTATTCACTTAGAGGAGGGGATGTAGCCACTGACAACGGTGATGCCCTTGCATAAAGCCAGCCATGGAAAGGAGTAAGACTGATTGGATGAAGATAGCAGGAAAGCAGAGGTTCAGAGGAACGAAAGCATCTCCATTCGCTTATCTGAAATTCCTATCAATGAATTATATAAGTGTCTCTATCCCTATTCTATTATTTATAATTCGAAAACCACATAATTATTTTATATCCGCCTGACTGAGATCTACAAGGTGACCATAGCTTGCTTCATACCAACAATCTCCGTGGGATTCGACCCTTACCCACGTAAGGTATTACTTGGACGACCCAGTGCACTTGCTGGTTAGTTGTATCGAAGTTGTGACAGACTGTAAAACTAGATCAGAGTATCTGGCCTAAGAAGCCATTACCAGAGATCACAATTTCGTGCACCAAGTTTTTGGCGCCGTTGCCGGGGATTGTTTGAGTTTTCGGCAAGCTTTTGGTTCGGTAACATCAGTGCCAGATTCCCTTTTGATCCGGCAACAGCACCAAGTTTTTGGCGCCGTTGCCGGGGATTGTTTGAGTTTGGACAACTGACGGCTCATCTTGTTGCTCAGATTGGGTAACTTTCTTTTCATTTTCTTTTCAAAAATTTTTCAAAAATATTCTCAAAATTTTCTCATCTGTTTTCGAAAAAAAATTTATATAAAAATGTTTTCAAAAATTTATTCAAAATTTTTAAGAATGAATTCTAGTGTCTCATGAAGAATGTTGAAGCCTGGCTGGCTGTAAAGTCATGTCTAAATTTATTTGGACTGAGGCTTGCAATTTGTTATCAAAGAGCAATATACTCTCGTGTTAAAGACTAATGCTTGGCTGGCCATTGGCCATGTCTAGTGTTTTGGACTGGAGCTTTCTTTGAAAGCTTGGCTGGCTAGTGAGCCATGTCTAATTCCTGGACTGAAGCTTTAGATTAACATGGCAAGATTCCTGGAATTCATATTAAAAATTTTGGAATCCTTATTTTCCTTTTTTTTCAATTAATTTTCGAAAAATACCAAAAAAATTAGAAAATCATAAAAATCAAAAAATTATTTTTCTGTTTCTTGTTTGAGTCTTGAGTCATATCATATGTTTGGTGTCACTTGCATATGCATCTTGCATTTTTTCGAAAATATCATGCATTCATAGTGTTCTTCATGATCTTCAAGTTGTTCTTGGTAAGTCTTCTTGTTTGATCTTGATGAATTTTTGTTTTGTGTCTTTTCATGTTTATCATATGCATTCTTGAATTCTTAGTGCCTAAGCATTAAAGAATTCTAAGTTTGGTGTCTTGCATGTTTTCTTTGCATTAAAGATTTTTCAAAAATATGTTCTTGATGTTCATCATGACATTCAAAGTGTTCTTGGTGTTCATCTTGACATTCATAGCATTCTTGCATGCATCACATGTTTTGATCTAAAAATTTCGTGCATTGCATTTTTTTTGTGTTTTTCTCTTGCATCATAAAAATTCAAAAAAATCAAAAAAATATCTTTCCCTTTTTCTCTCATCAAATTCGAAAATTTGGGTTGACTTTTTCAAAAATTTTTAAAATCAAGTTGTTTCTTATGAGTCAAATCAAATTTTCAATTTGAAAATCTTATCTTTTTCAAAATCTTTTTCAAAAATCAAATCTTTTTCAAAACTAACTTCAATCATATCTTTTCAAAAATATCTTCTTATCTTATCTTTTTCAAAAATATCTTTTCAAAATATCTTTTCTAACTTCCTAACTTCTTATCTTTTCAAAATTTGTTTCAACTAACTAACTAACTTTTTGTTTGTTTCTTAACTTTTTCAAAACCACCTAACTAACTCTCTCTCTCTCATTTTCGAAAATATCTTCCCTCTTTTTCAAAAATTTCTTTTTAATTAACTAATTATTTTTATTTTTATTTTTGATTTCAAAAACTTTCGAAAATTACTAACATTTTTTCAAAAACCATTTTTCAAAAATCACTAACTCTTTTTCAAAACAATTTTCAAAAATTATCCCTCCCCCATCTCATTCTATTTATTCATTCATATCCTAACATCTCATCTCACATCTCTTCCATTCGTACAGTTGTGTTTCTTCCTTTACATCACATTCTTTGTCTCCCCCTCTTTTATTCCACTCACAAAGGGATCCCTATACTGTGGTATAAAGGATCTCTATTATTATTATTATTTTTCTGTGCCTTCTTCTTTGTCATATGAGCAGGAGCAAGGATAAGAACATTCTTGTGGAAGCAGATCCAGAACCTGAAAGGACTCTGAAGAGAAAATTAAGAGAAGCTAAATTACAACAATCCAGAGATAATCTTTCAGAAATTTTTGAACAGGAGAAGGAGATGGCAGTTGAAAATAATAATAATGTAAGGAAGATGCTTGGTGACTTCACTGCACGTAATTCCAATTTACATGGAAGAAGCATCTCCATTCCTGCCATTGGAGCAAACAACTTTGAGCTGAAACCTCAGTTAGTTTCTCTGATGCAGCAGAACTGCAAGTTTCATGGACTTCAATCTGAAGATCCTTTTCAGTAAGTGTCCTTCTGACATGCTTTCAGAATGGACCATCCCAGATATATTCGATGATGGTTTATCTGAGCTATCAAGGATGTCACTGGACACTTCTGCAGGTGGATCCATTCATCTGAAGAAAACGCCTGCAGAAGCTCAAGAACTCATTGACATGGTTGCTAATAACCAGTTCATGTACACTTCTGAAAGGAATCCTGTGAGTAATGGGACGCCTATGAAGAACTGGAGGAGCATCTGTCTGGCGTTCAAACGCCAGAACAGAGCATAGTTCTGGCGCTGAACGCCCAGAATGGGAGCATCCTGGCGCTGAACACCCAGAACAAGCATGGTTCTGGCGTTCAACGCCAGAAATGGCAGCAAAAGGGGCGTTGAACGCCCAAAATGAGCACCAACCTGGCGCTAAACGCCCAGAGTTGTGTGCAAGGGCATTTTGCATGCCTAAATTGGTGCAGGGATGTAAATGCCTTGACACCTCAGGATCTGTGGACCCCACAGGATCACCTCAGGATCTGTGGACCCCACAGGATCCCCACCTACCTTATCATCTCTCTTTCCATTCATGATCATCTTTTTTTTTCCATTTACCACTCACATCCATACACCCACTACCTTCAAAAATTCAACAACTCTCTCCCACCCAATCCCACCCATATGGCCGAATACACACTCCCATCCATCTCCTCCGTATCCTCTTCTTCTTCTATTCTTTCTTCTTTTGCTCGAGGGCGAGCAACATTCTAAGTTTGGTGTGGTAAAAGCATAGCTTTTTTGTTTTTTTCCATAACCATTGATGGCACCTAAGGCCAGAGAAACCTCTAGAAAGAGGAAAGGGAAGACAAAAGCTTCCATCAAGGGTCTATAGCTCAGTGGTAGAACATTTGACTGCAAATCAAGAGATCCCTGAGATACCTCAGGGGATACATTTTCTTCCACACAATTATTGGAAGCAACTAAGGGTGGAACATCAAGAGCACTCCATCATCCTTCATGAAATCAGAGAAGATCTAAAAGCAATGAGGGAGGAGCAACAAAGACAAGGAAGAGACATAGAAGAGCTCAAGGACATCATTGGTTCCTCAAGAAGGAAACGCCACCATCACTAAGGTGGATTCATTCCTTGTTCTTAATTCTTCTTCTTTTCATTTTCTATGATATGTGCTTATCTATGTTTGTGTCTTCATTACATGATCATTAGTAGTTAGTAACTTTGTCTTAAAGTTATGAATGTCCTATGAATCCATCACCTCTCTTAAATGAAAAATGTTTTAGTTCAAAAGAACAAGAAGTACATGAGTTTCGAATTTATCCTTGAACTTAGCTTAATTACATTGATGTGGTGACAATGCTTCTTGTTTTCTGAATGTATGCTTGAACAGTGCATAAGTCTTTTGAAGTTGTTGTTTAAGAATGTAAAATATGTTGGCTCTTGAAAGAATGATGAAGATAAAGTGAGATGCCAAAACTATTCAAGAGGCAAAAAACTATAAGTCCCGCTCATATGATTGAAGCTCTGTTTCATTGATAGTTTGGAATTTGTAGTATATTCTCTTCTTTTTATCCTATTTGATTTTCAGTTTCTTGGGGACAAGCAACAATTTAAGTTTGGTGTTGTGATGAGCGGATAATTTATACGCTTTTTGGCATTGTTTTTAGTATGTTTTTAGTAAGATCTAGTTACTTTTAGGGATATTTTCATTAGTTTTTATGATAAATTCACATTTCTGGACTTTACTATGAGTTTGTGTGTTTTTCTGTGATTTCAGGTATTTTCTGACTGAAATTGAGGGACTTGAGCAAAAATCGGATTCAGAGGTTGAAGAAGGACTACTGATGCTGTTGGATTCTGATCTCCCTGCACTCAAAGTGAATTTTATGGAGCTACAGAACTCGAAATGGCGCGCTTCCAATTGCGTTGGAAACTAGACATCCAGGGCTTTCCAGAAATATATAATAGTCCATACTTTGGCCAAGAATTGACGACGTAAACTGGCGTTCAACGCCAGCTTTCTGCCCAAATCTGGCGTCTAGCGCCAGAAAAGGATCCAAAACCAGAGTTGAACGCCCAAACTGGCACAGAAACTGGCGTTCAACTCCACAAATGGCCTCTGCACGTGCTACAATTAAGCTCAGCCCAAACACACACCAAGTGGGCCCCGGAAGTGGATTTATGCATCAATTACTTACTCATGTAAACCCTAGTAGCTAGTTTATTATAAATATGACCTCTTACTAGTCTTTTTGACCATCCTGGATTGTATTTTGATCCTGTGATCTCGTTTAGGGGGCTGGCCATCTCGGCCATGCCTGGACCTTCACTTATGTATTTTTAACGGTAGAGTTTCTACACTCCATAGATTAAGGTGTGGAGCTCTGCTGTTCCTCAAAGATTAATGCAAAGTACTACTGTTTTCTATTCAATTCTTCTTATTTCGCTTCTAAGATATCCATTCGCACCCAAGAACGTGATGAAGGTGATGATTATGTGTGACGCTCATCACCATTCTCCCCTTATGAACGCGTGCCTGACAAACACTTCTGTTCTACATGAATTAAGCTAGAATGAATATCTCTTAGATCTCCTAACAGGAATCTCGAGGAACGAAAGCATCTCCATTCGCTTATCTGAAATTCCTATCAATGAATTACATAAGTGTCTCTATCCCTATTCTATTATTTATAATTCGAAAACCACATAATTATTTTATATCCGCCTGACTGAGATCTACAAGGTGACCATAGCTTGCTTCATACCAACAATCTCCGTGGGATTTGACCCTTACTCACGTAAGGTATTACTTGGACGACCTAGTGCACTTGCTGGTTAGTTGTATCGAAGTTGTGACAGACTGTAAAACTAGATCAGAGTATCTGGCCTAAGAAGCCATTACCAGAGATCACAATTTTGTGCACCATCGGGCCAAACCAACGAAAGCTACAGATTGGACCGACAAGCGAAGTCAACCAAAGCTACAGCTCGGATCAACGCGAGAAGTTAGACCAATGAAAGGCGTGCACTAAAAGGGACATAGCTCAGCCCAAAAAGCCACGACCTTACGACAAAGCTATCAGAATTGTTCAGACTAAACTAACAATGTTCTACAAGAACACTAAAAAGTTGTCGACCAAAATTATCCTTAAAAGGTCACTTCGACTTGGGCAGAAAAAAGGCAATCAACAAAGAGGTCGGATAACAAAAACTCTAACACTCCAAAGATTCCTTGAAGCCCAGAAACATACAGTCAACATATCAGACGAGCTGTTATAATAAAAAGCAGGCCACTTGAAAGGAAACCTCAAAAGTTCAAATAGTATTTTCCTAAAAAATAGTTGCTAAGAAAAGCAACTAAAAGTGTCAAGATCAACACCATAATTACAGAAACCAAAGTTTAAAAGCCCACAGACCGGGCTATACAAAATACATCAAAAAGAAAAGCCATCAAGGGTCCAAGTTCTCCTCAGCTGCAGTACCCTAAGTTGAAGAAGGAGGAATGGTCTTCAAAGGAGTCGCGTCCACGGTCCCATCCTCACGATTGAGTATTTCACAATTCGGATCGGGTTGGGAATGGTCGACCTCGATAGAAGGATTCGAAGAAGTCGCGGTTGCAGAGGCTTTAACTGGCGGCACAGGGGGGGATCCTCTCCTTCATCCTCATCCGGGGCAGGGACAATTTTTCCATCCTCTACAATGTTGTCCAAACTAGAAAGAGTCAGGTCAAGCTCGGGAGCAAGAAATCGAACCTGAGCCTTCAAGTTTTTATAGGCATCAGTCACACTGCCCACAAGATGACCCGGGAGCTCAGCATAGTCAGCATGAGGAGACTCCAGCCTCTCCCTGGCCTCCAACAGCTCGCCATAGGTTTGAGTATAACTCTCCTTCGACTTCTTGGCCATCTCCTCGGCCAAATTCGCAGTTGCCTCAGCTCGGGTAGTACGAGACTTTTCCTTCTCCAAATCCAATTCCAGCTTAATAACTCTGGCATCCAGCTCGTCCTTCAGACCTTTGATCCTATCAAATTCCGACTTTGCATCCTCCAAGAACTCTTTAGTTGCATGAACTGGAGAACCCTGGATAGTTCGGGACAAAGCTGCACCCATATGGTACATCCGAATTCTACTACTGGTAATAAAATTCAAATGACGAAGAATGGAAACGTCATCCATAGGAAGTCGGCCATAAAGAGCGATCTGGTTATCCACAAACCCCACAGCATCAATGTCGGGGGCATCCAGATTGAAAGGCTTGACAGTCCTTTGCTTATTGGGGAGAGGACCGGCAGCAGAAGGAGCGGTAGCACTAGAGGTCTGCTGGGGAGGACAAGAAGAAGCCAGGCGATCCTGAGGAGTTGGTATGACGTTCCTCGGCCCAGAAGTGTCCGAGGTCAACCTCCCCAGTGTAACCTTCGAAGATCTCTCCCCAGGACCTTTGGCTGAGATGTTTTGGGCCACAGTCGCCTTCCTCGCCCTCTTAAAAGCCTTCATGGAATTAGTAGTCTTCACCATCTTTGAAAAAATAAAGCAGGAAAACCAAAGTTACAAGTTAGAAAGAGATGGAGTGACAAAACAAACAAAATAACAAAGACAAAGCTAAAAAGAAATCGGCAGCTTCCCAATTCAGTTCAAAGAAGGGAGGGATCCCCTAAGAACCTCTTCGTGTGTAGTGAGATGTACCCAAGTGGTTGGATTGGAGTGTCTCCCAGTCCGAACAGACTGTTCGGATATGCTCTGAGTTCTTTTTCTTCCAGGCCGAGTTTGTCGAAGGCAGTTTTGAACAAGATGTCAGCGGAACTTCCCTGGTCGACCAGTGTGCGATGGAAATTTGCATTGGCCAATATGATGGTGATGACTATGGGATCGTCGTGTCCTGAGATGATGCCAGCTGCGTCCTCCTTAGTAAAAGTAATTGTGGGGATGTCGGATGCTTCCTCTTTTCCCTCGACATGATATATTTCTTTAAGATATCTTTTGCCAAATGATTTAGAGATTCCTTCTCCCACAAATCCTCCGTGTATCATGTGGACGTGTCTCTCTAGTGTACGAGGTGATCGCTCAGTTCGTCCGACATCTTTGTCCCTTCTTCTTTTTCTTTCTTCTTGGACTCTTTATCCTTATCTCGGGAGGAGTAAGAGAATCTGGATTTTGAGGTCTCTCCTAGTCGAGAGTTTTCCTCCATGTTGATGTACTTCTCTACTCATTCTTGCACTACGTTCAGAGATGTGGGATGTTTTTTCGATATAGAGTGGTTAAAAGGTCCCTCTCGCAAGCCATTGATGAGACCCATAATGGCAGCCTCTGTTGGTAGACTTTGTATGTCCAGGCATGTTTTGTTGAATCTTTCCATGTAGCTGCAGAAACTTTCCCAATCTCCTTGCTTGATTCCTAATAGAATTGGGGCGTGCTTAGCTTCCTCTTTTTGGATGGAGAATCTGGCCAGAAACTTCTTGGCTAAGTCGTCGAAGCTTGAGATGGACCTAGGGGGTAGGTTGTCGAACCATTTAATCGCTGTCTTTGTTAAAGTAGTCTGGAATGCTTTGCAGCAGACTGCATCTGAAGCGTCGGTGAGTGACGTGGTGGAAATTGGCGAGTTAAGAATTGTTATAAGATATGCGTTGCAAGTATAGTTCTCAACCAACCAGAATCTGCTTATCAATTTAAAAGGATGTCACAAAAATTAAAGTTAAAATACTAGGAGTATGAATCCCAGGTCGTCTCCCAATGAGTTACAGGAAAGTGTGCTATTTTATTAATCAGATGGTTTTCAAAAAAGATTTGAGTTGAATGACAGGAAATTAAATCAGAGAATTAATGTAATTTAAATAAAAGCCTTGACTGGGTGTAGATTAGTTGGAAGCCCTATTCTTGTTGCAGTACTTTCAAGATTAATTGATAATTGGGGTTGTTATGTTTAGTTATCCCTTACTAGGTAAGGGAAAGTCAAACAAGTTGGAATGCTGTTTCTATTCACAAGTCCCAATCCGCTTACTTGGAAGGACTGGCGTTAGTGACTAGAGAGCAAACCAATAATAAACCCAATTAAAATTTCTCCTTTGAGCACTCCAGCTCAAGGGTTCCTTTCAATCAACTCCCCATCAAGTTAGGGAACTACTCGCTCATTGTGAATGTAGAATTCATAACATAGAAAAGGGATTCTAAAGAAAGACATGATAAATAAAACTCTAAGGAATCAACTAAAAATAAAAGTAACTCTTATATTAATAAATTCTGAAATAATCCAATAGTAAGATTAAAGTAAATTAAAGGACATGGAAGAGTAAAGCCAAGTAAAAAAAACGAACTAGAATGACGAAGTCTTGATGAGGTAATAACTCTTCTCAATATCCCAATGCAAAAAGCAATAGAAAATAAAAATCCTAAGAACTATGAATGTGTAGAGAGAAAACCTAGAGGAGAGGAAAACTAGATCTAAATAACTAAAACTATCTAGAATGAATGTTGTTGTTGGTCTCTGCATGTTCCCTGGCTCTAGTCTGCTTTTCTGGGCCGAAAACTGGGTCGAAACAAGGCCCAAAATCGCCCCCAGCGATTCTGCAGATTATGCAGATCGCGCACGTCACGCGATCGCGTCATTCATGCGGACGCGTCATTCGACATTTTGCTTCTCCACGCGGGCGTGTCGTCCACGCCTCCGCGTCGCTTGTGCTATTCCATCCGCAAGGTCGCGTGAGCCATGCGGCCGCGTCAATGTGATTTTCTCTCTTTCGCGCGGTCGCGTGATCCATGCGGCCACGTCACTTCTCGCTGGTCATCTCCTCAATTTCTTGTGTTCCTTCCATTTTTGCAACTTCCTTTCCAATCTCCAACTCATTCATGCCCTATAAAGCCTGAAACACTTAACACACAGATCACGGCATCGAATGGAATAAAGGAGAATTAAAATACATAATCAAAAGTCTCTAGGAAGCAAGTTTTCAATCATGTAATAAATTTAGGAAGGAAATATAAATGCATGCTAATCATATGAATAAGTGGGTAAAGATCATGATAAAACCACACGATTAAACACAATATAAACCATAAAATAGTGGTTTATCAACCTCCCCACACTTAAACAATAGCATGTCCTCATGCTTAGTTGAAGGAGATAATATGAATGAGTAGGAACATGTAGAACTCATGCAATGCAATGCAACCTATATATGTGAATGCAACTATATGATTCTTGTCTACCTGGTTAAAAGTAAATAAGCTCTTCAAGACAATCACAAATCAAATCCCACTAATTCAATTCTCATACAGTAAGAACAGATAAAAATGCAAGAAGATAGCTCATGAAAGCAGAGAACATAGAAATTCAAGCATGGAACCCTCACTGATGATGTATGTACACTCTAGTCTCTCTAGTGTATAGGGTCATCACTCTATCCTTCTCTAATCATGCTTTCTAATTTTTGTTCTTCTCCTGACCAGTCAACAACATTTAATATACCAATGCAAACGTCATGAGGTCTTTTCAAGGTTGTAATGGGGCCAAGGTAAGGGTAAGGATACGTATATGGATAAGTAAGCTTATAACTTGAATCTTTAATTAACCCAAGCTTTAACATAACCTATATATATTCTATATAACTTTAGAATTCATACCTAGCTACCCAGAAATCTCTTTCACATTCCATACTCATGTTTCAACTTTTTATTTTAATTTTATCATACATGCATTGATCTTTAAATTCTTAACTTAGCATTGGGGTAATTTTCTCCCCTTATTTAATTATTGAATATTTTTGGATTTTTTTTTCATAAACATAAAAACATAAAAATAACATAGCTTATCATGACACATTCCCTTATTATCTTTTGTTCCCACAATTTCCCATACTTGATTGACTTACACAATTCTATCTTAAGCTAACCAAAGATTCAATTTGAGATATATAATTATTTTTCCGCTTAAGGCTAGTAATGTGGTAAAATATATAACAAATGGGATTTAAAGGCTCAAAGTGGCTAACAAAGGTAATTGAGAGGGTAGGCTTAATTTGGATAAGTGGGCTAAACAAATAATGGCCTCAATCATATGCAAACATATAAATATAATAAACATTTGACATATAGGATGAAATAAAATATAGATTACAATCATAGAGAAGTAAACACACAAGAATAAAATAATTATGGTTAAATAATGTAACCATTCATAAAGGCTCAATTCTCACAGGTTGTGTGTTCTTTAGCTCAAAAATCATGTTCCAAATACAACTTCAAGCAAATTTAACATAAAAGTTTTAATTAAAATTAGTGAAATTTTGTTCCAAAGATAGGGTCTTAGAAGAAACTTATTGTCTTTTCAATCAAGCAGAACATGCATGCAACTAATCTATTACTATGTAATTTATCCTATTCTACAAAAGAAAACCTAACCAAGTATCCTAATTTATTGGTGTTAGGGAAGAGAAATTACCTCCGGAAGTCAGGTACTGACCGACCTCCCCACACTTAAGGCTTTGCACCGTCCTCGGTGCCATCTGTCAAGAACAAAGGTGGGTTGGTAGCAGTATCTCCACATTCGGGACCATCATGGCTCCCTGTGCTGGTAAAGGAAGTGGAGTCCGGGGTGTCTGAGTCCTTGAATTTTCCCAAAATTAGCTCCTTGAGGTATGTGAATCGGCGCTTGTTACGGTGCTCTCTCATCTTAGCTTGCTGTTCCTGCCGATCCAACTTTTCAGGTATCTGATGGAGCAGTTGGGCTGTTGTAGGTGCTTGTGGTGTTGAAGAAGGAATATCTTCAACTGGTTCAGTAGGCTGGCTAGTAGTGGCTGCTGGAAGTCTAAGGTACTTCCCGTTAGGGACATACTGATCATTCCGGGGAAGCATGGCTTTGATGTCCCCAGCTCTGTAGGAGACTCCGGCTGCTGAGGCAGCATCTGAGACCAAGGCGGGAAAAGGTAAGTTGCCCGCAATTTGTACGTGTCCCATGGCATTCCGGATATGTCTTGGGAGATTCAGAGGTTAGTCTATAAGGATGCACCATAGTAGAACAGCCATGTCTGCAGTGAAGGAGGACTCATGAGTGCTCAGAAAGATGTAATGGAATATGATCTGTGCCCATACACGAGCCTCTAAGGTAAGTGCTGAAGCCGATATTCCCTTAGGGCGGGTATGATGGTATCCGTAGATCCATCGGCTGCCAGGTAGTGCGATAACTCTGAGAACAGTGTCCCAGTCAAATTGGTACATCTGGCGCTTGAGTGCGGCTTCTTGAAAGGCGTCCAATCCTTCCAAGAAAGATTGACCTGCCTTGGCTGTCTCTGTAGGAAACCCCATTGTCTTCGGGCAATTTGCAGCTCAACAAAGGTAGCAGTATTGGGCGGGAGGAGAAGAAGGTATTTATTGTTGTAACTCCTTTCTGCCAGGATGGGGAACATCTGCTCACAGTAGCGATTGGGAAATCGCGCAGTGTCCTTTGTTGGGAAGGCTTTTTCTTTATCATCAACCTTTATAATCCTTTTAAATTTCTTTGTTGACGGCTTTACTGCAGTTGAAGAGGGTTCTGCCACTAATGCTCTCTTGGTTCCTCTTCTTGCTGGTTGTTTAGGAGTAGATTTCTCCTTTCCTTTCTTGGTGGCCATCCTGAAAAAGGGAAGAGAAAGTAAATTAAATTTAAAAAAAATAGAGCAAGGAAGAGGGAGGTATAAGTGATAATCAATGCACAATAAAGAAGAATGACGTTAACACATGGTCATGACTACATGTGGATAGTCATCAATGGAAATATAGCAAGTGCATTGGAGGACAATTAAATGCAAGAGGTTTATTGGCATGCAGGCAAAAGCATGAGTAGCATAGATCAAGCATTTAAATTGTCAAATTGTTATTACTCGTGACAAACTGGCCATCACGTTTGTATTGACAATTAAATTCAATAAATATAATAGGAAAGGGAATTTGTGAAAAGCAAGCATTGAATAGTAGAGAAGAATAACGTGGAGAAGTGCATAATGCCATATGGGATTTTCCACAAACACATAGCATGCATGTAGAATAAGCTCTTGAAAATAAGATTTTGAACATGCAAGCAACTGATGCCAGGCATTTTGGCCAGTTTCACTGACCTTTTCTTTATGGGTTTTAAGGTAGTTTCATGTATTTTTTTAGGAAATAAGCAAGTTTTGGATAAATAATCACTTACATCTTGATTCAAGCAAACATTGTGAATTTTACATGATTTCATGAGAATTATGCATGAATTAAAGGACAAATTGAATGATGCATGTCTCATAACTTGGATTAGAGCTTTGATGCACTTTATTGCTTGATTTCAGGATAAAGGAAGCAAGGAAGAACCATGTTAGGAGCCACGTTAGTCTAGCTAACGTGACCACTAACGTGGAATGAAGGCTAGCTTGCAACGTTAATGAGAAGAGTGATTGTCAATAACGCCTTTATGAGCCATCATAGTCCACGTCAGTTGCCACGTTAACTATGTTAACGTGGAAGCTAACGTGGAAGAAAAGTAGAACTCCAACGTTAATGGTAAAAGTAAGTGCCACTAACGTTCCAAAAGGGGCAATTGGCCACGTTAAGAGCCACGTTAACTTAGTTAATGTGAGCTCTAACGTGGAAGAAGAAGATGATGCCAACGTTAGTGACACTCACCTTTGTCACTAACGTTGGAGATGGCTATCAATACCACGTTAGAAGTCACGTTAACCTAGTTAACGTGAACTCTAACGTGGGAAGTAGGGGTGTTCTGGAGCGTTAGTGACAAAGGTAAGTGTCACTAACGCTCTCAAAGATTTGGCAAGCCTACGTTAAAGGCCACGTTAACTATTCTAACGTGAACTCTAAGGTAGGGAGAAAGGGATACTCTCAACGTTATTGAAAAAGGTAAACCCCAGTGATGTTTGCGAAGGGCCAAAGGTCAACGTTAGTGGTCACGTTAGTGCCACTAACGTTGAAGTTAACGTGGACCACTTTAGGATAGGAACGTTAGTGAAAAAGGTGATTGTCACTAACGTTCTCAACCCCACATTTTCACTTAACGTTAACACCACTAACGCCCTAAGCTAAAGTCCCTGCCTACTTCACACTTTCTCTGCAAGTAAAGTTGAGCCCACTGAAGAAGATAACTGCTTCAACTCAAGATCCAAAGGCCCATATCCAAGACTTGAAGAATCAACTAGAAGATCAGAAGAGTAGTATATATAGGAGTAGCTTTAAACTTGAGAGGGAGCTCTTGGCATTATTAGAATTACTCTCTGTATTTTACTTTCTCTTCACTTCTAGTTTAACTTTCAGAATGTACTCTCCATCTTTGCTTTTCATTCCCAGAGCTATGAAAAACTAAACCCCTTTTATTGGGTTAGGGAGCTCTGTTGTAATTTGATGGATCAATAATAGTTTTCATTGTTCTTCTTCTTTTTTTTCTCTTGATTTTACTAGAAAGCTTTCAATTTTTATCCAATTGAGTAGTTATCTTGGAAAAGAAGCTATTCATACTTGGATCTCTTCTGAACCTTGGAAAAGGGATGAAGAGATCATGCTAGAAATGTTTTCTCATGTTGGACTAAATTGGGGTTTGGGCGGATATGGTGACATATAATTCTCCCAATACTTTGATTTGGAAATGCATGCGGTATAATCAGTGACCACACTTCATCTCTTCTCATGAGCAATTAGACCAAGGAATTGGCTATTGATCTGATTTGAGAGATTGAATTACCAAGGAATTGGAATTCAATCACTTAAGATTGCCAAGGAGATCAATGAATGCATTGATTGAGGAAGAGATGAAAATGAACTTGATCCGGAGAATGCAACATCTCCTAATGCCAATGAATTCCCCATTTCTGATCTTACCCATTCTCTTTACTTTATGCCATTTACTTTCGTGCTAAACTCCCCTTCCCCATTTAAGATTCTGCAATTTACTTCCCGTCATTTAATTTCTGCTATTTACTTTCCTGCCATTTAATTTCCTGTAATTCTCAACTCACTTTCTGCTTAGCTCAACTAGAACATTCTTCCAATTAAAGTTTCTTGACCAATCAATCCCTGTGGGATTCGACCATACTCTACTGTGAGTTTTTACTTGACGACAATTCGGTATACTTGCCGAGGGAGATTTGTTAAGGGACAAGTTTCCGTGCATCAAGTTTATGGGGCCGTTGCCGGGGATTGATTTTGTATCAACAATGATTAAATTGGTGGATAACTAGATTGAGCATTTGTTTTTATTTTGTTTGATTTAAGTTCATTTGAGTAATCTACTTTTAGTTTAGCTATTTTCTCCCCTTTTTCGTACCCATTTTCTTAGTTGTTTACAATTCAGTCACTAACCCACTAACTGTTTGATATATTACATCACTCACATTAACAGCATTTCTGTAGAAATTACTATCTGCATCTATCTTTCTTGCTTTTGCCTTGTTGGTTGTATGACAGGTAGAAGAAGCGGGGCTTCAACTTCCTTTGATTCTGAACCTGAGAGGACCTTCCTTAGATTAAGGAGGGAAGCAAGAGGAAAGAGAGTAGTTGGTGCTGAGGAAGAGGAAGAGTACTTTGAACCAGACATGGATGAGAATATGGAAAACCATCATGAAGAAGAAGCTCATAACCATGGCCGAGAAGGTCCAGCGCATCAGGTTGGGCAAGAGAGAAGAGTTCTGGGTTCTTACATCAACCCAAACCCAGGAAACTGTAGGAGTAGCATCCAAAGGCCAACCATACATGCCAACAACTTTGAACTAAAGCCACAACTCATCACCCTTGTTTAGAACAATTGTTCATTCGGAAGAAGTGTCCAAGAAGACCCCAATCTACATCTAACTACCTTCCTGAGGATATGCGATACTGTGAAGTCTAATGGTGTTCATCCTGACACCTATAGACTACTTCTGTTTCCCTTCTCACTCAAGGACAAAGCATCTAAATTGCTGGAATCCTTTCCAAAGGAGAGTTTAACAACCTGGGAAGATATGGTGAACAAGTTCTTGGCAAGATTCTATCCTCCTCAACGGATCAACAGGTTGAGAGCTGAGGTACAAACATTCAGGCAGTAGGATGGTGAGACTCTATATGAAGCATGGGAGAGGTTTAAAGACTTGACAAGAAGATGCCCGCCAGATATGTTCAATGAGTGGGTGCAGTTGCACATTTTCTATGAAGATCTTTCATATGAATCAAAGAAGGCAGTAGACCACTCATCCAGGGGATCTCTGAACAAGAAAAAGACCATTGAAGAAGCCATAGATATCATTGAGATTGTAGCAGAGAATGACTACTTCTATGCTTCTGAAAGAGGTAACACTAGAGGAGTGATGGAGCTGAACAATGTGGATGCACTGCTAGCTCAAAACAAGATGATTACCAAGCAATTAGCTGACCTCACCAAAAAGATGGAGAGGAATCAAGTAGCAGCAATCACCACTTCAGCAGCAACTCAAGAAGGAATGAATGAAGAAGCAGAGGGTAGTCAGTAGCAAGCCAACTACATTGGGAATTCACCTAGGCAGAATCATGACCCATACTCCAAAATGTATAATCCTGGTTGGAGGAACCACCCAAACTTTGGGTAGGAAAATTAACAAGACCAAGGCCAAGATCAGAAACGCCATAACCCCAATAACAATGCAACTCACCAACACTCCACACAGAGGTCATACCAACACCCACCCAACAACACTTCTCAACATCCATACCAAAGTCAAAATGGCCCTTCTCATCCTTCCAATCTCAACTCTCCATCATCAGAAGAAAGACTATCAAGGATTGAGACTCTACTTGAAGGCATATGCAAGGAGATTCAAGATAACAAGGTGTTCAAAGAGGAGGTGTGAGCCAATATCAAGAATCAAGGAGACACCATCAAGAGGCTGGAATTTCAAGTGCGATACCTATCTGAGAAGATTCCCAAACCTACTGATAGCTTCCTAAGTGACACAGAAAAATCCGAGAGGTGAAGCACAGAAAGTCAGATGAAAAGATTGCAAGATGGTTACTATAAGTGATAAGGAGACTGAGGAAGAGCCGAACAAACCATCAGAACAACCTAAAGATACATCAACAAGAAAGCAGGAAGAGAATCATCAAGAAACCACAATTACACAGAAGGAGCTGCTGAGACTCTATGCACCCTTTCCCCAATTACTCAATGGTGGTGTAGAGAAGAGAATATACTCAAGGTTTCTTGACATATTTGCATCTCTCTATGTAAACATACCATTCATCAAGGCCCTCCAACAAATGCCCTCATACATTAAGTACATGAAGGAGCTGCTGACCAGGAAAAGCTCACTCAAGAGAGGACAAACCATAGTGATGAATAAGGAGTGCAGTGCTCTCATTCAACCAGAGCTGCCTACAAAAAGAAAGGACCCAGGGAGTTTTCACATCCCCTGTGCCATAGGAGAAACATTGTTTGATAAAGGACTCTGTGATCTGGGAGCAAGCATCAACTTAATGCTTTTATCCCTTATGAAGAGGCTGCAAATCAATGAGCTGATACCCACAGACGTAGTCATCAGGCTGGTGGACAAAACTCAAAAACAAGCAATAGGAGTGGTTGAAAACGTGCTGGTGAAGGTTGGAAACTACTTCCTTCCCACAGACTTTGTCATACTGGAAATGGAAGAAAGTCATCTTTACCCAATCATATTGGGAAGACCATTCTTAGCTACAGCCAGAGCGCTCATAGATGTGGAGCGAAGAGAGCTAATACTGAGGGTACATGATGAACAACTCACCTTTAATGTCTTTAAACCCTCACAAGAAGTAGGTCAGGAAGGCAAGGAACTAAGGACAGAGCATGACAGAGCAATGGTGGGAGAAACAAGCATTGAGGCACAAGCTGTACACTCAGGAATTCCTTTGGGTGATGAACAAAATAATCAGCAGCTGTCACAGCTAAAGGAAACTCAAGTGGAGCCAAAACCACCAGAATCATATGGGACCAGCAACAAAATCCCCCTAGGAAAAGAGACCACAAAGAGTAGGATAAAAGCAAAAGAAACAAAGAAGAAGATACTAAGGAGATGGAGGAACAAAAAGATCCCTACAGAAGATTTCTCTCCAGGGGATAAAGTGATCTCAGCTTACTTCCTAGATATCCCACCTCATCTCCCCACCATCCCATCTCAGTTACCTAAGGTTTTCAGCATCAACAAAGTTCTCTCCCTAGAACATGTAGAGATCATTGATGAAGCCAATGGAGACAGGTTTACTGCAAGGAGGGAAGATTTGAAGCATTACCGACCACCCTGACAAAGGAAGAACGTCAAGCTAGTGACGCTAAAGAAGCGCTTTATGGGAGGCAACCCATGTTTTATATACTTTTAAAGTAGTTAATAAAGGAAGGTTCATGGATCGCAAATCAACTTTGACATATCCTGGAATAAATCCTTTTATGCAACATATAGTGAAGAACAAGTTTGATGTTCAAGGCACACTAAGAGGACATGAATGCAACTCATAGCATGTCACTCTTAGCACCTTGAACAAATCATCTTACACCACATTGCCACAAACTAAGTTTGGTGTCACCAAGGTTGCATACATGAAAATTTAATTAGTCAGTTGGTTTGCATTTGTGAATAGCACTTAGTAGTTGACAACAACAATTTTAAAAAAAAGTAGTTACTCTTTCTTGTCTTTTAAATTTTACCGCCACTTTCCACAAGTTTTCTTTTAATCACATTTATTTTATTTTGAAGGATAATTGATAGGGCAATTGAAGGGTTCAGCCACCACAAAAAGAGAAGATTATACACGTGTCTCCAGGGGGATTGCATTGGAAATTGTTGCCATGCAACATTGGAAGGAGAACAAGCTTGGAAACTGAACTAACCCCATCATAAAGTTGATGATCCTTGTGCTCATCCCATGCAAAACCCCATCCGTCCATCACACAACCACCCCATCAATCCACACCTTTCATTTACTCATTATTTTCTGATGCCAAGGCATCTTAGGCTAGTTTCACTAGTATTTTTCTGTTAGTTTTAGTGGTTTTATGCACTTTCTTGAGCTTAAAGTAACCAAGAATGGTTAAACCTATATAAGTGATTCCTAGTCTGTACTTCCCTTCACATTCCAGCAACCACTTCTTCAAACTTCTCACACTCGAAGTACAATTCTCCAAGCTACACCCTATCCAAACCCAACCGAATTCCACCACTCATCACTAACCTCAACACCTTCACTTTTCAAAAATCATTCATGGCATCATCAAGCTCCAAGAGGCAAAAGAGAAAGGAACCGGTTGAGAACAGCCCTTTTGATGAAGGGAAATTCAAAACTGCATTCCATGAACGTGAATTTGAACGGATAAAGCTCAAAAAGATATTGCCTGAGTTAACATTCCAGTTCAACAAAGATGAATGCCCACAGATTCGAGAGAAGATCGAACAAAGGGGTTGGCAAAGGCTCACGAACCCAGAAGCAAAGATAAATGCAAACCTCATCAATGAATTCTATGCAAATGTGGTCAGAGAAGACAAAACCAAGGCCCTCACCTTCAAAAGTTACGTGAGAGGAACAGAGGTGGACTTCATCCCCAATGTCATAACAAGGGTTCTTCAGCTGAAATCACCACATTTTGATGAGCCCAGTTATAACGTGAGAATAAGTAATGGCCCCGACAATGATGAACTTGAAGAAATTGTGAATGATATGTGTGTTATAGGATCTGACTGGGAAAGGTATTCAGATAGAAGACCTCGGTTCATCAGGAGAGGAGACCTCATCCCGGAAGCCAAGGGATGGTTTGAACTTATGAGGAGATCTATCCTCCCAGCTGCAAATAATTCTGAGGACAACGTTACTCGAGCTACTATGGTAAACTGCTTAGTAAAGGGTGGAGGCATCAATGTGAACGAAATTATAGCTGAGGGGATTCAAGAATCAGCCGAGAAGAATGATCGAGGTGCTAAACTTTGGTTCCCCAGCACCATCCTTAGGCTGTGTACGAAAGCCAAGGTAGTCTTCGAGGACAGCAACCCAACTTGGGTAAACCCTGGAAGGATGGTTACACTCCAGCGTATAATGTATGTGACACCCGCCCAACAACAAAGAAGGCCTCAAATAGGGAGAAGAACACCACAAGAAGAACCTCACCAAGAAGAACCTCAACAGGAAGAATATCAGCAAGAAGAGTACTATGATCCAACCAACATCAACTTGAATCACATTCACGGAGCCATTGAGGAGCTAGCGAGGAGTTATATGGAGGGACAAGAACAACAACTGCACATTCAAGCCCAAAGGATGGATCATCAAGAAGAACTCCTTTCTAATTTGATGAATCAACAAGGGGAGTGGCAGAAACAGCAAATGGAACATTATTCCCATCTCACTCAAGCCATCAATCAAGTGACTGAAAGGCAAGAGCGTCAAGATAAACGCCTTCAAGAACTCAACCAATGCCAGCTAGCTCAGACGAAGGCATTCAATGAGTACAGTGTACTTAATGAAGGACGGCAACTACATAGGGAGGAGTTCAACATAAACACTCAAGCCAAGTTGAACTATATGTCTAGTCATATGCATAATCTACACTCTGCAATCCCTAGGTATGATGAGGTCCAAAAAGATCTCACAGAACAAGAGGAAAGGAAGGTGAAACAGCAGAAGGAAACATTGAAAAAGAAGATGGAAGATGCCGGCTTCTGGAAGAAGTTGATTGGAAAAAGCAAGGGAAGTGGGAGTGCAAGCACTCAAGAAAAACACAAGGAGGACAAACAGGAGGGAGAGCATGAACAACCCCATGAGTAAAAGGTGGTGGAGTTCCCTCATTGTTCCATCTTTCTTTCTCAAGTTTTTTTTATATAAGGAAAATCATGTATGAAATAGAACATGCTTCCATAGTAGCTTAGGAATTTTCAATTCTGCCTTTAAGTTTGCTTTTGCCTAGGTTTATGCTTGCTAGTCAAATTGTCTGCCTTCATTTTCATCTTGCTTATTGTATGCTTGTCCTTTTAAGTCCAATAAAAAGAGATGTTATGAAAGACCAGAGTGATGTTCAAGTTGTGGAGCAGGTCCTTAAATTTGTGGTGTAGTAATCACTTAGCTAAGTTGGTTCACCAACAAGGTGGGAAGGCAACTATCTGTCTTGAATCATATGCTTGAAACACACCCTATGAGACTAGCTAAACAATAAGATCCTAATAAGAAAAAGGAAAAGAACAATAAGAGTTGAAAAAGAAAGAAAAGTTAATAAAGAATAAGGCTAGGCACCAAGGGCTTGAATCTTGAGGGATGTGTCTGTGGTGCTCTTGTACCAAGGATCTGCTTGGATGAATAAGTTCTTAGGAGTGCTTCATCACTTGGTAACTTGGGTTAACTAACCCGGGATTATCAACTGAAAATCCACTATCAAGAGCACCCTTGCTACAGAACATTTAGTAACCCAAAGAGGTGCTGGACACCAAGACCTCAAGGAAAAAAAATAACAAACCATGTGCCTGTGGTGTGCATGTATGGGGGAGAGAGACTTGAGGGAGTAAGTCCTTAGGGGTGTTTCAACAGCTAGCACCTTGAACCAACTGGTTCGGGAGTGTTGGCTGAAAGCTTATCTTAAAGAGTCGCCCCCTCACAGAACACTTAGCCTAAGAAAGAAATAAACCTTGGTAAGACAAAGGGATCAATAAATAAAAGTCCCAAAGGGTGCAATCAAGTGAGTATTCCAAGGCATGATAAAGGTCTGAAAGCCAGTAAAGGAATGAACCTAAGTTGCTATGCATGAAACCCCATAAAACCAAGAACATGACTTCCACAATAATGATTCATTCCTCTTGTCATTTCATTCATCATTCTCTTGTTCCAGTACTTGCTTAGGGACAAGCATGCTATAAGTTTGGTGTTATGATGCCAGGGTATTTTGGCCAGTTTCACTGACCTTTTCTTTATGGTTTTAGGGTAGTTTCATGCACTTTCTTAGGAAATAAGCAAGTTTTGGGTAGAATTTCACTTACATCTTGATTCAAGCAAACATTGTAAATTTTACATGATTTCATGAGAATTATGCATGAATTAAAGGACAAATTGAATGATGCATGTCTCATAACTTGGATTAGATGATGCACAAAAAACTTGTCTCATAACAAATTTCCTTCGGCAAGTGTACCGAATTTGTCATCAAGTAAAAACTCAAAATAGAGTGAGGTCGAATCCCACAGGGATTGATTGATCAAGCAACTTTAGTTAGAGGAATGTTCTAGTTGAGCGAATCAGAATTTGGGTTGAGAATTGCAGAAAATTAAATGGCGGGAAAGTAAATAACAGGAAAGTAAATGCTAGAAATATAGAGCTAAATGTAAATGACGGAAAGTAAATTGCAGAACCTTAAATAGGAATGGGGTAATTGCTCATAAAAGTAAATGACAGAAATTAAAGAGAATGGGTAAGATCAGAAATGCGGAGTTCATTGGGCTTAGTAGATGTTGCATTCTCCGGATCAATTTTATTTTCATCTCTTCCTCAATCAATGCACTCATTGATCTCATTGGCAATCTTAAGTGATCGAATTACAATTCCTTGTAATTCAATCCCACAAATCTTGATCAATAGCCAATTCCTTGGTCAATTGCTCATGAGAAGAGATGAAGTATGGTCACTGATTATACCACATGCATTTTCCAAATCAAGTATTGAGAGGATTATAGTCACATATCCATCCAAACCCAATTTGGTCCAGCATGAGAAAGCATTTCTAGCATGATCTCTTCATTCCTCTTTCAAGGTTCAGAAGAGATCCAAGTTTGAATAGCTTCTTTTCCAAGATAACTACCCAATTGGATGAAGATCGAAAGCTTTCAAGTAAAATCAAGAGGAAAGATAGAAGAAGAATAATGAAAACTAGTATTGATCCATCAAATTACAACAGAGCTCCCTAACCCAATGAAAGGGGTTTAGTTGTTCATAGCTCTGGAAAATGAAAACAAACATGGAGAATACATGATGAAACTAGAAGTGCAGAGAAAGTAAAATACAGAGAGTAGTTCTATGCCAAGAGGCTCCCTATAATTTCCAACTCCCAAAATAATTCAAAGCTACTCCTATATATACTACTCTTCTGATCTTCTAGTTGGCTCTTCAAGTCTTGGGTATGGGCCTTTGGATATTGAGTTTGAAGCATTTATCTTTTTCATTGGGCTTGGCTTTACATGCAGAGAGAAAGTGTGAAGTGGGCAGAGACTTTAGCTCAGGACGTTAGTGGTGTTAACGTTCAGTGAAAATATGGGTTCGAGAACGTTAGTGACAATTACCTTTTTCACTAACGTTCCTCACCAAAGTAAGAGCCACGTTAACTTTAACGTTAGTGGCACAAACGTTGCCACTAACGTTGCCTCTATGTCCTTCGCACACGTTATTGCGACTCACCTTTTCAAGTAACGTTGAGAAGTCTCCCCCTTCCTTACGTTAGAGTCCACGTTAACTTAGTTAACGTGGCTCTTTTAACGTAGGCTTGCCAACCTTCGAGAACGTTCCAATGTGCCCTTAGCTCCCACGTTAGAGTCCATGTTAACTAGGTTAACGTGGCCTCTAACGTGGCTGTGCCAGCCATCTCTAACGTTAGTGACAAAGGTGAATGTCATTAACGTTGGCTCATCATCTCTCCTCCTCACGTTAGCTTCCATGTTAACTAAGTTAACGTGGGAGTTAATGTGGCTCATTGTGGCTTGTGTGAGCTCCTTCTAACGTTAGTGACAATGTTTGGTGTCACTAACGTTGGCGATCACCTTCCTTCTTCACGTTAGCTTCCACGTTAACTAGGTTAACGTGGGAGTTAACGTGGTTTATTGGGGCTTGTGTGGGTTAATCCCAACGTTAGTGACAATGTTTGGTGTCACTAACGTTGTCGACCACCTACTTTCTTCATAGAAAAGGTCAGTGAAACTGGCCAAAATGCCCTGGCATCACTAGAGCTTTGATATACTTTATTGCTTGATTTCAGGATAAAGGAAGCAAGGAAGAATCACGTTAGTAGCCACGTTAGTCTAGCTAACGTCACCACTAACGTGGAATGAAGGCTAGCTTGCAATGTTAATGAGAAAAGTGATTGCCAATAACGTCTTCGTGAGCCATCATAGCCCACGTCAGTTGCCACGTTAACTATGTTAACGTGGAAGCTAACGTGGAAGAAAAGTAGAACTCCAACGTTAGTGGTAAAAGAAGTGCCACTAACGTTCCAAACGGGGCAATTAGCCACGTTAAGAGCCACATTAACTTAGTTAACGTGAGCTCTAACGTGGAAGAAAAAGATGATGCCAACGTTAGTGACACTCACCTTTGTCACTAACGTTGGACTAAGCCCATATTGGCTACGTTATAAGCCACATTAACCTAGTTAATGTGGACTCTAACGTGGAGGGAGCAAGAATCACCAAAGTTAGTGACACTCACCTTTGTCACTAACGTTGGATTGAGCCACTATGAGCCACGTTAGTTGCCATGTTAATTACATTAACGTGGAAGCTAACGTGGAGAAGAGGGATGATGAGCCAACGTTAGTGACACTCACCTTTGTCACTAACGTTGGAGATGGCTATCAATACCACGTTAGAAGTCACGTTAACCTAGTTAACGTGAACTCTAACGTGGGAAGTAGGGGCGTTCTGAAGCATTAGTGACAAAGGTAACTGTCACTAACGCTCTCGAAGATTTGGCAAGCCTACGTTAAAGGCCACGTTAACTATTCTAACGTGAACTCTAACGTAGGGAGAAAGAGGTACTCTCAACGATATTGAAAAAGATAAACCCCAGTAACGTTTGTGAAGGGCCAAGGGTCAACGTTAGTGGTCACGTTAGTGCCACTAATGTTGAAGTTTACGTGGACCGCTTTAAGTTAGGAACGTTAGTGAAAAAGGTGATTGTCACTAACGTTCTCAACCCTACATTTTCACTTTACGTTAACACTACTAACGCCCTAAGCTAAAGTCCCTGCCTACTTCACACTTTCTCTGCAAGTAAAGCTGAGCCCACTGAAGAAGATAACTGCTTCAACTCAAGATCCAAAAGCCCATATCCAAGACTTGAAGAATCAACTAGAAGATCAGAAGAGTAGTATATATAGGAGTAGCTTTGAACTAGAGAGGGAGCTCTTGGCATTATTAGAATTACTCTTTGTATTTTACTTTCTCTGTACTTCTAGTTTAACTGTTAGAATGTACTCTCCATCTTTGCTTTCCATTCCCAGAGCTATGAACAACTAAACCCCTTTCATTGGGTTAGGGAGCCCTATCGTAATTTGATGGATCAATAATAGTTTTCATTATTCTTCTTCTTTCTTTTCTCTTGATTTTACTAGAAAGCTTTCAATCTTCATCCAATTGAGTAGTTATCTTGGAAAAGAAGCTATTCATACTTGGATCTCTTCTGAACCTTGGAAAAGGGATAAAGAGATCATGCTAGAAATGTTTTCTCATGTTGGACCAAATTGGGGTCTGGGCGGATATGGTGACATATAATTCTCCCAATACTTTGATTTGGAAATACATGTAGTATAATCAGTGAGCACACTTCATCTCTTCTCATGAGCAATTAGACCAAGGAATTGGCTATTGATCTGATTTGAGAGATTGAATTACCAAGGAATTGGAAGTCAATCACTTAAGATTGCCAAGGAGATCAATGAATGCATTGATTGAGGAAGAGATGAAAATGAACTTGATCCGGAGTATGCAACATCTCCTAAGCCCAATGAATTCCCCATTTCTGATCTTACCCATTCTCTTTACTTTATGCCATTTACTTTCATGCTAAACTCCCCTTCCCCATTTAAGATCCTGCAATTTACTTTCCGTCATTTAATTTCTGCTATTTACTTTCCAGCCATTTAATTTCCTACAATTCTCAACTCACTTTCTGCCTAGCTCAACTAGAACATTCTTCCAATTAAAGTTGCTTGACCAATCAATCCCTGTGGGATTCGACCTCACTCTACTGTGAGTTTTTACTTGACGACAATTCGGTATACTTGCCGAGGGAGATTTGTTAAGGGACAAGTTTTTGTGCATCAGCAACCCTTTTAAAAAGTAATATATAATTGCCAAACAAAGTCAGAATAATCAGAAGCATATAATGAAAAACAATGACTCAAATAAATTTATAACACCAAGTAAAAAGGAAAAAGAAAGAAGGAAAAAGAAAATATGAGTAATGAAAATAAAAAGAAAAGAAAAGAATATAACATATAAAAGTAGGAAGAATAATAGAAGAGTAAAGGGTAGAAGAAGAAAAGAAAAACCTTGTTAATAGGGATGAGAGAGAGTAAAAAGTGAGAAAGAAGGAAGAAGGAAGGAAGGGAGGGAGAAGAAATAAGGAGGGAAAAGAGAAAATAGGATTTGGGGAGAAAAAGATAAGATAGTTAGCAAATTAGGGTGTGCTGTGCGGCGCAAGCGACGCGGTCGCGTGGAGCACGCGGTTGTGCGACTTGCGCTTAAACTGATTGACGCGGTCGCGTCGGTCACGCGGTCGCGTGACCCGTTTTATGCTAATGGTGCGAGGGTAGCCTCGCACTCGCACAACTCTCTGTTCAAAATCATATTAGTGCCAAATTTTGGGTGACGCGATCGCGTGGGGCATGCAATCGCGTGAGTGGGCTTTTAGAAGGATATGACGCGGTCGCGTCATTCACGCGGCCTGATGAGCGGATATTTTATACGCTTTTTGGGGTTAATTTCATATAGATTTTAGTATGTGTTAGTTGGTTTTTAGTTTATTTTCATTAGTTTCTAGGCAAAATCCACATTTCTGGACTTTACTATGAGTTTGTGTGTTTTTCTGTAATTTCAGGTAATTTCTGACTGAAATTGAGGGAGCTGAGCAAAAATCTGATTCAGGCTGAAAAAGGACTGCTGATGCTGTTGGATTCTGACCTCCCTGCACTCAAAATGGATTTTTTGGAGCTACAGAACTCCAAATGGCGTGCTTCTAATTGAGTTGGAAAGTAGACATCCAGAGCTTTCCAGAAATATATAATAGTCCATACTTTGCTCAAGGATAGATGACGTAAACTGGCGTTCAACGCCAGCTCTCTGCCCAATTATGGCGTCCAGCGCTAGAAACAAGTTGCAAGTTGGAGTTCAACGCCAGAAAAGGATCCAAAGCTGGCGTTGAACGCCCAAAACAGCCCCAGGCATGTGAAAGCTTTAGTCTCAGCCCCAGCACACACCAAGTTGGCCCCAGAAGTGGATTTCTGCACTATCTGTTATAGTTTACTCATTTTCTGTAAACCTAGGCTACTAGTTTAGTATTTAAACAACTTTTAGAGATTCATTTTGCATCTCATGACATTTTTAGATCTGAACTTTGTACTCCTTGACGGCATGAGTCTCTAAACTCCATTGTTGGGGGTGAGGAGCTCTGCTGTGTCTCGATGAATTAATGGAAGTACCTCTGTTTTCCATTCAAACATGCATGTTCCTATCTAAGATATCCATTCGCGCCTAACTATGGAGATGGTGATGATCAGTGACACTCATCACCTTCCTCAATACATGAACGTGTGTCTGACAATCACCTCCGTTCTACATCAGATTGAATGAATATCTCTTAGATTCCTTAATCAGAATCTCTGTGGTATAAGCTAGATTGATGGCGGCATTCATGAGAATCCGGAAAGTCTAAACCTTGTCTGTGGTATTTCGAGTAGGATTCTGGGATTGGATGGCTGTGACGAACTTCAAACTCGCGAGTGCTAGGCGTAGTGACAAACGCAAAAGGATAGTAAATCCTATTCCGGTACGACTGAGAACCTGCAGATGATTAGCCGTGCGGTGACAGCGCACCTGGACCCTTTTCACTGGAAGGATGGATGGTAGCCATTGACAACGGTGATCCACCTACACACAGCTTGCCATAGGAGGACGTGCATGCGTGAATCAGAAGATAGAGGAAAGCAGAGATTCTGAAAACAAAGCATCTCCAAAACTCCAACATATTCTCCATTACTGCAAAACAAGTAACCTTTAATCCATGCTCTCTTATTTATTCGCAATTCAACTGATAAATATAATTGACTTCCTGACTAAGAATTGCAAGATAACCATAGATTGCTTCAAACTAACAATCTCCATGGGATTCGACCCTTACTCACGTAAGGTATTACTTGAACGACCCAGTGCACTTGCTGGTTAGTGGTACGAGTGTGAAAAGTGTGATTCACAATTCGTGCACCAAGTTTTTGGCGTCGTTGCCGGGGATTGTTCGTGTTTGGACGACTAACGGTTTATTTTGTTGCTTAGATTAGGAAAAATTTCCCTTTTTAGTTTAGAGTCTCTTGTTATTGTCTTTTTTTAAAAATCTTTTTCAAAAATAATTTTTCTATTAAATCCTGTGCCAAACTTTAAGTTTGGTGTTTTCTAAAAAATTTTAAGTTTGGTGTTCTTGTGAGTCTTCAAAGTGTTCTTGAGTTTTCCTTGTGTCTCGATCTTAAAATTTTTAAGTTTGGTGTTCCTTGGTGTTTTCCATCCAAAATTTTCAAAAACAAGGAGCATTAGATCTAAAAATTTTAAATCTTGTACTATCTTATTGTTTTTCTCTCTCCTCTTTAAATTCAAAAATATTTTTTCTCTCTATTTTAAAGCAAATTTTCGAAATTCACCTTTAAAATTCAGATTTTTATACATAAAAAAAAATTTAAAACCTTTTTCAAAAATCATCATATCCTTTTCAAAACTTCCTAACCACTTCTCCCTCATCAAATTTTTCGAAAATTTTCAATCATTTTTATTTATTTTATTTTAATTTATTTCATTTTCGAAATAAATAAATAAATAAATAAATAAATAATATTTTCTCTATTTTACATCATCTCCCTTTCTCCATCATGGATCTTAGTGGAAATGAACAGTCCAGGAGGACTCTGGGGTCATATGCTAACCCCTCTACTGCTTCATATGGGAGCAGTATCTGCATACCCTCCATTGGAGTCAGTAGCTTTGAGTTGAATCCTCAGCTCATTATCATGGTGCAGCAAAGCTACCGAGTTTCTGGCACAGTTTTTACAAATTGCTGACACAATACATGATAAGGAGCTAGATCAGGATGTTTACAGACTATTACTGTTTCCATTTGCTATAAAAGACCAAGCCAAGAGGTGGTTAAATAACCAACCTAAGGCTAGCATAAGGACATGGAAACAGCTGACAGAAAAATTCCTGAATCAATACTTTCCTCCAAAACGGATGACACAGCTAATGCTGGACATCCAAGGCTTTAAACAAGGAGATAATGAATCTCTTTATGATGCCTGGGAGAGATACAGAGAGATGCTACGCAAATGCCCCTCTGAAATGTTTTCAGAGTGGGTTCAGTTAGACATTTTCTATTATGGGCTTACAGAAAGAGCTCAGATCTCTTTAGATTATTCAGCTGGTGGATCTATCCACATGAGAAAGACAATTGAAGAAGCTCAAGAGCTCATTGATACAGTTGCTAGAAATCAGCATCTGTACTTAAGCAGTGACCCTTCCATGAAAGAAGAGGCTAAAACAGTAACTGCTGAACTCAGTCCTGCAGAGCAAGCTGCTGAATTCAATCAGCAATTGGATTTTCTAACAAAGCAGTTAGCTGAATTCAAGGATAAACTACAAGAGACAAGGATGGCTAATATAAACATGGAAGTACAATTAAAGCAAACAAAGCAGCAGCTGTCAAAACAAATAATAGAAGAATGCCAAGCAGTTCAATTAAGAAGTGGAAAAACATTAAATACCCCACCTCAAGGCAGCAAAGAGCTAAGGAATGAGCAAACCACCCAAAATTCACCTGAGGACAGTAAGAGCCCAGGGAAAAGTAATTCTGGCGCTAAAATGCCAGAAATCTGGTGGAAGGCCGGCGCTGAACGCCCAGATCATACCCAAGACTGATGTTCAACGCCAATAACAAACAAGGACTGGCGTTCAACGCCAGAAACAAGCAAGGATCTGGCGTTGAACGCCCAAAAGGGGCACAGTTCTGGCGTTCAAGCGCCAGGAACAGACAAGGAGTGGGCGTCTAACGTTACTTCAGCTTCTAGCTCTGGCACTCCATTGCTAGTGAGGGATCAGACACACACAAGTGCTGATGACAACCCCTCTAAAAAGGCTTCTTCAACCACTTCTGTAGGCAATAAACCTACAGCAACTAAGGTTGAGGAATATAAAGCCAAGATACCTTATCCTCAAAAACTCCGGAAAGAGGAGCAGGATAAGCAATTTTCTCGCTTTGCAGATTATCTCAGGACTCTTGAAATAAAGATTCCATTTGCAGAGGCACTTGAGCAAATACTTTCCTATGCCAAGTTCATGAAAGAGATCTTGAGTCATAAGAAGGATTAGAGAGAAACTGAAAGAGTTCTCCTCACTGAAGAATGCAGTGCAGTCATTCTAAAAAGCTTTCCTGAAAAGCTTAAAGACCCTGGGAGTTTTCTGATACCATGCATATTAGAAGGTAA
>NC_029785.2:82572694-82574661 GCF_000816755.2 Arachis ipaensis
ACCTGCACCCACTATCAGAAAGCTTGGTTTAACTGAAGAAGTTAAACCAACCCGGATATGTCTCCAACTTACTGATGGCTCCATTAAATACCCATCAGGCGTGATTGAAGACATGATCGTCAGAGTTGGGCCATTCGCCTTTCCCACTAACTTTGTAATGCTGGAAATGGAGGAGCACAAGAGTGCTACTCTCATTCTAGGAAGACCCTTCCTAGCAACTGGACGAACCCTCATTGATGTCCAACAAGGGGAAATAACCCTGAGAGTCAATGATGATGAGTTTAAGTTGAATGCTGTCAAAGCCATGCAGCATCCAGACACATCAAAAGACTGCATGAAAGTTGATCTTATTGACTCTTTGGTAGAAGAGATCAACATGGATGAGAGTCTCGAATCAGAGTTGGAAGACATCTTTAAAGATGTTCAGCCTGATTTGGAGGATTCAGAGGATATGAAAGAGCCTCTGAAATTTCCTCTGGAAGAGGAAAAACCTCCTAAACCTGAGCTCAAACCATTACCACCATCCCTGAAATATGTATTTCTGGGAGAAGGTGACACTTTTCCAGTGATCATAAGCTCTGCTTTAAATCTACAGGAAGAGGAAGCACTAATTCAAGTGCTAAGGACACACAAGACAGCTCTTGGGTGGTCCATAGGTGACCTTAAGGGCATAAGCCCAGCTAGATGCATGCACAAAATCTTATTGGAGGATAATGCTAAACCAGTGGTTCAACCACAGAGGCGGCTAAATCCAGCCATGAAGGAAGTGGTGCAGAAAGAGGTCACCAAATTACTAGAGGCTGGGATTATTTATCCTATTTCTGATAGCCCCTGGGTAAGCCCTGTCCAAGTCGTCCCAAAAAAGGGAGGCATGAAAGTGATTCATAATGAAAAAAATGAACTGGTTCCTATAAGAACAGTTACAGGGTGGCGCATGTGTATTGACTACAGAAGGCTCAATACAGCCACCAGAAAGGATCATTTTCCTTTACCATTCATAGACTAGATGCTAGAAAGACTGGCAGGTCATGATTATTACTGCTTTTTGGATGGCTACTCAGGCTATAATCAGATTGCAGTAGATCCCTAGGATCAAGAGAAAACAGCATTCACATGTCCATCTGGAGTGTTTGCTTATAGAAGGATGCCATTTGGGCTGTGTAATGCGCCTGCAACCTTCGAGAGATGCATGCTCTCTATTTTCTCTGATATGGTGGAAAAATTTCTGGAAGTCTTCATGGATGACTTCTCAATATATGGAGACTCATTCAGCTCCTGTCTTGATCACCTGAAACTTGTTCTGAAAAGATGCCAAGAGACCAACCTAGTTTTAAACTGGGAAAAATGTCACTTCATGGTGACTGAAGGGATTGTCCTTGGGCATAAAATCTCAAACAAGGGAATAGAGGTGGATCAAGCAAAAATAGAGGTAATTGAAAAATTACGACCACCTGCCAATGTTAAGGCAATCAGAAGCTTTCTGGGCATGCAGGATTCTATAGGAGGTTTATAAAGGATTTTTCAAAAATCGCAAAACCTCTAAGCAATCTGCTAGCTGCTGACACGCCATTTGTGTTTGACACAGAGTGTCTACAGGCGTTTGAAAGGCTGAAAGCCAAGCTGGTCACAGCACCAGTTATCTCTGCACCAGACTGGACATTACCATTTGAGCTAATGTGTGATGCCAGTGATCACGCCATTGGTGCAGTATTGGGACAGAGGCATGACAAGCTTCTGCACGTCATTTATTATGCTAGCCGCGTTTTAAATGATGCCCAGAAAAATTACACAACCACAGAAAAAGAATTGCTTGCAGTGGTTTATGCCATTGACAAGTTTAGATCATACTTAGTAGGATCAAAAGTGATTGTGTATACTGACCATGCTGCTCTTAAATATCTACTCACAAAGCAGGATTCAAAACCCAGGCTCATCAGATGGGTGTTGCTTTTGCAAGAGTTTGATAT
>NC_029785.2:82575264-82586053 GCF_000816755.2 Arachis ipaensis
ATTGTCAATGGACAGAGAATCAAGCACTATCTTGAAGGCAACGTTGAGCAAGAGTGCTCAATACTGAAGCTAGATTAAAAGCTCAGCAAGGTCCAGCTAAAGACAATAAAGAAGCGCTTGTTGGGAGGCAACCCAGCCATGGGGCCTCAATCCTCTAAGCATTCTGCCCTATTTTTATTTTTATTTGTTTATATAAAGTTCATTGATACTAAGGTAATGAATCCATTGCATAAATTCACAGGGTTACAGAAGGAATCTGCACACAAAACAGAGAAAAATAGCTCACTGTCAAGAAAACGCCAGTAAGAGCCTATTTTGGGCGTTCAGCGCCCAAAAAGGGGCAGCCAGTGGGTGCTGAACGCCAGTAAGGATAGCAATCTGGCGTTCAACGCCAGAAAAGGGCAACAACTGGGTGTTGAACGCCCAGGAGAATGGCATTTGGGCGTTGAACGCCCAAAACAGGCAGTGTTTGGGCGTTCAAACGCCAGGATGATGGGGAGGAGGTAATTTCGTTTTTCTTCATATTTTTCATTCTAATTTTAATTCCCATGTTTCAAATCATGATTTCTTGCATAAACATGTTAAGAACCCTGATTTCTAAAATCCCTAATTTCTAAAAATCCTACTTTAAAAATATCAAATGTATCTTAATCCATAAGCACAATTCCTCTTTTTCAATCCAATTCAACTCTTTCAAAAATCTTTTCAACTCATCAATATCTTTTTCAAATATCCAAATTATCTTTTTCAAAATCTAGATTTATCTTTTTCAAAAATCTTTCATACCTTTTCAATTTTAAACCATATCCTCTCTTATCATATCTTCTATCTTATCTTTTCCAAATCAATCTTTTTTATCATATCTTTTCTAAATTTTCGAACCCACCCCCTCCCTTTAAATATGGGTTCGGCCTCCCTCTCCTTCCATCAACAATTGCACCTAGATCTCCTTCTATCCCTCTCCTTTCTTTTCTTTTGCTTGAGGACAAGCAAACCTCTAAGTTTGGTGTGTTTATCCGAGATCACTAAAATCATGGCTCCTAAGGGAAAACAAACCACTTCAAGAGGCAAGAAAGAGAGCGTTCCAAAACCACTTTGGAATCAAGGGAAGTTCTTATCTAAAGAACATTCAGACCATTATTGCAAAATAATGGGTCTAAGATCAGTGATCCCGAAAGTTAGATTCGATCTGAAAGAAGACGAATATCCGGAGATCCAGGAGCAAATTCGAATCAGGAACTGGGAGGTCCTAGCTAATCCTGAAACGAAAGTGGGAAGGAATATGGTCCAGGAGTTCTATGCTAATATTTGGCAGACAGACAAGCAAAAATTATCTAGAACTACTTTCTATGAATATCGGACCATGGTCAGAGGAAAGATTGTTCATACCAACCCTGATAAGATCAGGGAGATCTTAAAGCTACCTCAGCTGAAAGATGATCCAGACTCTTTCAACGGGAGAATGATGAGAACAGACAAGGGTCTGGATAAGATTCTAGAGGATATATGTATTCCTGGAGCCAGGTGGACCACCAGCACGAAGGGTGTCCCAAATCAACTCAAAAGAGAAGATCTCAAACCAGTCGCCAGAGGATGGCTGGACTTCATTGGGCATTCTCTGCTGCCCACTAGCAACCGTTCTGAAGTCACTGTTAAAAGAGCAGTGATGATCCATTGCATCATGATGGGAAAAGAAGTGGAAGTTCATCAACTGATTTCAACTGAATTCTACAAAATTGCTAAAAAAAATTCTAAAGAGGCCAGGTTGGCTTATCCAAGCTTGATTTTTCTGCTCTGCAAGGATGCTGGGATAAGGATGGGAATAACTGAGTATATCTCAATTGAGAAACCAATCACCAAAGCATCAATGGAAAAACAACAAGCGCAAGATGACCCCATCAAGAAGAAAACACAGGAATTTTTCTCAGAAATCCCTCAATCTGAATATTGGGAGTATCTTGAAACATCAGTTACCAAGATACAAGAAGCTATGGAACAAATAATAAAGGAACAGAAGGAAGACAGTCAAATTCTTTGCTATTTGATTAAAGAATAGGAAGAGCAAGGGCATGACTTGAGGGAATTGAAGCGCCAGAAGTTATCTTTTGAAGGACCAAGCACCCCACAGATCCGAGGAACATCCACTTCCCAGAACAAAGGTTGTTAAATTCTAATTTCTGCTTTAACTCTGTGATAGTTGGCGTTATAAGAGTCTACCTTAGGAGTCATATAGTAGAAATTAGTGTCTATTTTGATTTTACCTCCAATTAAGTTATAGTCTATTTCTCTCATCATCAGCAAACATGAATAAAATAGTAGATCTTTTGAATAAGAGGCAATAAAATTCGAGTTTTTTTTTTATAAAAAAAAAATTTCTAATTTGTAACATGTGGTGGCAATGCTTTCTGTCTTCTGAATGAATGCTTGAACAGTGCATATGTCTTTTGAATTTGTTGTTTAAGACTGTTAAATATGTTGGCTCTTGAAAGAATGATGAACATGAGACATGTTATTGATAATCTGAAAAATCATAAAAATGATTCTTGAAGCAAGAAAAAGCAGCAAAGAACAAAGCTTGCAAAAAAAAAAAGGAAGAGAAAGCAAGTAGAAAAAGCCAATAGCCCTTAAAACCAAAAGGCAAGAGTAATAAAAAGGATCCCAAGGCTTTGAGCATCAGTGGATAGGAGGGCCTAAAGGAATAAAATCCTGGCCTAAGCAGCTAAACCAAGCTGTCCCTAGCCATGTGCTTGTGGCGTGAAGGTGTCAAGTGAAAACTTGAGACTGAGCGGTTAAAGTTAAGGTCCAAAGCAAAAAGAAGAGTGTGCTTAAGAACCCTGGACACCTCTAATTGGGGACTTTAGCAAAGCTGGGTCACAATCTGAAAAGGTTCACCCAATTATGTGCTTGTGGCATCATTAGGGCCACGACCAAGACTCATAAAGTAGTTGTGTTCAAGAACCATCATACTAAAATAGGAGAATCAATAACACTATCTGAATTCTAAGTTCCTATAGATGCCAATCACTCTGAGCTTCAATGGATAAAGTGAGATGCCAAAACTGTTCGGAAGCAAAAAGCTACTAGTCCCGCTCATCAAATTAGAATCTGAGCTTCACTCAAAAACTCTGAGATATTATTGCTTCTTAACTTATTAGTCTTCTATTTTATTTGTCTAGTTGCTTGAGGACAAGCAACAGTTCAAGTTTGGTGTTGTGATGAGCGGATATTTTATACGCTTTTTGAGGTTAATTTCATATAGATTTTAGTATGTGTTAGTTGGTTTTTAGTTTATTTTCATTAGTTTCTAGGCAAAATCCACATTTCTGGACTTTACTATGAGTTTGTATGTTTTTCTGTAATTTCAGGTAATTTGTGACTGAAATTGAGGGAGCTGAGCAAAAATCTGATTCAGGCTGAAAAAGGACTGCTGATGCCGTTGGATTCTGACCTCCCTGCACTCAAAATGGATTTTCTGGAGCTACAGAACTCCAAATGGCGTGCTTCCAATTGAGTTGGAAAGTAGACATCCAGGGCTTTCTAGAAATATATAATAGTCCATATTTAGATCTGAACTTTGTACTCCTTGACGGCATGAGTCTCTAAACTCCATTGTTGGGGGTGAGGAGCTCTGCTGTGTCTCGATGAATTAATGCAAGTACCTCTGTTTTCCATTCAAACATGCGTGTTCCTATCTAAGATATCCATTCGCGCCTAACTATGGAGATGGTGATGATCAGTGACACTCATCACCTTCTTCAATACATGAACGTGTGTCTGACAATCACCTCCATTCTACATCAGATTGAATGAATATCTCTTAGATTCCTTAATCAGAATCTCCGTGGTATAAGCTAGACTGATGGCGGCATTCATGAGAATCCGGAAAGTCTAAACCTTGTCTGTGGTATTCCGAGTAGGATTCTGGGATTGGATGGCTGTGACGAACTTCAAACTTGCGAGTGCTAGGCGTAGTGACAAACGCAAAAGGATAGTAAATCCTATTCCGGTACGACTGAGAACCTGCAGATGATTAGCCGTGCGGTGACAGCGCACCTGGACCCTTTTCACTGGAAGGATGGATGGTAGCCATTGACAACGGTGATCCACCTACACACAGCTTGCCATAGGAGGACGTGCATGCGTGAATCAGAAGACAGAGGAAAGCAGAGATTCTGAAAACAAAGCATCTCCAAAACTCCAACATATTCTCCATTACTGCAAAACAAGTAACCTTTAATCCATGCTCTCTTATTTATTCGCAATTCAACTGATAAATATAATTGACTTCCTGACTAAGAATTGCAAGATAACCATAGATTGCTTCAAACCAACAATCTTCGTGGGATTCGACCCTTACTCACGTAAGGTATTACTTGGACGACCCAATGCACTTGCTGGTTAGTGGTACGAGTGTGAAAAGTGTGATTCACAATTCATGCACCACGGCCACGTGGGAAGGGTTATGGCAATCCAGCACCACTCTAGCACAACTTTCGGTCGTGCACCCTTGTTACGTCAAAATCCAGGTCACGCGGTCGCGTGGGAGGCCAATATTCCCATTCGACGCGGACGCATCAGCGACGCGGACGCGGACGCGTCAGCGACGCAGACGCGTCAGCGACGCGGTCGCGTGGGACGATTTGTGCCACGGGCACACCTCCAGCCACGCTCCTGCATGACTCTCTGTTCGTTTATTATTTTCTCCCATCTCGTTGCGACGTGGACGCGTCAATGATGCGGTCGCGTCGCGTAACATTTTTTTTAAAAAAAATATGCAAATGCAGATACACGAAATGTACTAATAAAGAGAAGAGTTATTGAATAAGAATATTAAAAATAAGGAAAAGAACGATCATACCAAGGTGGGTTGTCTCCCACCTAGCACTTTGCTTTAACGTCCGTAAGTTGGACGCTCCACTAGCTCAGTCTTCGGCTATGTGGAGATATTCCAAGAGGAAGATCTCGAGCTCCTTGTTTTTCCTCAGCTGCTCGCCATGGTGCAGCTTTAAACGATGTCCATTAACTTTGATAAGTTCAGAGTTTGAAGGATGGCTTAGGTGATAAACTCCGTACGATTCGGCCTTCTCTACTCTGTATGGACCTTCCCATCTGGATCTCAACTTGCCTGGCATGAGCCTTAGTCGAGATTTGTAAAGGAGGACTAAATCCCCAGGTTGGAACTCTTTCCTCCTGATGTGCTGATCATGTATAGCCTTCATCTTCTCCTTGTATAGTCTTGAGTTCTCATAAGCTTCCAGGCGAAGGCTTTCCAATTCTTGCAGTTGCAATCTCCTTTCAACTCCGGCTTCCTCAATTCCCATGTTGCACTCCTTTACTGCCCAAAAGGCTTTGTGCTCTACTTCAACAGGGAGATGACAAGCTTTTCCATAAACTAAGAGGAAAGGACTCATCCCAATGGGTGTTTTGTATGCTGTTCTGTATGCCCAGAGTGCATCTTGTAGCCTGGTGCTCCAGTCTCTTCTATGAGGTTTGACTATCTTCTGCAAGATACGCTTTATTTCTCTATTTGACACCTCGGCTTGCCCATTAGTCTGAGGGTGGTATGCTGTTGCAACCTTATGAATTATCCCATGCTTCTTCATTAATCCTATTAGTCTCCTGTTACAAAAATGGGTGCCTTGATCGCTCACGATTGCTCGTGGTGATCCAAAGCGATAAATAATGTGGTTTCTCACAAAGTAAACAACAGTGTTAGCATCATCAGTGCGAGTAGGAATTGCTTCCACCCATTTGGAAACGTAATCTACAGCTAACAATATATAAAAATAACTATTAGAAATTGGAAATGGACCCATGAAGTCAATGCCCCAAACGTTAAAAATTTCACAAAAAAGCATAATTTGTTGAGGCATTTCATCCCTCCTGGATATATTACCAAATTTCAGGCATGGGAAACAAGATCTACAAAATTCAGCAGCATCTTTAAAAAGAGTAGGCTACTAGAATCCACAGTCTAAGATTTTTCTAGCAGTTCTTTGAGGGCCAAAATGTCCTCCACTCTCAGATGAGTGCCAGGCCTCTAAGATGGACTGGAATTCTGATTGAGGCACACACCGTCTAATTACCTGGTCAGCACTACATCTCCATAAATATGGATCATCCCATATATAATATTTAGACTCGCTTTTCAACTTGTCTCTTTTATGCTTAGAAAATTTCGGAGGGAAGGTGCGGCTAACTAGATAATTAGCCACAGGTGCATACCAAGGGACTATCTCAGATACTGCTTGCAGGTTATCAAATGGGAAATTATCAGCTATAGGAGTGGAGTCATCTGTGATATGCTCAAGGCGACTCAAGTGGTCTGCCACTAAATTCTGGTTACCACTCCTGTCCTTAATTTCCAAATCAAATTCTTGTAATAGCAGTATCTAACGTATAAGCCTTAGTTTGGACTCCTTTTTAGCTAATAAATACTTTAGAGCTGCGTGGTCTGAATACACTACTACTTTAGTACCAAGTAAATAGGCTCGGATTTTTTCTAGAGTAAAAACAATAGCAAGAAACTCTTTCTCAGTAGTAGTGTAATTTGACTGAGCGGCATCTAAAGTTTTAGACGCATAAGCAATAACAAAAGGATCCTTACCTTCACGCTGAGCCAGTGCTGCTCCTACGGCATGGTTGGAAGCATCACACATTATTTCAAATGGTTGGATCCAGTCTGGTCCTTTCACAACTGGAGCTTGAGTCAGGGCGGTCTTCAGCTTATCAAATGCTTGTTTGCAATTTTCACTGAACTCGAACTCAATATCTTTCTGCAGTAGTCTGGATAAGGGAAGTGCTACCTTACTGAAGTCCTTAATGAATCTCCTGTAAAAACCTGCATGGCCAAGGAACGAACGGACTTCCCTCACAGAAGAGGGGTAAGGTAAACTAGAAATGACATCCACCTTTGCTGGATCTACAGAAATGCCAGTATTAGACACAACATGTCCTAGTACAATACCTTGTTTTACCATAAAGTGACATTTTTCAAAATTTAATACAAGGTTTGTACTGACACATCTATCTAATACTCTAGATAATCCATCTAAGCAAAGGCTAAAGGAATCGCCGTATACACTAAAATCATCCATAAAAACTTCTATACAGTCCTCAATAAGATCAGAGAAAAGACTCATCATACACCTTTGGAAAGTAGCTGGTGCATTGCACAAGCCAAAGTGCATTCTCTTGTAAGCATAAGTCCCAAAAAGACATGTAAAAGTGGTCTTTTCATGATCCTTGCGGGTTGCTTGGTTGAGGCATCTGTACTCAATGTAGACCCTCCAGGCGTTCTGAACTCTGGTTGTCAGGAGCTCTCCATGCTCATTCTTCACTGCAGTGACTCCAGACTTCTTTGGCACCACTTGTACTAGGCTTACCCATTCACTGTCTGAGATGGGATAGATGATATCTGCCTCTAGTAGTCTGGTCACTTCCTTTTTGACAACCTCTAAGATAGTGGGGTTTTAGTGTTCTCTGGTGTATTTATTATTGGTTATGGAAAAGTATCTTTTTGGTGTATTTTGAAATGAGGAACAAGGAAAGTAAATTACAAAGGAAATCAAATGACAAAAAGAGGTCTAGGGAATATTTCGTGGTCAAGGATCTCTATCCTTATCACTAACCACAACATGAGAATTGGCAAGGATCAATCCCATTAAATCATCCTCTTACTAGTTGTAAAGGAAAGTTAAATGAGCTATATCAATCCAAGTCCATAAGTTCTAGCTCTCCACCAATTCAATTAGTGAGAACTAGAGTTAATGGTTCCAATCATCAATTACTTGGACATTAGTAACTCAAGAGTTCCTAAGTTATCATCCCAAGCCAAGAACATAAATATCTAACTTAAAACCTTCCCAAGCATTTTATCAAACACTTGGAAGGAATAACATAAAAATATAGAAAAGTAATAGGGTATGTAAAACCTAAAACCAACAATTGCAAGCATCAATGACAACAAATAAAGAAAGCACTCATAACTATGAAATACCTTAAATTGCATTAAATGGGAAAATCAAATCTAACATGAAAAGTTCATAAATTCAATTGGAAAGATAAATAAACTAGAATGCTAAGACAATTAAAAGTAGAAGAGAAACTAAATTAAAGGAACACTGAACCTGGAATTGAGAAGAAATAAACCTAAAACTAAGAGAAATCCTAAAACCTAGAGAGAGGAGAGAGCCTCCCTCTCTAGAAACTACATCTAAAACCTAAATTATGAATTGATTTTTTTTAATGAATTATGTATGAATGAATTAATTGATTCCCCCACTCTACAGCCTTTAATCTGTGTTTTCTGGTACGAAAACTGGGTCAAAAGGAGCCCAGAAATCGCTCCCAGTGCTTTCTGCAACTTTTTGCACGTGGCGCATGTCACGCGTACACGTAGGTCATGCGTGCGCATCATTTGGCGAAATTCCTTGTCATCATGCGTGCCCGTCGCTTGGCTTCTGCGCTAGGCACGCGTGCGCATCACCTATGCGTGCGCGTCGCTGCCAGCTTCTCAAAACTTCATTTTTCGCATTCCTTCCACTTTTACATGTTTCCTTTCCATCCTCTAAGCCATTCCTGCCCTATAAAGCCTGAAAACACTTAACACATAAATCACACATCGAATGGTAATAAAGGATAATTAAAATTGACAGTTTAAAGGCTGTAAGACCCAAAACCTTTGAAAAAAGGCTATCATTAGCTAATTTCAAATTCAGTGTTTCTGTAGCTTTAATTTCAGAATTTTATTTATTAAAGAAAATTAAAGCAAGTTTTGATTTATTGAATTTGAGATAAGTTATGATTATTATCCAATTTGATAATTATTGGATTATTTGCTATAATTATATTATAAAGTTGGTAGTTGTGAAATAATAAGGATTTTTATATGATGTGGACTAAATAACTAATATTTTAAATATTAATACTGTTACTTTGGAAAATAAAGGGTTTAATTATATTATTTCTAATTATTTTGATTTGGGCATTTTATGGAAAATAATTTGTGAAATTGATGAGTAAATAGTATTTTTCCGTATACAATTAGTGTTGGATTAACATTAGGTTTCAATTACTATATTATTCCCAATTTTATGTGAAATTACCATAATGCCCTTAATCGTAATTTTCAAAATGAAACCCTAAAACCCTAACCCAGTTACCTGGTTTTCCCATCAGCAACGCACCTCTTCTCCCCTTATCTCCATTCACGCGCAGCAGCAGTAGGGGAAAAAGGAATCAGGCAGCAGCCTCACCTCCCTCAACACAATTTTTCCCCTTAACCCTGCCCTGTCTTCCCTTTCACCTTCATCAAGTTCACCGAAATTGAGGCCCATAGCAGGACCCATGATTTCTTTTTCTTGTTCCATGGAGGAAGGAAATAGAATCAGGAAAGGGGGATCGAGCCAGAAGAAGGGAAGGAAATGGAAAGGGCTTGGTGCCGCCGTTCAGTTTGCCACCATGTCGCACCGTCATCCAGCTGGTTTGCGTCTGTCGCCGTCCTGTAGAGCCGCACCTTGCTGCCGATCTGTCACCGTACTGTAGCGTCGTCATGGATGCAGCATCTACCACCGCCATGAAATGCGCGACTGTGAGGGAGATCGGCGGAGGGAAGGTATTGTTCACGCGGCCGAACCTCCCTGCTGCAGATCCATCGCTGCCCAGCCGCCGCTGTCACTTGCTCCTTTGCCGTTGAAGGTGGTCAGTCGCCGATCGGGTCTAGGGGAGAGCGAACACGACAGCCAGAGAGAAAAGCAACGCTGCTGCCATTGCTGCTGTCATCGTGGTGGTCGCCGTCGCTAGGGTCGCCCTTGCCCCCACCGGAGTTCGCCGCTGCTGATGATTGTGAGCCAAGCTGCCACGGCAGAAAGGGGTTTCGACCGCCGCAGGTGTCGCTACCGGAGAAGGGAGCTGCATCTCTGTGATTCTGACCGCCGGGGATGGTCCTGTGACTTCTGGGACCACTGTCGGAGCTCCGGGCTGAGCTTCTGCTACTTGAGACCTTGCTGCCGTCGCCGGAAAAGTATGCCGATAAGAGTTTTATTTGAGGTTTCTGCCTTTTGCATTTCGAGAAGGTTTTAACACTGCACAGTCTTTATAGTTGATATACCGGAGCTTCTTGCCGCCGCCGGAGCTGTTGCGGGGCCTGTTCAAAATCGCAGCTGCTTCGTTTCGCTAGTTCAGTAAGTATTTATGTTTCGGAAAACCACGCATTAGTATGCTGTTGTGTTCGGTTAATGAATGAGTTTTGATAACGTGGGGTCGAGTCTTGATTATTGTATGTTGCGATTAGTGTTGCTATGGTTATTGCGAACGTGACTGGGAGCTGAGGTTTTGGTTGCCGTCTGTTCGGGTTGAGGCGGAAAGGACTTGATGAGGCGTTTGGGTTATGGAATTGCGTTTTGAGGCAAGGGCGCTTTCCAAAAATTATGTTTTAAGTATTGGAATTATGACATATGGATACTGTTGTGAGATATTGTGTATTTGGTGATTTTATCTGCATTATGTGTTATTTGATTGACTCGAGTGATTATGGATGTTGGTTTGGTTGAATTGTTGTACGGCTTTGTGAAATGTTATGTTTTGAAGTGATTCTTTAAAGATTTGAAATCTGTGTTTAATCCGTTGAGGATTGATTTGATTTAGTCAATTATTTGATGATGTGAAAAGTCGAATGCACTTTTGAATTCAGCCTGGTTTACTTTAATTGACTTGATCTTGGACAAATGATTTGTTACTGAACCGTTTCTTTAAAGCTTTGGAAATGAGTTAAATCGGTTGATATTGA
>NC_029785.2:82587397-82591737 GCF_000816755.2 Arachis ipaensis
TGATTGCCAAATGAGTTATGGGCCGTATGGCTGACTATGAATTATGAATTTAAGCCGGATGGCTGAGATGGATGTTGATCCATGGCTGGGACTGAATAAATATTTGCTTGAGATACCTGGGTAGTAGCAAGGGTTGTGGTTCGTCCCACTTGCTCCAGGTCAGAGACTGTGATGCCTGGGTAGTAGCAGTAGTAGTGGTGATTCTACTCACTCCAGGTTGAGCTTTTAAACACCTGCCTGGGGAGTAGCCGCAGGAGTGGGAATATTGGCTGGTTCTGGATTGAACCGTGAGCTGGAATGGCTGTGTATGATATTGATTTATGGCTGATTGCCAAATGAGTTATGGGCCGTATGGCTGACTATGAATTATGAATTTAAGCCGGATGGCTGAGATGGATGTTGATCCATGGCTGGGACTGAATAAATATTTGCTTGAGATACCTGGGTAGTAGCAAGGGTTGTGGTTCGTCCCACTTGCTCCAGGTCAGAGACTGTGATGCCTGGGTAGTAGCAGTAGTAGTGGTGATTCTACTCACTCCAGGTTGAGCTTTTAAACACCTGCCTGGGTAGTAGCCGCAGTAGTGGTTATTCCACTGGCTCTTGGTTAAGCGGGTAGTAGCAATGGGGTTGTAGCTCAAACCTACTTGCTCCGCGATGGGTGTTTCTGTCCATGGTTAGCTACCAGGACATGTCGGGTTGGCTATATAACTGACAGATGATATCATCAGCCACTAGGCACAGGCATGCATCATATGCATCTATGTGACATTGTTTGGGTGTGCATATTGTACTTGGTTTGCCTATGTGATTAACTGCTAATTGTTCTACTTGCTGTAATTGTTTGTTTGTGCTTGAACTTCCTATCTGTGTTTGCAACTGGGACTCCGTTGGTTTGTGGTGATTGGTTGATGGTTGGATTGTTTTGGCCTAGGGCCGTGGTTGAAATGAGATGGACCAATGATTGGTTTCGGTTTTGTATTTTTGGTTTGGAAAAGTATGAAATGCTAATCTGGTTCAGCATGGTTAAACCTTTTTGAAAGGCTTTTGAGTCTTTGAGAATTGAATGGTTCCTCTTTTAGAAAAGATTTCCGACTTTACTTTCGTTGTAAACCGTCATTTTTGAAAAGAGGCATAAGACGGTTATTAATCACTGTTGCAGTTATCTTCATGTATCCTATTATAGTAATTCTCAAAAACCCTCTATTGAGAACCCTTTCGAGGATGATGTTCTCAGCCCCCCTACATTTTTCCCCTTTCAGGATATGGACGCTGAAGTCACGAAGGGTTTATTTAGTTGTTGTTGAAATGCTCTGTATTGTTTTAGTTATGGTTTATTGAACCCTCGCTATTATCTTGATATATTCTGTAAGCGAGATAAGAATTGTATTAGTTAATGCTTGTAAAGTTATTTATATATATTTCCGTATATATATGGATGTACTCTTTATGAGTTGTTGTAAGTTGTATGGTATTTATGGATGTACGTTATCGAACGAAAGTATTTTTGGGAGCGGTATTGCGGTTTAAAGTTTTAAACAGGCTCATATTTTAGTATTAAATAATATAAAAGTCGTTGTAATGTCCGAGCTATCAGAGTCGTGCAGCCGGAAGCGTGAGCTTTGGTAGTTAGGGTGTTACATTATGGTATCAGAGCAGTCCTTCCTGTAGAGCCTGAGGAATGGACTGACTATGCTTCAATTGCATACTCTGAGCATTTGTCATGTACTAAGTCTTGTCGAATGACGAGGATTAGAGCTTTATGCACATGACGGTCTATTGATTAACGTTGTTAGTCTTGCATTGCATAATTCCTGATATTAAGTTTGGCCGACTTAATACTGGTGAATTGTGTATATGAGAGTACTAATGGGTTGTCACAGATGATATGCGAGTTTTGAGTAAAGCGAATCGTGGGTTTTGGGAACGATGGAAACTATTTCTTGAGGCTATTCAGTTGTGTGTCTTGAAATTCTATTCGAGTCGACCTGTTCTTTCAAATCCTAACTTGAAGTTCTTGTTTGCTACTCCTCTTGAAAAGTAATTGGATGTTTCCACTCTATTTCTCTATTCATATGCATTATTGTTTGACCTCAATTGCATATGCTTGTTTGGAATCCTTGTTGCATCTGTCTTTCTCTGTTTGAGTTCTTCCTGATTCAAATATTCCTTGATATAGCTTTGAACTTGTCTTAATGCGCTGTGCCTTTTAACCCCGGATTTTGAGTCCATTCTTAAGAAATTATTAATTAAGTTTTTCTCTTGTTTGACAGTGATTACAGCCAATTTTGAGGTTTTATAAAAAAATTACTGTTGATTAGATACATACTTATCTATATATGAACTTTGAAGATTTCTTATACAATTTAACAACTATTTATTTCTAATACCTCGTCTGTGCTTTTATCGTGTTATGGAACTGCCCTTTCTTAAAATACAATTTGACTTTCTAGCGATTTTACTATATATTTCCAATGTACATCTTTATGTGATTATGTATTCGGGTATTTTTCAAAATTTTGGAAAGGAAGGATTTCTCGCTTTTATCCCGGTTGAGTTCCGTTTGATAAAACTACACTTAACTTATTTTGAATTGAGTTTTGCTTAGCATACTACATGGTTTATGCCATTGTTGTTCTTTTGAAAATGTTGGACTCATAGCTTTCTTCCAATGAACGGACTAAATTCTTTATTAAACCTTCCATCTCTATGAATATCATATTTGACTTTGTTTTTAACTAACCTCTTACATTTTATGAACATTACTATTGATCTTGATTTTTCCTCTCTTGTGGATCTCATTTTTATATGAGTCAGTTTGATTCGTTTGAAAATAGTGCATCGTTTATCCTCTCATTGTCTTTACAAAAGTTTTTAGTCAAATATTTATCCTTGGGAAATTACTAATGATTGGATTGTCTTTTTCTATGACTTTTGTATTCTCTTGAGTCAATTGAAAGCTTGTTTGATGTCTCATGCCTAGTGGATCTTGTTTGAACTATTTTGATTTAAGATCCTTTCTAGTATGGCTTGAGTCCTTTTTAGTACATCTTAAACTTCTTAAATGTTCTTCTGAGATGGTGATTTCTAGAATACTTTTGGAATCTTGTTTTGAAATACGAAACGGAAATTATTTTCTGTTGCTTGATTGAGATCGAAATCATTGTTCAATTTTGACGAAGTTAATTTAAATTTGGCATGCGCTATTTTAAATGAGGTTTTGGAAAGCTTCCTTGTTTAGTGGAAACCAGTTCGTTTGTAACGCACCACTTATTTCCTTTACCAATTTGTAAGCAAACCTTTACCTTGGATTTTCTTTTCCAAATAGAGTTTAATTTTCTCTTTCGACATTGCTAAGATTTTTATACACACTTGTTTGAATATGGACTTTGGAGATTTTTGAACAAGCATTTGATTACTTCCGAGTTTTTATGAACTGCGTTTGGTTAGGCTGTACACCTAATTATCTTTCTAAGATATTTGAGGAAATATTTTAGCTTTTAGCCAAAGTTGTGTACATTTTGTTTTTAAAACTTTACATAATCAGCTTCAACATGAAATTGTATTGAAGTAAAGCCACGTTTATGCTTTTGCTACTCTCTTGAAGAATGTTTGTTGTTTAACTTTTCTTTTAGACTGCGAAGTGACTTTCCGCAAGTTTTCGATTCCTTTAAGAACAATGTATTCGGAAGTGTTTTAACTATGCTCTTGAATTCTGTGAGCCTTGTCTTAGGTTTGAAATATTCTTTTCTATAAACCTCATGCTTCCTTGACTCAGCTTGAGTTCGTCTCAAACTGATACGCTGGTCTTCTTCCTATTGATCCTGTTGAACTTCTTTGATCCAAGGGTTATCCTTGAAGTTGTCAATTGATTTATTTCTAGCAAACTTCATTGCTTGAACGTTCTTGTTTATCTGGAAATTGGATACATTTCCTTAAATCTATGAGTATTGTCCTTGACAATCGTCTCTCCGTTCTAAATCTTGTATCCTTCTGAGTAGACTCGAGAATTGTTTGATATCACGTGCGACTTGTAGACGTAGTGATGCGATGCGTTAGTTCTTTAAAGCGTGATATGTGTATACGAAAGTTGAAGCGGTAGGTGTGCAACATTATGATTGTGGTGTTTTATTCCTTGTGAATGGTTTGCGATCGTTAGGCTTATGATCGGATATGGGGATTATAAAGTGCTTGATGGAGTTGAAACTTTGAGGTTGATATGAGATAGTGTGTGGATATTGAGCAAATCGTTTTAACCCCATCCTGTTTTATAGCCTTCGACGCCTTGCCTTGCTATCACACGTTTGAACCGTGTCATCTTTTGCGTTGAGCCTATCTTGCAA
>NC_029785.2:82592572-82596186 GCF_000816755.2 Arachis ipaensis
TATATATATATATATATGTTGAGATATTGTTGCTTCTTCCTTAAATGTGTTCAAGGGTGAACTGTTATGAAATTTTCTTCGTTTTGTATCAATTTTCGACGGCGAAAATTTTTATAAGGTGGGTAGAATATAAAACCCAAAACCTTTGAAAAAGGGCTATCATTAGCTAATTTCAAATTCAGTATTTCTGTAGCTTTAATTTCAAAAATTTATTTATTAAAGAAAATTAAAGCAAGTTTTGATTTATTGAATTTGAGATAAGTTATGATTATTATCCAATTTGATAATTATTGGATTATTTGCTATAATTATATTATAAAGTTGGTAGTTGTGAAATAATAAGAATTTTTATATGATTTGGACTAAATAACTAATATTTTAAATATTAATACTGTTACTTTGGAAAATAAAGGGTTTAATTATATTATTTCTAATTATTTTGATTTGGGCATTTTATGGAAAATAATTTGTGAAATTATTGAGCAAATAGTATTTTTTCATATACAATTAGTGTTGGATTTACATTGGGTTTCAATTACTATATTATTCCCAATTTTATGTGAAATTACCATAATGCCCTAAACCCTAATTTTCAAAATGAAACCCTAAAACCCTAACCCGGTTACCCAGTTTCCCCATCAGCAACGCACCTCTTCTCCCTTTATCTCCATTCACGTGCAGCAGCAGTAGGGGAAAAAGGAATCAGGCAGCAGCCTCACCTCCTTCAACACAGTTTTTCCCCTTAACCCTGCCCTGTCTTCCCTTTCACCTTCAGCAAGTTCACCGAAATTGAGGCCCATAGCAGGACTCATGATTTCTTCTTCTTGTTCCATGGAGGAAGGAAATAGAATCAGGAAAGGGGGATCGAGCCAGAAGAAGAGAAGGAGATGGAAAGGGCTTGGCGCCGCCTTTCAGTTTGCCACCATGTCGCGCCGTCATCCAGCAGGTTGCGTCTGCTGCCTCACCGCCGCCATTTTCGCATTCGTTGCCGTCCCGTTGATAGGACGGAAACTTGTCTCTCAACAATTTTCCTTCGGCAAGTATACCGAATTGTCGTCAAGTAAAAACTCACAATAGAGGGAGGTCGAATCCCACAGGGATTGATTGGTCAAGCAACTTTAATTAGAGGAATATTCTAGTTGAGCGAAGCAGAATTTGGTTTGAGAGTTACAGGAAATTAAATGGCGGGAAAGTAAATAGCAGAAAATGTAAATGCTGGAAGTAAAGAGCTGAAAGTAAATGACAGAAAGTAAATTGCAGAATTGTAAATGGGAATGGGGAAGATGCTCATGAAAGTAAATTGCAGAAATTAAAGAGAATGGGTAAGATCAGAAATGGGGATTCATTGGGCTTAGGAGATGTTGCATTCTTTGGACAAGTTCATTTTCATCTCTTCCTCAATCAATGCATTCATTGATCTCCTTGGCAATCTTAAGTGATCGAATTCCAATTCATTGGTAATTCAATCTCTCAAATCTTGATCAATAGCCAATTCCTTGGTCAATTGCTCATGAGAAGAGATGAAGTATGGTCACTGATTATACCACATGCATTCCATGCATTCGTGTTGGTAAGATTATAGTCACCATACCCAACCAAACCCAATTTGGTCCAACATGAGAAAGCATTTCTAGCATGATCTCTTCATTCCTCTTCCAAGGTTCAGAAGAGATCCAAGTATGAATAGCTTCTTTTCCAAGATAACTACCCAATTGGATGAAGATTGAAAGCTTTCTAGTAAAATCAAGAGAAAAGATAGAAGAAGAGTAATGAAAACTAGTATTGATCCATCAAATTACAACAGAGCTCCCTAACCCAATGAAAGGAGTTTAGTTGTTCATAGCTCTGGAAATGGAAAACAAAGATGGAGAATACATCATGAAAACTAGAACTAGAAGTGCAGAGAAAGTAAATTTTACAGAGAGTAGTTCTCAATTTCCCATCCCCCAAAAATCTCTTTCCAATTCAAAACTACCCCTATATATACTACTCTTCTGATCTTCTAGTTGGTTCTTCAAGTCTTAGATATGGGCCTTTGGATCTTTAGTTTGAAGCAGTTATACTCTTCAGTGGGCTTAGCTTTACTTGCAGAGAGAAAGTGTGGAGTAGGCAGGGTGTTTAGCTCAGGACGTTAGTGGCGTTAACGTTAAGTGAGAGTGTGGGGTCGAGAACTTTAGTGACAATCACCTTTTTCACTAACGTTCCTCACCCAGGGATGATCCACGTTAACTTCAACGTTAGTGGCATCAACGTGACCACTAACGTTGCCTCTTGATCCTTCGCACACGTTATTGGGACTCACCTTTTCCAATAACGTTGAGAGTCCTCCCTCCCCCTACGTTAGAGTTCACGTTAACTTAGTTAACGTGGCTCTTAACGTAGGCTTGCCAATTCTTCGAGAACGTTAGTGACACTTACCTTTGTCACTAACGTTCCAAGGTGCCCCTACTTCCCACGTTAGAGTCCACGTTAACTAAGTTAACGTGGCTTCTAACGTGGTACTGATAGCCATCTCCAACGTTAGTGACAAAGGTGAGTGTCACTAACGTTGGCTCATCATCCTATCCTCAACGTTATCTTCCACGTTAACTAAGTTAACGTGGGAGTTAACTAAGTTAACGTGGGAGTTAACGTGGGTTATAGTGGCTCATTGTGGCTCATTCCAACGTTAGTGACAAAGGTAAGTGTCACTAACGTTGGCGATCACTTGCTTTCTCCACGTTAGCTTCCACGTTAACTAAGTTAACGTGGCAACTAACGTGGCTCATTGTAACTTGGCCAACGTTAGTGACAAAGCTGAGTGTCACTAACGTTGGCTTCTCTTTTGCTTCCCAACGTTAGAGTCCACGTTAACTGAGTTAACGTGGCTCTTAACGTGGCCACTTATGAGCTTGGTTCAACGTTAGTGACAAAGGTGAGTGTCACTAACGTTGGCCTTATTTCTTTCTTCCACGTTAGGGTTCACGTTAACTTAGTTAACGTGACTCTTAACATAGGCTATTATGGCTTTCGAGGACGTTATTGGCGATTACTTTTCTCATTAATGTTGCAAGCTAGCTCCCATTCCACGTTGGTGGTCACGTTAGTTAGACTAACGTGGCTGCCAACGTGGCTTTTTCTTGCTTCCTTGCTTCCTTTGTCAAGCAATACAGTGCATCAAAGTTCTAATCTACATCATGAGACATGCATCATCCAATTTGTCATCTAATTCATGCAAAAATGCAAAATAATCATGTAAAGTGCTCCATGTTTGCTTGAATCAAGATGTAAGTGAAATTTTACCAAAAACTTGCTTATTTCCTAAGAAAATGCATCAAACTACCCTAAAACATTAAAGAAAAGGTCAGTGAAACTGGCCAAAATGCCCTGGCATCACAACACCAAACTTAAAGCTTGCTTGTCCCTAAGCAAGTACTGGAACAAAAGAATGATGAATGAAATGACAAGAGGAATGAATCATTATTATGGAAGTCATGTTCTTGGTTTTATGGTGGTTTGAAGCATAGCAACTTAGGTTCATTCCTTCACTTGCTTTCAGACCTTTATCATGTCCTGGAATACTCACTTGATTGCACCCTATGAGACTCTTATTCATTGATCCTTTTATTGTTTTC
>NC_029785.2:82598591-82598938 GCF_000816755.2 Arachis ipaensis
ACGTGGGAGTTAACGTGGCTCATTGTGGCTTGGCCAACGTTAGTGACAAAGGTGAGTGTCACTAACGTTGGCTTCTCTTTTGCTTCCCAACGTTAGAGTCCACGTTAACTGAGTTAACGTGGCTCTTAACGTGGCCACTTATGAGCTTGGTTCAACGTTAGTGACAAAGGTGAGTGTCACTAACGTTGGCCTTATTTCTTTCTTCCACGTTAGAGTTCACGTTAACCTAGTTAACGTGACTCTTAACGTGGGCTATGATGGCTTTTGAGGACGTTATTGGCGATTACTTTTCTCATTAATGTTGCAAGCTAGCTCCCATTCCACGTTGGTGGTCACGTTAGTTAGAC
>NC_029785.2:82599041-82600284 GCF_000816755.2 Arachis ipaensis
CTAAGCAAGTACTGGAACAAGAGAATCATGAATGGAATGCCAAGAGGAATGAGTCATTATTGTGGAGGTTATATCCTTGGTTTTATGGTGGTTTCATGCATAGCAACTTAGGTTCATTCCTTCACTAGCTTTCAGACCTTTATCATGTCCTGGAATACTCACTTGTTTGCACCCTATGAGACTCTTATTCATTGATCCTTTTATTGTTTTCAAGGCTTATTTGTGTTCTTAGGCTAAGTGCTCTGTGAGGGGGCGACTCTTTAAGATAAGCTTTCAGCCAACACTCCCGAACCAGTTGGTTCAAGGTGCTAGGTGTTAAGACACCCCTAAGGACTTACTCCCTCAAGTCTCTTTCCCCCATACATACACACCACAGACACATGGTTTGTTATTTCCTTTCTTGAGACCTTGGTGTCCAGCACCTCTTTGGGTTACTAAATGTTCTGTAGCAAGGTTGCTCTTGATAGTGGATTTTCAGTTGATAATCCCGGGTTAGTTAACCCAAGTTACCAAGTGATGAAACACTCCTACGAACTTATTCATCCAAGCAGATCCTTGGTACAGGAGCACCACAAGCACATCTCTCAAGTTTCAAACCCTTGGTGCCTAGCCTTATTATTTATTAACTTTTCTTTCTTTTACAACTCTTATTGTTCTTTTCCCCTTTTTTATTATTAGGATCTTGTTATTTAGCTAGTCTCATGGGGTGTGTTTCAAGCATATGATTCAGGACAGATAGTTGTCTTCCCACCCTTGTTAGTGAAACAACTTAGCTAACTTATGATCACATCACACACTAAGGAACTTACTCCACAATATGAACTCCACTCTGGTCTTTGATAACAATCATTATCTTTTTATTTGATTCAAAAGGAGACAAGCAACACAATAAGCAGGATGGAATTAAAAACAGGCAACTTGACTAGTAGTCATAGACCTAGGCAAGTAGAATACTAAAAACAGAATTGAAAATCCTAAACTATTATGGAAGCATGTCCTATTTCATACATGATTTTCCTTATTTAATGCTTGAAAAAGATGGAACAAAGAGGGAACTCCACCACCTTTTACTCATACTCATGCCCATGCTCTTCCTCTTTCTTGTCCTCTTTGTGTTTCTCTTGAGTGCTTGTACTCCCACTTCCCTTGCCTTTTCCAATCAACTTCTTCCAAAAACCAGCATCTTCCATCTTCTTTTTCAGTGTTTCCTTCTGCTGTTTCACCTTCCTTTCTTCTTGTTCCA
>NC_029785.2:82601579-82622078 GCF_000816755.2 Arachis ipaensis
GTTTATTTTCTTTCTTGAGACCTTGGTGTCCAGCACCTCTTTGGGTTACTAAATGTTCTGTAGCAAGGTTGCTCTTGATAGTGGATTTTCAGTTGATAATCCCGGGTTAGTTAACCCAAGTTACCAAGTGATGAAGCACTCCTACGAACTTATTCATCCAAGCAGATCCTTGGTACAGGAGCACCACAGACACATCTCTCAAGTTTCAAACCCTTGGTGCCTAGCCTTATTCTTTATTAACTTTTCTTTCTTTTTCAACTCTTATTGTTCTTTTCCCCTTTTTCTTATTAGGATCTTGTTATTTAGCTAGTCTCATGGGGTGTGTTTCAAGCACATGATTCAGGCCAGATAGTTATCTTCCCACCCTTGTTGGTGAACCAACTTAGCTAACTTATGATCACATCATAAACTAAGGAATTTACTCCACGATATGAACTCCACTCTGGTCTTTGATAACAATCATTCTCTTTTTATTTGATTCAAAAGGGAGACAAGCAACACAATAAGCAGGATGGAATTAAAAACAGGCAACTTGACTAGTAGTCATAGACCTAGGCAAGTAGAATACTAAAAACAGAATTGAAAATCCTAAACTATTATGGAAGCATGTCCTATTTCATACATGATTTTCCTTATTTAATGCTTGAAAAAGATGGAACAAAGAGGGAACTCCACCACCTTTTACTCATGGGGTTGCCCATGCTTTTCCTCTTGCTTGTCTTCTTGGTGTTTCTCTTGAGTGCTTGTACTCCCACTTCCCTTGCCTTTTTCCAATCAACTTCTTCCAAAAACCAGCATCTTCCATCTTCTTTTTTAGTGTTTCCTTCTGCTGTTTCACCTTCCTTTCTTCTTGTTCTACAAAATCTTTTTGGACCTCATCATATGTAAGGATGGCATAGTGTAGATTATACATATGACTAGACATGTAGTTCAACTTGGCTTGAGTGTTTATATTGAACTCATCCCTATGTAGTTGCCGCCCTTCATTAAGTACACTGAACTCATTGAATGCCTTCGTCTGAGCTAGCTGGCGTTGGTTGAGTTCTTGAAGGCACTTATCTTGACGCTCTTGCCTTTCAGACACTTGATTGATGGCTTGAGTGAGCTGGAAATAATGTTCCATTTGCTATTTCTGCCACTCCCCTTGTTGATTCATCCAATTAGAAAGGAGTTCTTCTTGATGAGATTCTTCTTGGTGGGCTCCTTCTTTTGGTTTTCGCTTTCCTATTTGAGGTCTTCTTTGTTGTTGCGCGCGCGTAGTATAGATCAGACGCTGAAGTGTAACTAGCCTCCCAGGGTTCACCCAGACTGGATTGCTATCCTCGAAGACTACCTTGGCCTTTGTACACAATCTGAGAATGGTGCTGGGGTACCAAAGCCTGGCACCCGAATCAACCTTTTCAGCTGACTCTTGAATCCCCTCAGCTATGAGTTCATGCACATTGATTTCTCCACCCTGTATTAGGCAATGTACCATAGTCGCTCGATTAATATTGACCTCTGAATTATTTGCAGCTGGGAGGATAGACCTCCTCACGAGTTCAAACCATCCCTTGGCTTCCGGGCTAAGATCTCCCCTCTTGATGAATCGGGGTCTCTTATTCGCATACCTTTCCCAGTCAGCTCCTATGACACATATGTCAGTTACTATTTCTTCGAGTTCATCATTGTCAGGGCTCTTACTTATCCTTGCATGATAACTAAGCTCATCAAAATGTGGTGATTTCAGCTAAAGAGTACTTGTTATAGCATTTGGGCTGAAATCCACCTCTCTTCCTCTTACGTAACTTTTGAAGGTTGGGGCCTTGGTTTTGTCTTCTCTAACCACATTTGCATAGAACTCTTTGATGAGGTTTGCATTGATCTTCCCCTCCGGGTTCGTAAGCCTTTGCCAACCCCTTTGTTCAATCTTCTCTCGAATCTGTGGGCACTCATCCTTGTCAATTTGGAACGTTAACTCAGGCAGTATCTTCTTGAGCTTTATCCGTTCAAATTCGAGTTCATGGAATGCAGTTTTGAATCTCTTCTCATCGAAAGGAATGCTCTCTACTGGTTCCTTCCTCTTTTGCCTCTTGGAGCTTGATGATGCCATGAGTTTGAGTTGATGTGTGAAGAGGGTGAAAGGTACGGATAGATGAGGAATTCGGTTGGTTAGGATAAGGTGTGATGAAGGGGAAGAGTGTTTGGTTTCGAGAATGAGAAGTGTGGGGAGTGAAATTGGAATGTTAAGGGTGTACTTAGTGCGAATCACTTATATAGGGAAGTGGTGTGTGGATGAAAGGTGTGGATTGATGGGGTTGGTGTATGATGAACAGATGGGGTTCTGCAGGGGATGAGCACACGGATCATCATCTTTATGAGGGAGATTGGTTCGGTCCTCAAGGGTCTTATCCTTTCAATGTTGCATGGCACATTTCCCAATGTATTTCCCCTTGAGACATGTGTGTATTCTCCTTTTATGAAGTGGCCGAACCCTCCTCATTCAATTGTCCACTCAATCCACTTCAATACCCCTTTCTTTTCTCCTACAAAATAAAAGAATTGTGATTAAAAAAATATGTGTGGAAAGTGGTGGCAAAATTAAAAGAATAACTACTTTTTAAAGTTTTTGTTTTAACTAACTAAGTGCTATTCATTAGAGCAAAGCAACTAACTAACTAACTCAACATCCATGTGTGCAACATTGGTAACACCAAACTTAGTTTGGTGCCGTGTAGTGTAAAAGATTTGTTCAAGGCCCCCAAGAGTAACATGATATGGGTTACATTGATGTTCTCTTAGTGTGCCTTGAACACCAAACTTGTTCTTCACTATATGTTGCACATAAGGATTCATTCAAGTCCATGTCAAGTTGATTTGAAATCCCTGAACCTTGCATTATTAACTACTTTTAAAAGCATGTAAAACATGGGCTGCCTCCCATGAAGCGCTTCTTTAGCGTCACTAGCTTGACGTTTTGCCTTTGTCATGGTGGTTGGTAATGCTTCAGATCTTCCCCTCTTGCAGTAGACCTATATCCATTGGCTTCATCAAGGATCTCCACATGTTCTAAGAAAAGAACTCTGTTGATGGTGAAGACCTTAGGTAACTGAGATGGAATAGTGGGGAGATGAGGTGGAATATCTGGGAAGTAGGCTGAGATCACTTTATCTCCTGGAGAGAAGTCCTCTGTAGGGATCTTCTTGTTCCTCCACCTCCTTGGTGCCTTCTTCTTTGTCACTTTTGATGTTGCCTTGCTCTTTGTGACCTCCTCTTCTAAGGGAATTTTGTTGCTGGTCTCATATGACTCTGGTGGTTTAGGTTCCTCCTTATTTTCCTTGAGCTGTGACAGCTGCTGATTGCCTTGTTCTTCAACCAAGTGGTTTCCCAGAAGTGTTGGTTGTGCTTCAGTGCTTGCCTCCTCCCTTAGTATCTCATTATGATCTGTTTCTTGTGAGAGTTTGCAGACATTGAAGCTGAGTTGTTCATCATGGATCCTCAAAATTAGCTCCCCTCGCTCCACATCTATGAGTGCTCTGGCTGTAGCTAAGAAAGGTCTTCCCAATATGATTGGGTGAGTGTGACTTTTTTCCATGTCCAAGATGACAAAGACTATTGGAAGGAAGTATTTTCCCACCTTCACTAGCACATTTTCAACCACTCCTACTGCTTGTTTTTGAGTTTTGTCAGCCAGCCTGATAACTACATCTGTGGGTATTATCTCATTGATCTGCAGCCTTTTCATAAGGGATAAAGGCATTAAGTTGATGCTTGCTCCCAAATCGCAGAGTGCTTTATCAAACATTATTTCTCCTATGGCACAGGGGATGTGAAAACTCCCTGGGTCCTTCCTTTTTTATAGGCAACTCTGGTTGAATGAGAGCACTGCACTCCTTATTCATCACTATTGTTTGTCTTCCCTTGAGTGAGTTTTTCCTGGTCAGCAGCTCCTTCATATACTTAATGTATGATGGCATTTGTTGGAGAGCCTTGATGAATGGTATGTTTACATGGAGGGATGCAAACAGGTCAAGAAACCATAAGTATCCCACTTGAAATTCCAACCTCTTGATGATGTCCCCCTGGTTCTTGATACTATCTCACACCTCCTCTTTGAATACCTTATTATCTTGAATCTCTTTGCATATGCCTTCAAGTAGAGTTCAATTTTGGAGAGTCTTTCTTCAGATGATGGTGAGTTGAGAGTGGATGGGTGAGTTGGGTCATTTTGGTTTTGGTATGGATGTGGAGAGGTGTTGTTAGGGTGGTGTTGATATGATCTCTGTGTGGAATGTTAGTGAGCTACATTGTTGTTGTGGTTGTGTCGTCGCTGATCCTGGCCTTGATCTTGTTGATTTCCCCACCCAAAGTTTGGGTGATTCCTCCATCCAGGGTTGTAGGTTTTGGAGTATGGATCATAGGTCTGCCTGGGTGAGTTTCCAATGTAGTTGGCTTCTTCTTGCTCCTCCTCTGCCTCAGCATTCACTCCCTCTTGGGTTGCTGATGAGGAGGTGATTGCTGCCACTTGGTTCCTCTCCATCTTCTTGGTGAGGTCAGCCAGCTGCTTGGTAATAAGCTTTTTCTGGGCCAGCAGTACATCCACATTGTTTAGCCCCATCACTCCTCTAGTGTTGCTTCTTTCAGAAGCATAGAAGTAATCATTCTTTGCTACAGTCTCAATGACATCTATGGCTTCTTCAATGGTCTTCTTCTTGTTCAGAGATCCCCCGGATGAATGGTCTACTGCCTTCTTTGATTCATAAGAGAGGTCTTCATAGAAAATGTGTAGTTGCACCCATTCATTGAACATATCTGGTGGACACCTTCTTGTCAGGTCCTTAAACCTCTCCCATGCTTCATATAGAGTCTCACCATCCTGCTGCCTGAATGTTTGCACCTCAGCTCTCAGCCTGTTGATCCGTTGAGAATGATAGAATCTTGCCAAGTATTTGTTCACCACATCTTCCCAGGTTGCTAAACTCTCCTTTGGGAAAGACTCTAGCCATTTGGATGCCTTGTCCTTCAGTGAGAAGGAAAACAGAAGTAGTCTATAGGTGTCAGGATGAACACCATTGGACTTCACAGTATCGCATATCCTCAGGAAGGTGGTTAGATATTGATTGGGGTCTTCTTGGACGCCTCCTCCGAATGAACAGTTGTTCTGAACAAGGGTGATGAGCTGTGGCGTTAGTTCAATGTTGTTGGCATGTATGGTTGTCCTTTGGATGCTACTCCCACAGCTTCCTGGGTTTGGGTTGATGTAAGAGCCTAGAACTCTTCTCTCTTGCCCAGCATGATTTGCTAGACCTTCTCTGCCACGGTTGTGAGCCTCTTCTTCATAATGGTTCTCCATGTTTTCATCCATGTCTGGTTCATAGTACTCCTCCTCTTCCTTAGCACCAACTACTCTCTTTCCTCTTGCTTCCCTCCTTAATCTAAGGAAGGTCCTCTCAGGTTCAGAATCAAGGGAAGTTTTGAGCCCCGCTTTTTCTCCCTGTCATACAACCAACAAGGCACAAGCAAGGAAATAGATGCAGAAAGTACTCTTGTTAAATTTGCTGTTAGTGTGAGTGATGTAATATATCAAATAGTTAGTGGGTTAGTGAACTGAATGGTAAATAACTAAGAAAATGGGTAGGGGGAAGGGAAGAGAATAACTGATCAGAAAGTAAATTACTCAAATTAACTTAAATCAAACAAAAGAAAAAAAAATTCTCAATCTAGTTATCCTTCAATTTAATCATTGTTGATACAAAATCAATCCCCGACAACGGCGCCATAAACTTGATAGCACAGAAACTTGTCTCCCAACAATTTTCCTTCGGCAAGTATACCGAATTGTCGTCAAGTAAAAACTCACAATAGAGTGAGGTCGAATCCTACAGGGATTGATTGGTCAAGCAACTTTAATTAGAGGAATGTTCTAGTTGAGCGAAGCAGAATTTAGTTTGAGAGTTGCAGGAAATTAAATGGCGGGAAAGTAAATAGCAGAAAATGTAAATGCTGGAAGTAAAGAGCTGAAAGTAAATGACAGAAAGTAAATTGCAGAATTGTAAATGGGAATGGGGAAGATGCTCATGAAAGTAAATTGCAGAAATTAAAGAGAATTGGTAAGATCAAAAATGGGGATTCATTGGGCTTAGGAGATGTTGCATTCTCCAGATCAAGTTCATTTTCATCTCTTCCTCAATCAATGCATTCATTGATCTCCTTGGCAATCTTAAGTGATCGAATTCCAATTCCTTGGTAATTCAATCTCTCAAATCTTGATCAATAGCCAATTCCTTGGTCAAATGCTCATGAGAAGAGATGAAGTATGGTCACTGATTATACCATATGCATTCCCAAATCAAGTGTTGGTAGGATTATAGTCACCATACCCAACCAAACCCAGTTTAGTCCAACATGAGAAAGCATTTCTAGCATGATCTCTTCATTCCTCTTCCAAGGTTCAGAAGAGATCCAAGTATGAATAGCTTCTTTTCAAAGATAACTACCCAATTGGATGAAGATTGAAAGCTTTCTAGTAAAATCAAGAGAAAAGATAAAAGAAGAGTAATGAAAATTAGTATTGATCCATCAAATTACAACAGAGCTCCCTAACCCAATGAGAATACATCATGAAAACTAGAACTAGAAGTGCAGAGAAAGTAAATTATACAGAGAGTAATTCTCAATTTCCCATCCCCCAAAAAGCTCTTTCTAATTCAAAACTACCCCTATATATACTACTCTACTGATCTTCTAGTTGGTTCTTCAAGTCTTGGATATGGGCCTTTGGATATTGAGTTTGAAGCAGTTATACTCTTCAGTGGACTTAGCTTTACTTGCAGAGAGAAAGTGTGGAGTAGGCAGGGTGTTTAGCTCAGGAAGTTAATGGCATTAACGTTAAGTGAGAGTGTGGGTTCGAGAACGTTAGTGACAATCACCTTTTTCACTAACATTCCTTACCCAGGGATGATCCACATTAACTTCAACGTTAGTGGCATCAACGTGACCACTAACGTTGCCTCTTGATCCTTCGCACATGTTATTGGGACTCACCTTTTCCAATAACATTGAGAGTCCTCCCTCCCCCTACGTTAGAGTTCACGTTAACTTAGTTAACGTGGCTCTTAACGTAGGCTTGCCAATTCTTTGAGAACGTTAGTGACACTTACCTTTGTCACTAACGTTCCAAGGTGCCCCTACTTCCCATGTTAGTGTCCACGTTAACTAAGTTAACGTGGCTTTTAACGTGGTACTGATAGCCATCTCCAATGTTAGCGACAAAGGTGAGTGTCACTAATGTTGGCTCATCATCCTATCCTCAACGTTAGCTTCCACGTTAACTAAGTTAACGTGGGAGTTAACGTGGCTCATAGTGGCTCATTGTGGCTCATTCAATTGTTAGTGACAAAGGTAAGTGTCACTAACGTTGGCAATCACTTGCTTTCTCCACGTTAGCTTCCACGTTAACTAAGTTAACGTGGCAACTAACGTGGCTCATTGTAGCTTGGCCAACGTTAGTGACAAAGGTGAGTCTCACTAACGTTGGCTTCTCTTTTGCTTCCCAACGTTAGAGTCCACGTTAACTGAGTTAACGTGGCTCTTAACGTGGCCACTTATGAGCTTGTTCCAATGTTAGTGACAAAGCTGAGTGTTACTAATGTTGGCCTTATTTCTTTCTTCCACGTTAGAGTTCACGTTAACTTAGTTAACGTGACTCTTAACGTGGGCTATGATGGCTTTCGAGGACGTTATTGGCAATTACTTTTCTCATTAACGTTGCAAGCTAGTTCCCATTCCAAGTTGGTGGTCACGTTAGTTAGACTAACGTGGCTCTTTCTTGCTTCCTTTGTCCTGAAATCAAGCAATACAGTGCATCAAATTTCTAATCCACATCATGAGACATGCATCATCCAATTTGTCATCTAATTCATGCAAAATTCTCATGAAATCATGTAAAGTGCTCAATGTATGCTTCAATCAAGATGTAAGTGAAATTCTACCCAAAACTTGCTTATTTCCTAAGAAAATGCATGAAACTACCCTAAAACAATAAAGAAAAGGTCAGTGAAATTGGCCAAAATGCCCTGGCATCACCCGTAGAGCTGCACTTTGCTGCCGATCTGTCACCGCGCTGCAGCGTCGTCATGGATGCAGCATCTGCCACCGCCATGAAATGCGCGACTGTGAGGGAGATCGGCGAAGGGAAGGTACTGTTCACGCGGCCGAACCTCCCTACTGCAGATCCATCGCCGCCCAGCCGTCGCTGTCACTTGCTCCTTTGCCGTTGAAGGTGGTCAGTCGCCGATCGGGTCTAGGGGAGAGCGAACGCGACAACCAGAGAGAAAAGCAACGCTGCTGCCATCGCTGCTGTCACCGTGGTGGTCGCCGTCGCTAGGGTCGCCCTTGCCCCTACCGGAGTTCGCCGCTGCTGATGATAGTGAGCCAAGCTCCCGTGGCAGAAAGGGGTTTCGACCACCGCAGGTGTCGCTACCGGAGCTTCTGGCCGCCGCCGAAGCTGTTGCGGGGCCTGTTCGAAATCGCAGCTGGTTCGTTTCGCTAGTTCGGTAAGTATTTATGTTTCGAAAAACCTCGCATTAGTATTCTGTTGTGTTCGGTTAATGAATGAGTTTTGATAACGTGGGGTCGAGTCCTGATTATTGTATGTTGCGATTAGTGTTGCTATGGTTATTGCGAACATGACTGGGAGCTGAGGTTTTGGTTGCCGTCAGTTCGGGTTGAGGCGGAAAGGACTTGATGAGGCGTTTGGGTTATGGAATTGCGTTTTGAGGTAGGGGCGCTTTCCAAAAACTATGTTTTAAGTATAGGAATTATTACATATGGATACTATTGTGAGATATTGTCTATTTGGTGATTGTATCTGCCTTATGTGTTATTTGATTGACTCGAGTGATTATGGATGTTGGTTTGGTTGAATTGTTGTGCGGCTTTGTGAAATTTTATGTTTTGAAGTGATTCTTTAAAGATTTGAAATCTGAGTTTAATCCGTTGAGGATTGATTTGATTTGAGTCAATTATTTGATGATGTGAAAAGTCGAATGCACTTTTGAATTCAGCCTGGTTTACTTTAATTGACTTGATCTTGGACAAATGATTTGTTACTGAACCGTTTCTTTAAAGCTTTGGAAATGAGTTAAATCGGTTAATATTGAGTTGATTTTGAAATGGTTTTCTTGAGATATGCCACTGAGGTGATTCTTGGATTTAGCTTGCTTTGAATTGATTTCTGGTTTTGAGCTGTTGAAAAGGAATGAGAAACGGTTTAGTTGGGACCCGAACTGGGTGGCAAAAGTCTAAATTTTAGGGGAGGTGCTGCCGAAATTTCTACAAAATCCTAGCCTTGTTTGAAAAGTTATTTAAAAAGGATTGGATTTGAGAAGTTGTATTATTTGATTTATTAAGAGAATATTTATATTTTCAAGCTTAATTTATTTAGTGAACTTTATGCCTTGAGTTTGACTTATTTAGAAATGAACTATTTTTACCGTTTGAATCACTCAAGGAAAGAATGATGCTCTAATATTGATTTCAATATAAAAAGGAGGTTTTAGTGATTTCAAAGGAATCTAGACTTTTAATTGAGAAATTAAGTTTGAGGCATTTTGGAAGAGTTAGAAAAATGGGTTGCAAAAAGTAACCTGAAAGTGGTTTGATTCAAATGAACCGGTTCCTTTTTGAATGAGTTGATTTTTGGACCGGGTTGGAACTTGTGATTTTGTATGGTCGGTTTCATAATAAATTCAGTTTTATTTACTTAAACTGAGAATCCATGATTTGAGTTTCAATGAATTTTAAGGAATTGATATAGGTTGACCTTCCCTAAAGACTTGGGACTCTGCCGAGAAACTTTTGTTATAAAATCTCATTGTTGTATGGGTGATTAAAATTTGATTTCAAAGTGAAATGGCTTGAGAAAAGTGATTTGTGGCTTAAATGCCGGTTTTATGAATTTGATGATGTTGAATGGTGGAAGTGCTGTTTTGTTATGGGCCGGAATGGCTATGTATGATTATGAATATTAGCTGGTTCTGGATTGAACCGTGAGCCGGAATGGCTGTGTATGATATTGATTTATGGCTGATTGCCAAATGAGTTATGGGTCGTATGGCTGACTATGAAGTATGAATTTAAGCCGGATGGCTGAGATGGATGTTGATCCATGGCTGGGACTGAATAAATATATGCTTGAGATACCTGGGTAGTAGCAAGGGTTGTGGTTCGTCCTACTTGCTCCAGGTCAGAGACTGTGATGCTTGGGTAGTAGCGGTAGTAGTGGTGATTCCACTCGCTCCAAGTTTAGCTTTTAAACACCCGCCTGGGTATTAGCCGCAGTAGTGGTTATTCCACTGGCTCTAGGTTGAGCGGGTAGTAGCAATGGGGTTGTAGCTCAAACCTACTTGCTCTGCGATGGGTCTTTCTGTCCATGGTTAGCTACCAGGACGTGTCGGGTTGGCTATATAACTGACAGATGATATCATCAGCCACTAAGGACAGGCATGCATCATATGCATCTATGTGACATTGTTTGAGTGTGCATATTGTACTTGGTTTGCCTATGTGATTAACTGCTAATTGTTCTACATGCTGTAATTATTTGTTTGTTCTTGAACTTCCTATCTGTGTTTGCAACTGGGACTCCGTTGGTTTGTGGTGATTGGTTGATGGTTGGATTGTTTGGGCCTAGGGCCGTGGTTGAAATGAGATGGTCCAATGATTGGTTTCGGTTTTGTGTTTTTGGTTTGGAAAATTATGAAATGCTAATTTGGTTCAGCATGGTTAAACCTTTTTGAAAGGCTTTTAAGTCTTTGAGAATTGAATGGTTCCTCTTTTAGAAAAGATTTCCAACTTTACTTTCATTGTAAACCATCATTTTTGAAAAGAGGTATGAGACGGTTATTAATCACTGGTGCGGTTATCTTCATGTATCCTATTACAGTAATTCCCAAAAACCCTCTACTGAGAACCCTTTCGAGGATGATGTTCTCACCCCCCTACATTTTTCCCCTTTCAGGATATGGACGCTGAACTCACAAAGAGTTTATTTAGTTGTTGTTGAAATGCTCTGTATTGTTTTAGTTATGGTTTATTGAACCCTCGCTATTATCTTGATATATTCTGTAAGAGGGATAGGAATTGTATTGGTTAATGCTTGTAAAGTTATTTATATATATTTACGTATATATATGGATGTACTCTTTATGAGTTGTTGTAAGTTGTATGGTATTTTTGGATGTACGTTATCGAACGAAAGTATTTTTGGGAGCGGTATTGCGGTTTAAAGTTTTAAACAGGCTCATATTTTAGTATTAAATAATATAAAAGTCGTCGTAATGTCCGAGCTATCAGAGTCGTGCAGCCGGAAGCGTGAGCTTTGGTAGTTATGGTGTTACAAAGGCCTAGGAAGCATGTTTTCAACTATATCACAGAATCAGGAAGGAATTGTAAAACCAGGCAAATTATATGAATAAGTGAGTAAAGAATTGATAAAAACTACTCAATTGAGCACAAGATAAAACCATAAAATAGTGGTTTATCAATCTCCCCACACTTAAACATTAGCATGTCCTCATGCTAAGCTCAAGAGAAACTGTAAAAGAGTGAAGGCAGAATGGTGGAACTTATGCAATGCAACCTATCTAGATGCAAGCTACCTACATGAATCATGCAATTCTAATTACTATCTACCTATATATATATAAGCATACATGTGGTCAAATTGATTCAAATGTTCAAGGAATCGTATATGCAAAATCAAGGACTAAATCATATTAAAACACATTCACAATTGAGTTGAGTTAGTCAAAAGAGTTCACAAACTAGCAAGACAAGCAATGATCAAACATGGACATATGGAGATGAGCTATTGAACCCTCACTAGAATTATATATGCACTCTAATCACTCAGTGTTTGGGGTTAATCACTCTACTCTTCTCTAGTCATGCTTTTTAAGACTTTGTTCTTCCCCTAACCAATCAACAAATATTTAATGTACAAATGCAAACATCATGAGGTCTTTTCAAGGTTGTAATGGGGTTAAGGCAAGGGTGAGGATATATGTATGGCCAAGTGAGCTATAAATTGAATCCTTGACTAGCCTAAATTCTCACCTAACATACACATACTCTATGTACTTCTAAGATCATGCCTAGCTACCCATAATTCCCACTTTTGCATCACATACTCATGTACCAAATTATCTTTAATTTCATCACATATGCATTGATCTTGTAATAAACTTAACACAATGATAATTTTGTTCCCTTATTTAATTACTTATTTATTTGAATATATATATATATATATATATATATATATATATATATATATTTTAAAAATATAAAAGTAAACATAACATGTTAATGCACATGGATTTTAAATTTTTCTAGTCTCATATGAGTAGGTATCCAAATTCCCAATATTTTGTCAATGAAACACTGTACACTTTCATCAACCCAAGTTCCCACAGTTCCCCATACTTAGTTGACACACAATCTTTAACTTAAGCTAACCAAAGATTCAATTTGGTAAAATACAGAATAAATGGGGATTAAAAGGCTCAAAGTGGCAAACAAGGTTGATTGAAAGGGTAGGCTATTTGGGATAAGTGAGCTAATGACAAATGATGGCCTCAATTATATGCAAGCATGTAAATACACTAAATAGTGGAAATATAGAATAGAACAAAGCACAAATTGCAATCATAGTGAAGAAACACACAATAATAAAGTATTATGGTTAAATAATGTAACCATGCAATTAAGCTAAAAAACTCACGGGTTGTGTATTCTTAGATCAAAAACCATATATCTAATTATATATATCTTGCAAGTTACCAAAAAAGGGTTTTAACTCAATTCAATGTGAATATTAAATGCCTTTCCTAAAAATAAATACATTCCTTGAAAATTTCATCAATTGACCAACATTTATTATATATATACTAAATGAAATGTTGTGATTATGAAAACTAAAAGGCTTTTTAGTTTACTTCCTATTTTCAATCAAACCAACTTCTCATATGCTAAAAAGGGTAAACTAACTAAATAATCCATGTTTTTCCATATCACAACTAATAGACTAAGAGTGCAATCTAAGCTAAATATCTAAGATATATACAGCCCAAAGTGCAAAATGTAACAAAGTGAAAATAAAAAGAAGTACAATAAAATAAAAATGTGCAAGTATTCAAAGAAAAATAAAATAAAATCAAATAAAGCAAAATAAAAATAAAGCAAAATATGATAAAAAAGGTCTGAAATAGTTCACCAAAAATAGAATCTGCCAGAGATAGTGACCTCCCCACACTTAGAGCACAGCATCGTCCTCGATGCTCTAGTCAGGTCGGGTGTGAGGGATCATCGCCTCCTGAAGGGTGTGTTGCTGGCTCTGTGGGCTCTGGCTGTGTATGGGTGATGAGCGGATAATTTATACGCTTTTTGGCATTGTTTTTACATAGTTTTTAGTATAATTTGATTAGTTTTTAATATATTTTTATTAGTTTTTAAATAAAAATCATATTTCTAGACTTTACTATGAGTTTGTATATTTTTCTGTGATTTCAGGTAATTTCTGGCTGAAATTGAGGGACTTGAGCAAAAATCAGATTCAGAGGCTGAAGAAGGACTGCAGATGCTGTTGGATTCTGACCTCCCTGCACTCAAAGTGGATTTTATGGAGCTATAGGAGTCCAAATGGCGCGCTCTCAATTTCTTTGAAAAGTAGACATCCAGGGCTTTCCAGCAATATATAATAGTCCATACTTTGTCCGATTTTAGACGATGCAAACTGGCGTTACACGCCAGCTTTCTGCCCTATTCTGGAGTTAAACGCCAGAAACAGGTTGCAAAGCATTGTTAAACGCCAGAAACAGGTTACAAATTGGCATTTCACTCCAAGGAAGACCTCTACACGTGAAAGCTTCAATGCTCAGCCCAAGCACACACCAAGTGGGCCTGGAAGTGGATTTCTACATCATTTACTTATCTCTGTAAACCCTAGTAACTAGTTTAGTATAAATAGAACTTTTTACTATTGTTTTTACATCTTGGGATCTTTTGTTAATCTTTAGATCATTTTGTACATGTTTAGGGGGCTGGGCATTCGGCCATGCCTGGACCTTGCTCTTATGTATTTTCAACGGTAGAGTTTCCACACACCATAGATTAAGGTGTGGAGCTCTGTTGTTCCTCATGAATTAATGCAAAGTACTATTGTTTTTCTATTCAACTCAAGCCTATTTCTTCTCTAAGATATTCATTCACACACAAGAACATGATGAATGTGATGATTATGTGACGCTCATCAACATTCTCACTTATGAACGCGTGCCTGAAAAACACTTCCGTTCTACATGAAAGCATTCTTGAATGCATATCTCTTAGCCTCCTGATCGTGAGATCAGAGTCTTCGTGGTATAGGCTAGAATTATTGGCAGCCATTCTTGAGATCCAAAAAGTCTAAACCTTGTCTGTGGTATTCCGAGTAGGATCTGAGAAGGGATGGCTATGACGAGCTTCAAACTCGCAAGTGCTGGGTGTAGTGACAGACGCAAAAGGATTACTGAATCCTATTCCAGTATGATCGAGAACCGACAGATGATTAGCCGTGCGGTGACAGCTCATTTTGGACCATTTTCACTGAGAGGACGGGATGTAGCCATTGACAACGGTGATGCCCAACATACAGCTTGCCATCGAAAGGAGTAGGAAGGATTGGATGAAAGCAGTAGGAAAGCAGAGATTTAGAAGGAACTAAGCATCTCCATAAGCTTATCTAAAATTCTCACCAATGAATTACAAAAGTATCTCTATCTTTTATTTTACATTTTATTTAAATTTTAATTATTAAAAACTCTATAACCATTTGAATCCGCCTGACTGAGATTTACAAGGTGACCATAGCTTGCTTCAAGCCGACAATCTCCGTTGGATCGACCCTTACTCACATCAGGTTTATTACTTGGACGACCCAGTGTACTTGCTGGTTAGTTATGCGAAGTTGTGAAAAAGAACTAAGAATATGAATGTGCGCATTAAGTTTTTGGCGCCGTTACCAAGAAATGAACAATCACGATTTCGTGCACCAAGTTTTTGGCGCCGTTGTAGGGGATTGTTCGAGTCTGCACAACTGACGGTTCATCTTGTTGCTCAGATTAGGTAATTTTATTTTATTTTTAATCTTTTTATTTATTATTTTCGAAAAATACAAAAAAAAATTTTCTTTTACGTTTTTTCCAAAGTAATTTTCGAAAAAACCAAAAAAATTAATAAAATCATAAAAACCAAAAAATATTTTGTGCTTCTTGTTTAAGTATAGTGTCAATTCTTAAGTTTGGTGTCAATTGCATGCTTTTATAATTTTCTTTAATTTTTGAATATTCATCATATGTTCTTCATGATCTTCAAGTTATTCTTGATGATCTTCTTTATTTGATCTTTACATTTTCATGTTTTGTGTCTTTTCTTGTTTTCCATATGCATTTTCAATTTGTTAGTGTCTCAACATTAAAATTTTTTTTAAGTTTGGTGTCTTGCATGTTTTTCTTTTCTTAAAAATTTTCAAAAATAAGTTCTTGGTGTTCATCTTGACATTCAAAGTGTTCTTGCATGCATTGTGTGTTTTGATCCAAAATTTTCATACATTGAGTCTTTTTGATATTTTTCTCTCTCATCATTAAAATTCAAAAATAAAAAAATATCTTTCCCTTTTTCTTCTCATAAAATTCGAATATTTGAGTTGACTTTTTCAAAAAATTTTCAAAATTAGTTGTTTCTTATGAGTCAAATCAAATTTTCAATTTAAAAATTCTATCTTTTTCAAATCTTTTTCAAAAATCAAATCTTTTTCATTTTTCTTTCATATTTTCGAAAATTTCAAATTGATTTTTAAAATCTTTTTCTTATTTTGTTTCATAATTTCAAAATCTTTACTAACAATTAATGTGATTGATTCAAAAAAATTTTAAAGATTGTTACTTTCCTATTAAGAAAGGTTCAATCTTTAAATTTTAAAATCATATCTTTTTGTTTCTTGTTAGTCAAGTAATCGACTCTAATTTTCAAAAATCAAATATTTTTAATTTCCTTTTTAAATATTTTTCAAATTAAATTTCAATCATATCTTTTTCATTTTCAATCATATCTTTTTCAAAATCAATTTCAAAATCTTTTCTACTTTTTCACCCTTTCAAATTTGATTTTCAAATCTTTTTCAATTAACCACTTAACTTTTGTTTGATTTTAAAAGTATTCTATTTCAATCATATATTTTTCAAAACCACCTAACTAATTTTCTCTCTCTAATTTTTGAAAATTACTAACCCCTTTTTCAAAATTTGTTTTAATTAACTAATTGTTTTAATTTTTAATTTTAATTTTACTTCTTCTCTTAATTTTCGAATTTTAACTTTAATTTTAAATTAAAAACAAAAATATTTTTATTTTATTTTATTTAGTTTTTGAATTCTTCCCTCTCTCATCTCCTTCTAATTATTTATTTATTTAGTAACACTTCTATTCTACCCAAAAATTCGAACCAACTCTTTTCCTCTGTGTTCGAATTCTTATCTTTTCTTTCTTCCATCCTTCTCTTCTTATACTCATATAAGGAATCTCTATACTGTGACATAGAGGATTTCATATTTTCTTTTCTGTTCTCTTCTTTTTTATATGAGCAGGAACAAGGATAAGAACATTCTTGTTGAAGCTAATCCTGAACCTGAAAGGACTCTGAAGAGGAAGCTAAGGGAAGCTAAAGCACAACTCTCTGGAGAAAATCTGATAGAAAGTTTCGAAAAAGAAGGAGACATGGCCGAAAATAATAATAATGGTGGTGATGCAAGGAAGATGCTTGGTGACTTTACTGCACCAAATTCCAACTTGCATGGAAGAAGTATCTCAATCCCTGCCATTGGAGCAAACAATTTTGAGCTAAAGCCTCAATTAGTTTCTCTGATGCAACAGAATTGTAAGTTTCATGGACTTCCATCAGAAGATCCTTTTCAGTTCTTAATTGAATTCTTGCAAATATGTGATACTGTTAAGACCAATGGGGTTGATCTCGAGGTCTACAGGCTTATGCTTTTCCCGTTTGCTGTAAGAGACAGAGCTAGAATATGGTTGGACTCTCAACCTAAAGATAGCCTGAACTCTTGGGATAAGCTGCTCACGGCTTTCGTAGCCAAGTTCTTTCCACCTCAAAAGCTTAGCAAGCTTAGAGTGGATGTTCAAACCTTCAAACAGAAAGAAGGTGAATCCCTCTATGAAGCTTGGGAGAGATACAAGAAACTGACCAAAAAGTGTCCTTCTGACATGCTTTCAGAATGGACCATCCTGGATATATTCTATGATGGTCTGTCTGAATTATCTAAGATGTCATTGGACCATTCTGCAGGTGGATCCATTCACCTAAAGAAAACGCCTGCAGAAGCTCAGGAACTCATTGACATGGTTGCAAATAACCAGTTCATGTACACTTCTGAAAGGAATCCTGTGAGTAATGGGACGCTTAAGAGGAAGGAAGTTCTTGAAATTTATACTCTGAATGCCATATTGGCTCAGAATAAAATATTGACTCAGCAAGTCAATATGATTTCTCAGAGTCTGAATGGATTGCAAACCGCATCCAACAGTACTAAAGAGGCATTTTCTGAAGAAGAAGCTTATGATCCTGAGAACCCTGCATTAGCAGAGGTGAATTACATGGGTGAACCCTATAGAAACACCTATAATCCCTCATGGAGAAATCATCCAAATTTCTCATGGAAGGATCAACAAAAGCCTCAACAAGGCTTTAATAATGGTGGAAGAAATAGGTTTAGCAATAGCAAGCCTTTTCCATCATCCACTCAGCAACAGACAGAGAATTCTGAGAAGAATCCATCTAGCTTAGCAAATATAGTCTCTGATCTATCTAAGGCCACTCTAAGTTTTATGAATGAAACAAGGTCCTCCATTAGAAATTTGGAGGCACAAGTGGGCCAGATGAGTAAAAGAGTCACTGAAACTCCTCCTAGTACTCTGCCAAGCAATACAGAAGAGAATCCAAAAAGAGAGTGCAAGGCCATTACCTTACTTGGTGTGGCCAAACCCAGAGAGGAGGAGAAGGACGTGAATCCTAGTGAGGAAGACCTCCTGGGACGTTCCCTGACCAATAAGGAGTTTTGATGGGATATTTTAGCGGAAAAACGAATTTCTCCAAAACACCCAAAACTAACCGGCAAGTGCACCGGGTCGCATCAAGTAATAATAACTCACGGGAGTGAGGTCGATCCCACAGGGATTGAAGGATTGAGCAATTTTAAGATCCAACAAGAACAATTGCAAAGGAATTGTAAATTGCAAAGAAAGTAGATGAAGAACAATTAACAGAAACTAAATTCAATAAGCAGTAGAAGAAACAGAGAGATCTTCGGATGAGATTGAAACAGAATTCCTTCAATTCTCCAACCCAAGATCCAAGACAATTGCAATTGAAATTGAAAGCAATAAAACTAAGAGGAAGAGAGTGGAATTCTCCTTCCCCGAAACTAAGAAATTAAAGATAACTCAATATCCAAAGCTCTCCGAAAACTATTATGAAAACTCAAAAGGAAAGCTCCCTTAAGAACTTGAATTCTATCCTATTTATACACTTTCTTCAAATGAACTTCAAGCCTTGAGTTGGGCCTTTGCTCTTGGTGGAGTTGGGTTGAGAGAGGCCTTGGTTGATTGCTCTTGGAGTTTGGAGAGGAACCAGAGTGAACCAAGTGAACCGGGTTGGAGTTTTGCAAAAGTTTGAGTAAAAGTTTGAGTAAAAGTTTGAGGCAAACTTTTGGTCCAACTTTTCATATCAGCCCCCATGTTTTGCGGATACCCACGTTGGTGCAAAAGTTAGGGGTCTAACTTTTGCTCCAACGTTGGCCTTCCTTAGTGCACTTATGGCGCCAACGTTAGCCTCCAAGTTAGGGGTCAAACGTTGGCGCAAACTTTTGCTCCCCCTTTGTGTTTTTCATGTGCCAACGTTAGCCCAAAAGTTAGAGGCTAACGTTGGCGCCATAAGTACACATAAGGAGGCCAACGTTTGAGCAAAAGTTAGACCCCTAACTTTTGCACCAACGTGAGTATCAGCAAGTTATGTTGGCTGATATGAAAAGTTGGACCAAAAGTTAGCCTCAAACTTTTGCACAAACTTTTGGGCTAACGTTGGCGCAAACTTTTGGTGCCCAGGGAGTGTTTTTCTCATGCCAACGTTAGCCACAAAGTTAGGGGCTAATGTTGGCACAAACTTTTGGTGCCCAGGGAGTAACTTTCATGTGCCAACGTTAGCCCAAAAGTTTGTGCAAAAGTTTGAGGCTAACTTTTGGTCCAGCTTTTTGCTTCCTGGTTTATTTTCACTTATTCCATTGTCCTCTCTTTACTCCTAGCCATTCCTTCTTGTTTCAACCTTTCTCCAAGCTTTCTTCACCTATCATTAATCAACCAAACACATCAAAGCTATGCTTAAAATCATGAGATATTCATTTTATCATAATATGTGACGATTATAGCATAAAACCTCATGAAATAGCATGAATTCATACATGGTTGATTCAATCAAAGGAAGCATGAAAATCTATAACTTTCCTTCTTAGAACATTGATGCCCAGCACCTCTTTGGGCTGCTAAATGCCTTGTAGTTAGGTTGCTCTTGATAGTGGATTTTCAGCTGATGATCCCGGGTTAGTTAACCCAAGTCACCGAGTGTTGATGCACTCCAAAGAGCTTAATAATCCAAGCAGATCCTAATACAAAGACACCACAGGCATATATTCTAAGGTTCAAGCTATTGGTGTCCAGCTTTATTTCTTTTTGTTTTTCTTTTGTTCTGCCACTTCTTTTTTTCTTTCTTTTTGTTTTTCTTTCTAACCAAGGATTTTTATTCGATTGAGATTCATAGACAGTAGGCCATTCTATACTTAGAAGGAGATATCCTGGCTCTTTATTCACTAAAAGTGAGCTATTGTACAATCACACACATACCACCACTTACTTTTATTCTACTTCTATCTAACAGAGACCATCTTACTTCACATTCAAATATTTCTTTTATTGAACATAAAGATGCAGGGGACAAAACATGCTTTTTGCTAAGTGAAAGTAAACACACAAGCACACATATAGACTAGCTTACTTATTCTAAGATTGATTCTATTTGTATTAGATGAACACTTTAACAAAACACAAGTCAAAGCATTTTTCAACAGCAAGAGTTAAGTGTAAATACAACCTATTGGTTTGCAGTTCCTTTGTCCTTCCTTCTGTTGTGCCCCTTTTGAGTTATGATGCATAATGTCCTCAAATGGTGGTTAGTTTCCTGCACAATTCTCAAAAGTTGCTTGCTTCTCAAGCCCTTAGATGGTGTGGCTTGTATTTGGTGTGGGGACACCAAACTTAAGCTCTTGCCACTTCTCTGGATACAGCAGGTTAACTCTAGGCAAAATCTTGTATCTTGTATCCTGGTTATGAAGTTAAGACTAAAAAGCAGTTAAGTGG
>NC_029785.2:82623349-82628863 GCF_000816755.2 Arachis ipaensis
TCCTTGCTAAAGGTTATGAAGTTAAGGCTAAAAAGCAGTTAAGTGGTTGAATAATCTGTTCGATTGCTTGGAGCTAACAATGTGCAGGAGATTAGAATGTGCTTTTGAATGAGGTTTTGGTGGAACACCAAACTTAGAATCCTCCATTCTCCTTTAAGTTGTTTTTGGTGTGCAACACCGAACTTAGCTCCTTGCAATACATATCCATTATTCAACATTTTTATTGAAAAGGCTATGAAAAGGAAACTACCTCAGGTTGGGTTGCCTCCCAACAAGCGCTCTTTTATTGTCATTAGCTTGACATCCTTCGATTCCTTTCAAGAAGGTTGTAGGTTCTGGACCTCTTTTTCCTTATCCCATTGTCCTCCCAAGTACAGCTTTGCTCTGTGACCATTTGCTGTGAATTGATTCTTTGTTGCTTCATCTAGCAGTTCAATGCTCCCATAAGGAAAAACCTTTGTCACCAAGTATGGACCAGTCCACTTTGACTTCAGTTTGCCAGGGAAAATCTTAAGCCTTGAATTATACAGGAGCACTTGCTGTCCTGGCTTGAATTCCTTCTATGTGATTTTTTTGTCATGCCACCTCTTAGCTCTTTCCTTGTATATCTTAGCGCTCTCATAAGCTTCTATCCTGAATTCATCTAACTCATTTAGTTGCAACAACCTTTTTTCTCCTGCAGCTTGGGAATCAAGGGGTGACTTGCCAATAGGAGTTTTGAAAGCTGTCCTGTATGCCCATAATGCATCTTCTAGCTTCCTAGCCCAATCTTTTCTTGTGCTTCCCACTGTTTTCTCTAGGATCTTCTTTAACTTCCTATTTGCTAGTTCAGCCTGGCCATTAGTCTGAGGGTGGTAAGGTGTAGCCACTTTATGGATTACTCCATATTTGTGGAGGAGCTTCTCCATCTGTTTGTTACAAAAGTGACTTCCACCATCACTGATAAGACTCTTGGGCACTCCATATCTTGTGAAAATGTGCTTTTTAAGGAATTGGAGGACAATCTGTGCATCACAAGTGGTCGTAGCTATGGCTTCCACCCACTTTGAGACATATTCTACTGCGACCAAGATATATTTGAAAGAATAGGAAGGGGGAAAAGGCCCCATGAAATCAATTCCCCACAGATCAAATAATTCCAGTTCCAAGATGAAATTTTGAGGCATCTCATTCCTTCTTGTTAATCCTCCTGCTTTCTGGCCATTTCTCCTAGTTCAAAACTAAATTAGTTTCTTGGCACCGTTTTAAGACAAGGGTTAAATGGTTTAGGCAAGCATTGAAATTATCACCAAAAATAGAGAAGTCATCCATGAAGACTTCTAAAAACGTTTCGACCATATCAGAGAAAATGGAGAGCATACACCTTTGAAATGTGGCAGGGGCGTTGCAGAGCCCAAAGGGCATCCTCCTATATGCAAAAACTCCAAATGGACATGTAAAGGCGGTTTTCTCTTGGTCCTTGGGATCCACCACGATTTGATTATTGTACTTGCTCTTGTTGTTGTTCTTCTTGAGTTTCTTCACTCTGTCCCCATGTGGTTGATGGTTGGCTAGTGTTAACTGCTGCAACTTGGAGACTATTAATCCTCTTGGCCATTTGCTCAAATTGTTGTTGAATTTGCTGCTGCATCATCTTGTTTTGAGCCAAGATTGAGTCCACTCCTTCTAGCTCCATTACTCCTCTTCTTTGTGATGGTTGGCAGTTTCTTTGATGAGCAAAGAAATATTGGTTGTTAGCCACCATATCAATGAGATTTTGAGCTTCCTCTGCAGTTTTCATGAGTTCCAAGGAACCTCCAGCTGAGTGATCAAGTGATTCTTGAGCCTTTAGGGTGAGTCCTTCATAGAAGTTCTGTAGCTTGTCCCACTCAGTGAACATTTCTGGTGGACATTTCCTCAGCAAAGCCTTGTATCTCTCCCATGCTTCATACAGATTTTCAGCATCCGATTGTGTGAATGTTTGTACCTCAGTTTTCAGCCTGTTAACCCTTTGAGGTGGATAGAATTTGGCTAGAAATTTAGTCACCAAATCATCCCAGCTAGTGATGCTTCCTTGAGGAAAAGTTTCAAGCCATTGTGTGGCCTTGTCCCTTAATGAGAACGGGAACAGCAGAAGCTTGTAGGTCTTAGGATTCACGCCATTGGACTTGACAGTGTCACAAATCCTTAAGAAGGTAGACAGATGTTGATTTGGATCCTCCAATGGTCCTCCCCCAAACGAGCAGTTGTTTTGGAGCAATGTAATGAGTTGTGGCTTTAATTCAAAGTTATTTGCATTGACATTAGGGGTGAGAATGCTGCTTCCACAATGTCTAGCATTTGCAAAGGTATAGGAGGCTAGAACTCTCCTCTGGGGTGGATTGTTATTGTTGTTGTCTGCTCCACCTGGTGGATTGGTTGAATGTTCCTCCATATCTTAGAATTCTTCTTCTGATTCCTCTTCTCCAACAATATCTTTCAGCTCTTCTTAACCTTCTAAGAGTTCTTTCGTCTTGTTCATGAAAGATGGGTGTATTTCTTCTTGTACCTGACATACAAGCAGAACATAAGAAACACACTACTTGTAGCTCAAGAAAGTGCACAATTCAAGTGAAAACAATAGAAAAAGACTAGTGAAACTAGGCTAAGATGACTTGTCATCAAGTTTCCCCTTGAGGAACCACAGGAATCTGAGGCTCATCTAGAGACCATAGAGATTCCATTAAACCTCCTTTTACCATTCATGAGCTCTGATGACTATTCTTCCTCTGAAGAGGATGAAGACATCATTGAAGAGCAGGTTGCTAGATATCTAGGAGCCATTATGAAGTTGAATGCCAGTTTATTTGGTAATGATACTTGGGAGGATGAAACCCCATTGTTCACCAATGAACTCAGTGCATTGATAAGGCATACATTGCCTCAGAAGAAACCGGATCCCGGAAAGTTCTTCATACCTTGTACCATAGGCACCATGACCTTTGAGAAGGCTCTGTGTGACCTTGGGTCAGGGATAAACCTCATGCCACTCTCTGTAATGGAGAAACTGGGAATCTATGAGGTACAAGCTACAAGAATCTCACTAGAGATGGCAGACAAATCAATGAAATAGGCTTATGGATTAGTAGAGGACTTGTTAGTAAAAGTTGAAGACCTTTACATCCCTACTGATTTCATAATCCTAGACACTGGGAAGGATGAGGATGAATCCATCATCCTTGGAAGACCCTTCCTAGTCACAGCAAAAGCTGTGATTGATGTGGACAGAGGAGAGTTGGTCCTTCAACTGAATGAGGACTACCTTGTGTTTAAAACTCAAGGATCTCCTTCTGTAACCATGGAGAGGAAGCATGAAAAGCTTCTCTCATTGCAGAGTCAACCAAAGCTCCCACAGTCAAACATTAAGTTTGGTGTTGGGAGGCCACAACCAAACTCTAAGTTTGGTGTTGAACCCCCACATTCAAACTCTAAGTTTGGTGTTGGGAGGTCCCAACAATGCTCTGAACATCTGTGAGGCTCCATGAGAGCTCACTATCAAGCTGTTGACTTTAAAGAAGCGCTTGTTGGGAGGCAACCCAATGTTATTTAATTATATCTATTTATTTTCCATAGCTATTCTATGTTTTATTTAGGTTGATGATCATGTGAAGTCATAAAAACTACTGAAACATCAAAAACAGAATGAAAAATAGCATTAAAAAGAGCTCACACTGGAGGAAGAGTTTACTGGTGTTTAAACTCCAGTAAGAAGCATCAAACTGGCGTTTAACGCCAGAAAGAAGCATCAAGCTGGCGTTAAACGCCAGAAACAAGCACCAGACTGGCGTTTAACGCCAGAACAGAGCATGGAATTGGCGTTAAACGCCAGAAACAAGCAGCAAGCTGGCGTTTAATGCTAGACATGCATTCTAAGGGCGTTTGCACGCCTAAATGGAGCAGGGATGTTAAGTCCTTGACCCCTCTGGATCTGTGGATCCCACAGGATCCCTGGTGCGCAGAAATTGTGATTACACTTTGATTATGTAAAATTTATCGCTCTTTCTTTCCCTGGTAACGACGCCAAAAACATGATGTCAATACCATGGTTCACAACTTTGCACAACTAACCAGCAAGTGCACTGGGTCGTCCAAGTAATACCTTACGTGAGTAAGGGTCAAATCCCACGGAGATTGTTGGTATGAAGCAAGCTATGGTCACCTTGTAAATCTCAGTCAGGCGGATATAAAATAGTAATGGGGTTTTTGAAAATAATTAATAAAATAGTGATAGAAATACTTATGTAAATCATTGGTGAGAATTTCAGATAAGCAAATAGAGATGCTTTCGTTCCTCTGAACCTCTGCTTTCCTGCTATCTTCATCCAATCAGTCTTACTCCTTTCCATGGCTGGCTTTATGTAATGCATCACCATTGTCAATGGCTACTTTCGGTCTTCTCTCGGGAAAATAATCCAAATGCCCTGTCACGGCACGGCTAATCGTCTGGAGGTATCACCCTTGTAAATGGTTACATCCTATCCTCTCAGTGAACATGGTCAACGCACCCTGTCACGGCACGGCTATTCATCTGTCGGTTCTCGATCATGCTGGAATAGGATTTACTATCCTTTTGCGTCTGTCACTATGCCTAGCAATCGCGAGTTTGAAGCTCGTCACAGTCAATCAATCATTGAATCCTACTCGGAATACCACAGACAAGGTTTAGACTTTCTGGATTCTCTTGAATGCCGCCATCAATCTAGCTTATACCACGAAGATTCTGGTTAAGAGATCTAAGAGACACTCATTCAATCGAAAGTAGAACGGAAGTGGTTGTTAGGCACGCGTTCATGGGGAATGATGATGATTGTCACGTTCATCACATTCAGGTTGAAGTGCGAATGAATATCTTAGAAGCGAAATAAGATGAATTGAATAGAAAACAGTAGTACTTTGCATTAATCTTTGAGGAACAGCAGAGCTCCACACCTTAATCTATAGAGTGTAGAAACTCTACCGTTAAAAATACATAAGTGAAAGGTCCAGGCATGGCCAAATGGCCAGCCCCTCTGATCTAAGAACCAGGTGTCCAAAGATGTCTAATACAATAGTAAAAGGTCCTATTTATAATAAACTAGTCACTAGGGTTTACAGAAATAAGTAATTGATGCATAAATCCACTTCCGGAGCCCACTTGGTGTGTGCTTGGGCTGAGCTTGAGTGTTGCACGTGTAGAGGTCCTTCTTGGAGTTGAATGCCAGCATTTGTGCCAGTTTGGGCGTTCAACTCTGGTTTTGGATCCTTTTCTGGCGCTGGACGCCAGAATTGGGCCGAGAGCTGGCGTTGAACGCCAGTTTGCGTCGTCTATTCTTGGCAAAAGTATGGACTATTATATATTGCTAGAAAGCCCTGGATGTCTACTTTCCAACGCAATTCGAAGCGCGGCATTTCGAGTTCTGTAGCTCCAGAAAATCCACTTTGAGTGCAGGGAGGTCAGAATCCAACAGCATCAGCAGTCCTTCTTCAACCTCTGAATCTGATTTTTGCTCAAGTCCC
>NC_029785.2:82629958-82631879 GCF_000816755.2 Arachis ipaensis
CTTTTTGCCTCTTGAATAGTTTTGGCATCTCATTTTATCCATTGAGGTTCAGAATGATTAGCATCTATAGGAACTCAAATTTCAGATAGTGTTATTGATTCTCCTAGTTCAGTATGATGATTCTTGAACACAGCTTCTTTATGAGTCTTGGCGGTGGCCCTAAGCACTTTGTTTTCCAGTATTACCACCGGATACATAAATGCCACAGACACATAATTGGGTGAACCTTTTCAGATTGTGACTCAGCTTTGCTAAAGTCCCCAATTAGAGGTGTCCAGGGTTCTTAAGCACACTCTTTTTTTCTTTGGACCTTGACTTTAACCGCTCAGTCTCAAGTTTTCACTTGACACCTACACGCCACAAGCACATGGTTAGGGACAGCTTGGTTTAGCCGCTTAGACCAGGATTTTATTCCTGTAGGCCCTCCTATCCACTGATGCTCAAAGCCTTGGGATCTTTTTTATTTTCCCTTGCCTTTTGGTTTTAAGGGTTATTGGCTTTTTGCTCTTGCCTCTTGGTTTTAAGAGCTTTGGCTTTTTCTGCTTGCTTTTTCTTTTTCTTTCTATTTTTTTTTCGCCTTTTTTTTTTCTGCAAGCTTTGTTCTTTGCTGCTTTTTCTTGCTTCAAGAATCATTTTTATGATTTTTCAGATTATCAAATAACATGTTTCCTAGTCATCATTCTTTCAAGAGCCAACATATTTAACATTCTTAAACAACAACTTCAAAAGACATGTGCACTGTTCAAGCATACATTCAGAAAACAAGAAGCATTCTCACCACATGAATATAATTAAACTAAGTTCAAGGATAAATTCGAAACTCATGTACTTCTTGTTCTTTTGAATTAAAACATTTTTCATTTAAGAGAGGTGATGGATTCATAGGACATTTATAACTTTAAGACAAAGTTACTAACTACTAATGATTATGTAGTGAAGACACAAACATAGATAAGCACATAACATAGAAAACGAAAAATAGAAGAAATAAGAACAAGGAATGAATCCACCTTAGTGATGGTGGCGTTTCCTTCTTGAGGAACCAATGATGTCCTTGAGCTCTTCTATGTCTCTTCCTTGTCTTTGTTGCTCCTCCCTCATTGCTTTTTGATCTTCTCTTATTTCATGATGGATGATGGAGTGCTCTTGACGTTCCACCCTTAGTTGTCCCATATTGGAACTCAATTCTCCTGGGGAGGTGTTGATTTGCTCCCAATAGTTTTGTGGAAGAAAGTGCATTTGAGGCATCTCCGGGATCTCATGGTGATGAGCTTCATACGCCTCTTGAGCTCCATGAATGGGCTCTCTTGCTTGCTCCATCTTTTTCTTAGTGATGGGCTTGTCCTCTTTAATGAGGATATCTCCCTCTATGTCAATCCCAGCCGAATTGCATAGGTGGCAAATGAGGTGAGGAAAGGCTAACCTTGCCATAGTGGAGGACTTGTCAGCCACCTTGTAGAGTTCTTGAGGTATAATCTCATGAACTTCCACCTCTTCTCCAATCATGATGCCATGGATCATGATGGCCCGGTCTATAGTAACTTCAGACCGGTTGCTAGTGGGAATGATTGAGCATTGAATGAACTCCAACCATCCTCTAGCAACAGGCTTAAGGTCCAGTCTTCTTAGTTGAACCGGTTTGCCTTTTGAGTCAATCTTCCATTGATCTTCTTCTACACAGATGTCCATAAGGACTTGGTCCAACCTTTGATCAAAGTTGACTCTCCTTGTGTAGGGGCGTGCGTTCTCTTCCATGTTTGGCAAATTGAACGCCAACCTTCCATGGATTCAGAGAGAGATCCTTGAGTTGTAAACACAAGGTTGTCCTCATTCACTTGAAGGATTAATTCTCCTCTGTCCACATCAATCACAGCTCTTGCTGTGGCCAGGAAAGGTCTTCCTAGGATGATGGATTCATCCT
>NC_029785.2:82631900-82664263 GCF_000816755.2 Arachis ipaensis
ATCTTTAGTAACATCCTCATTCTCTTCAGAAGAGGAATACTCATCAGAGCTCATGAATGACATAAGGAGGTTCAATGGAATCTCTATGGTCTCTATATGAGCCTCAGAGTCCTTTGGTTCCTCAGAGGGAAACTCCTTATTGATCACTGGGCGTCCCAGGAGGTCTTCCTCCTTGGGATTCACGTCCTCTCCTTGTATTTGGAACATGATTTTTAAGCTAAAGAACACACAACCTGTGAGATTTGAGCCTTTATGAATGGTTACATTATTTAACCATAATTATTTTATTCTTGTGTGTTTACTTCTCTATGATTGTAATCTATATTTTGTTTTATCCTATATGTCCAATGTTTATTATACTTATATGTTTGCATATGATTGAGGCCATTAATTTTTTAGCTCACTTATCCAAATTAAGCCTACCCTTTCAATTACCTTTGTTAGCCACTTTGAGCCTTTAAATCCCATTTGTTCTATATTTTACCACATTACTTGCCTTAATCGGAAAAACAATTATATATCCCAAACTGGATCTTTGGTTAGCTTAAGATAGAATTGTGTGTGCTAATTAAGTATCGGAAATTATGGGAACAAAAGATAATAAGGGAATGTGTCATGATAATATAATGGGAATTCGGATACCTACTCATGTGAAACTATAAGAATTAAAAATCTATGTGCATTGATAAGTTATGTTTATTTTTATGTTTCTGTTAAAAAAAAAACCAAAAATATTCAATAAATGAATAAGGCGACAAAATTACCCCAATGTTAAGTTAAAGAATTCAAAGATCAATGTATGTATGATAAAATTAAGATAAAAAGTTGATACATGAGTATGGAATGTGAAAGGAAAATTCTAGGTAGCTAGGTATGAATTCGAAAGTTATATAGAATATATATAGGTTATGTTAAAGCTTGGGTTAATTAAAGATTCAGTTTATAAGCTTACTTAGCCATATATGTATCCTTACCATTACCTTAGCCCCATTACAACCTTGAAAAGACCTCATGATGTTTGCATTGGTATATTAAATGTTGTTGATTGGTTAGGAGAAGAACAAAAAAATTAGAGAGCATGATTAGAGAAGGATAGAGTGATTGCCCTATACAGTAGAGAGATTAGAGCATACATACATCATCAGTGAGGGTTCAATGCTTAAAATTCTATGTTCCCTGCTTTCTTGAGCTACCTTCTTGCATTTTTATCTGTTCTTACTGTATGAGAATTGAATTATTGGAATTTGATTTGTAATTGTTCTGAAGAGCTTATTTACTATTGATCAAGTGGACAAGAATCATATAGTTGTATTCACATATATAGGTTGTATTGCATTGCATGAGTTTTACATGTTCCTACTCATTTATTTTGTCTCCTTTAAATAAGCATGGGGACATGCTAATGTTTAAGTGTGGGGAGGTTGATAAACCACTATTTTATGGTTTATAGTGTGTTTAATTATGTGGTTTTATAATGATCTTTACCCACTTATTCATATGATTAACATGCATTTATATTCCCTTCCTAAAATTATTACATGATTGAAAACATGCTTCCTAAGAGACTTTTAATTACATATTTTAATTCTCCTTTATTCCATTCGATGCCATGATCTGTGTGTTAAGTGTTTCATCCTTTATAGGGATTGAATGAGTTGGAGATTGGAAAGGAAGCCTGCAAAAATGGAAGGAACACAAGAAATTGAGGAGATGACCAGCGAGAAGTGATGCGGCCGCATGGCTCACGCGACCGCGCGAAATAGAGGAAATCGCAGTGACGCGGCCGCATGGCTCACGCAACCGCGTGGATTGGAATAGCACAAGTGACGCGGGGACATGGACGACGCGCCCGCGTGGCAAGCAAAACACTGAATGATGCGTCCGCATGAATGACGCGATCGCGTGACGTGCGCGATCTGCATAATCTGCAGAATTTACTGGGGGCGATTTTGGGTCCTACTTTGACCCAGTTCTCGGCCCGGAAAAGCAGACTAGAGCCAGAGAACATGCAGAAACCAAAAACAACATTCATTCTATATAGTTTTTAGTTTTAGATCTAGTTTTACTCCTCCTCTAGGTTTTCTCTCGACACATTCATAGTTCTTAGGATTTTATTTCTATTGCTTTTTGCATTGGGATATTGAGAAGAGTTATTACCTCATCAAGACTTCGTCATTCTAGTTCGTTTTCTTAACTTAGCTTTACTCTTCCATGTCCTTTAATTTACTTAATTTTACTATTGGATTATTTTAGAATTTATTAATACAAGAATTACTTTTATTTTTAACTGATTCCTTTGAGTTTTATTTATCATGTCTTCCTTTAATTCCCTTTCTTATGTTATGAGTTCTACATTCACAATGAGCGAGTAGTTCCCTAACTTGATGGGGAGTTAATTGAAAGGAACCCTTGAGTTAGGATGCTTAAAAGAAAAATTGTAATTAGGTTTATTGTTGGGATGCTCTCTAGTCACTGACACTAATCATTTTCAATTGAGCGGATTGGAACTTGTGAATAGAAACAGCATTCCAACTTGTTTGACCTTCCCTTACCTAGTAAGGGATAACTAAACAGAACAACCTTCAATTATCAATTAATCTTGATAGTACTTCAACAAGAATAGGACTTCCAACTAACCTACTCCCAGTCAAGACTTTTATTTAAATTATTTAATCTCTCTAATTTAATTTCCTGTTTATTCAACTCAAACCCTTTTTGAAAACATCTGATTATCAAAATAGCACACCTTTCTGTAACTCATTGGGAGACGACCTGGGATTCATACTCCCAGTATTTTAATTTTAATTTTTGTGACAACCCTTCTAAATTAATAAGCGGATTTCTGGTTGATTAAGAACTATACTTGCAACGCATATCTCATAACAATTCTTAATTCGCCAATTTCCGCCATGTCAATTTTTGGCGCCGTTGCCGGAGAGTTGCAATAGAGTGCTAAAGTTATTAATTGGAATTTATTTATTTGCATTTTATTTTTTCTTGCTACTATGAGCTGCTTATTTCTTTCGCTAGATGACGCGTTCACTTCCTGATCCAAGCTTGCCAGTATTCGATCCTGAGATTGAAAGAACTATTTCACGAATAAGGCAAACTCGGTGTCGGTTAGTCCTCTCTGAGGGCGGATCTAAAACGTCATTTGAGGAAGATACTAGCCCCCGTTCTACTTATTCGGTTGATTTACGTGCAGGTGACATGGCAGAACCTAGGAGAGTTACTATCCAGGAGGCTGGAGCCCCTGATTTTACAATGCAACCGTTTCAAGCGCATAACCCAGCGGTGGCTACAGACTTTGAAATAAAGACTGCACTGCTCAATTTGATGCCCAAGTATCATGGCTTACCTGCTCAAGAGCCTCTCAAGCACCTGAGAGATTTTCAAGCAGCCTGTTATACTATCAGGCGTGATGGTGCAGATGAAACTTCAATTTTGCTGAAAGCTTTCGCGTTTTCTCTTGAGGGAAAGGCAAGAGAGTGGTACTATACTCAACCTGCAGCAACTGTATCCAACTGGGATACACTTAGAAGATAATTTTTGGAAAAGTTCTTTCCAGCTGAAGTTACTGATAAACTGAGGAAAGACATTTCCATAATTGTTCAGGATGAATCTGAGACTCTTTATGAATACTGGGAGCGCTTCAATAATCTTCTGGAAGCATGACCCCACCATATGATTGACAAGATAGTGTTGCTCGGTTACGTCACACAGGGCATGAGGCCCCAAGATAAGACCACATTGGAAAGTGCTAGCAATGGGTCTATGAAAAAGTACAAGACCACTGATAAGGCATGGCAATTGATCAGCGACATTGCTGAATCTACTCAGAATCACAGGTAGAAACAAGACAGTTCAAAAGTCGTTGCAGAAGTATCCTCTAGCAGAGAGACTGCTGCTCTAACTCAGAGTATCTGTGAAATGACCAACTTGCTGAAGCAGATGCAATTGAATCAACAATAAGTTCAACAAGCTCAACCTTCTCCACCACAGGAAAGCCAATAGTTAGTCCCACAAAGAGTTTGCAGAATCTGTGATGATTATAGCCATTATACTGACGAATGTCCACATCTCTAACAAGAAGACAACACCGTGGCAGCCACTCATAACTTCTATGACCGCCCCAACCAAGGGTACAATCAAGGTGGCAATTACAGCCATGGATGGCAGGACAATTCTAACCAGAATTGGAGGGACAACAACAACAGAGGAGGCAGAGACAATCAGAAAAATCAGAGGTGGAATAACAACAACAACAGGCAGCAGAACCAGAACCAGCCTTACAGAGCACCTCACCTGAGGCAATCCCAAAGACCACAGAATAACCAATAGTAGACCTCTCAAATTACTTATCCTTATTCATCTTCTAATGATGACTTACTACAATCTATTGATAAGAGACAACAGACCATGGAAAATAACCTTTATGCTACACTAAATGGTCTGAACTCTACCCTGCAAGCTCTTGTCTCACAGATTGGATCAATGAATAACTCCAATAACCAGCCTTTGAGCTCCAGTGGAATTCCCTCTCAACCATTATCTAATCCAAAGGGTGGCATTAATGCCATCACCCTAAGGTCCGGAACCACACTACAGGAGAGGAATTAGGAGGAGCCAAGCCCACCAGAACACGCCTCAGCTGAAGAGGTAGTGGAAATAGAAGATGTTGAAGTGGAAGAAGACATACGGGACATAGATGAAAAAGAAGAAGTTCAACTACAGGAGGAAGCACCAAAGGGCGCAGACACTGCAGAAGACACCACTCCCATTCCATTTTCACAACTTGCAAGAAAGCCCAGGAAGTAGCTGGAACCTGATCCCAAAATGGTAGAAATATTCAAAAAGGTTGAGGTAACTATTCCTCTCTTTGATGTTATTCAACAGGTAACTAAATATGCAAAGTTTCTAAATGATTTATGTATACATAAAGACAAAATTAAAGAATTAGAAACTATTCCTTTAGGTAGTTCCATATCTGCTTTAATGGGAGGTTTACTTGAAAAGTGTAGTGACCCAGGTCCATGTATGGTAAATGTACTATTGGTGGTGCAGTATTTTCTGACTGCATGTGTGATTTAGGAGCATGTGTGAGTATAATGCCTTTGTCTATATATGATATTTTGAGGCTCCCTCCCTTAAAAAGGTGGGCAGCTCATTTTGTGTTAGCAGATAAAAGCATTATTACAGTGGCTGGAGTTGCTGAAGATGTATTAGTGGGCATTAAGGGGCTCACATTTCCCATTGATTGTTATATCCTGGAGATGCCCCAAAATGACTCAGAGAAGCCCTCATCAATCCTACTCGGAAGACCATTCCTGAAGACCTTGAAGTTCAAATTAGATGCTTTCTCAGGAACATATTCTTTTGAAATAGATGGCCGAGTCATAATCTTCAATCTGAATGGAGTTATGAAGCATCCTCCGGAGGATCATTCTATCCTCCAGTGTGACATTATAGATGAAACCGTGGCTGAAGTTCACCAGGAGGAATTTGAAGAGAAGTACATAGGACAAGGTCCAAGTGTGGGGGCATTCTCAGAGGACAATGACAGTGCTTTACCATTGTTGCCAGCTCCAAACAACCCAGAGCCTGACCATGATCAGAAGTTAGAATTAAAACCCCTTCCTCCACACCTCAAATATGCTTACCTTGAAGACGAACAGAAATTTCCAGTTATCATTGCAAGGGAACTCACTTCTCAACAGGAAGAGCAGTTACTCGGTGTGCTGAGGAGGCACAAGAAGGCAATTGGTTGGAGTTTGGCAGGCATAGTAGGCATCAACCCTCAAGTCTGTAAGCATAGGATATTTTTAGAAGAGGGAGCAAGACCTCTCCGTCAACCCCAGAGAAGACTGAACCCCACTATCTTAGAGGATGTCAAGAAGGAAGTGACCAGACTACTGGAGGCAGATATCATCTACCCTATTTCAGACAGTGAATGGGTAAGCCCAGTACCAGTGGTGCCCAAGAAGTCTGGAGTCACTACAGTGAAGAATGAGCATGGAGATCTCATTGCAACCAGAGTTCAGAATGCCTGGAGGGTTGATGGGAAAATTTGTTGAAAAAGAAATTTCCAAAACACCCAAAACTCACCGGCAAGTATACTGGGTCGCATCAAGTAATAAATCTCACGTGAGTGAGGTCGATCCCACAAGGATTGATGGATCCAGCAACTTTAGTGGGTGATTAGTTTAGTCAAGCTAACATTGAAGTGAATTGTGTGAAATTGTAACCAACAGAAAGTAAAGGACAATGAATTTAAAGTTGCAGAATGTATATTGGCAAGTAACTTACAGAGCAAGAAATGTAAATTGCAAGAATCTTAAATTGCAAGAAATGTAAATTGCATGAAATTAAAGGGGAGTGGGTGCTGAAAATTAAAGAAAGCAATAGATCAAGCAACTGGAAATTTAAATTACCGGAAGAATAAAGGAAATTGGATGCTGGGAATTAAAATAGAATTGAAATTGTGAAGTGCAGTCAATTAAGGAACGCTCACATGCTCAGCTCAATTGCAAAATAAAATTGAAGATCTCAGGGAATCAAAGAGACTAGAAAACAAGTCTAGATCTCAAGCCCTTCCTTGATTCAACAGCAGATAATTGCAGAAGAAAATAGAGAAGAAAGCAGTAAAGACAATTTAGATCCAAATCACAATTTCTTCAAATTATGCAGCAAGTAAACAGAGAGAATTCTCAAGATGAGATTGAAACAGAATTTCTTCAATTCTCAATCCAAAATTCAAAACAAAATAAAAACTAAGAGAGAGCTCTCAAATCCTAATGCTCCCTAGTGGAGCCAGCCTCCAATGCTCTCTTTCAGAGCCAACCTCCTTTCTAAAATGAGAATGATGCCTTATATAGGCTTTTTACAAAATGAAAATGAAAATGAAAGTGAAATTAACGACAAATTACAATTAAATGAAATTCCTATTTTATTTATCTCTTGTGCCTTTGAGTGATGATAATGGGCTTTGCTTGCTTTGGATTTGGGTTGAAGATGGCCTCTGTTGATTGCTCTTGGAGTTGGAGAGAAACCCACTTGTGAACCGGGCCATGAACCAGAAAAGCTTGAGTAAAAGTTTGAGGTCAAACTTTTACTCAAGCTTTTCATATCAGCTAGCCTTCCTTGCTGTCATCCACGTTTGAGCCAAAGTTTGAGGTCAAACTTTGAGCCAAACGTGGATCCTCCCTTGCATGCTTCTTGGCGCCAACATTTGCCTAAAAGCTTGAGGTCAAACGTTGGCGCAAGCTTTTTTTTTTTTTTGCCTCTGGGTAAAATTGTTCAAGCCCTAAAAGCGTGGCCTAAGACTCTAAGGTGTGCTAAATCTTCAAAGCGTGTCCAAAATGTCTCTTTTCTTCTTTTTAGCTTATTTTGTGCTCTTTTGCTTCTTTTTCTTCTTATTTCCTACAAAATTTATAAAATCAAAAGATCAAGGAAATATACCATTTAAGCACAAAAGAATGCAATATTTAAGCACTAATTATCAATTACTTGTATGAAAAAGCATAGAAAAACATGACATGGTGACATGTCATCCCAACACCAAACTTAAACCTTGCTTGTCCCCAAGCAAGAAAAGAATCATGCAATAAAGATTGACAAACCAAGGTGAGAAGAATAGCAAATTAATGTTCATGGTAAGCTAGTTTTCTAAGCATGCTACAATCACAAAAGAAATGTAAATGATTGATGCTTCTATCTAGCTCAATTTATGAAATCTTTTTCTTATATTTCTTCCTTGAAGCAAACTTTTAATTTTCTTATTAGCTTCTCCTTATGGGTGCTTTGCCCCATGAGTTGATAACAAAGCTACGACTTCTAAATGCTTTGTTTTCAAGTATTACCACTTGATACATAAGCACCACAAGCATTTGATTAGAGGACTTCATTAAGATCATTTTTCTTTTCTTTTCTTGACTCTCTAATCATTGATGCTCAGAGCCTTGAGCTTTGAGGGAGTGCTTTTGCACTTTGAGCCTAACCTTGACTTCTAAGTGTTTTGTTTTCAAGCATTTGGCTTGATACATAAACACCACAAGTACTTAACAAATAAATTGCCATTGGTACTTAGAGCCTTCAGCTTTCTCATTCTTTCCCTTTTTCTTTTCTTGCTTTAATTGTATTTGCCTCTTCAAGGTTTTCATGATTTTCAAAAGATTTCATAAAATGTCCTAGATGAAAACTTCAATTAAATAAAATCCAATGCAATTAACCAACAATCAAACATACTAGCTTTTCAATACTTTTATGCACATGCTAAATTCTTCTTTAATTCCTTGTTTGTTTATGATCATGATACTTTATTGCTTTTGAATTCACAAAACTCAAGTTGGTAATCATAATGACACAGCACCATGTTGCAATTTAGAAATCAAACTAGGCCTTTTCATACACACATGGAATGTCTTACACAAGAAATGTTAGTAGTACATGTGTTTCAAGCAAGCAAAATTAAAGATAACAATCAAGGCATAAGAGACAGAGACATTGTGATTGCATAGATAAGAAGGTGTGCACAATACATTGCATAAAAGATAAGTGGCACACCAAACTTGGTGTGACACTTTCACTTGGAATCGATTCAAGTGTCTGTAAAGATTGGAAGCAAATTTTGTTGCATAGCAACACCAAACTTAGAATGCAATCCTATGTCAATTTATTGAATTTAAACAAAACAAAGAACGAAAATAAAGCAAATAAGAAATGATACCTACGGTTGGGTTACCTCCCAACAAGTGCTCTTTTAGTGTCATTAGCTTAACATGTTGTTCTTCACTTTCTTCCTCTTCTTCCAGTTTGTTAAGAGGAATGACCTCAAAGGAGGGAAGGATTCAGCTAGTGTCCCTTGTCTTGGCCTTTCCTCAGCAAGCTTCCTTTTGCAAATGGCTTGATTGATCTTGCTTGCTGGATTAGGGACCAAATTGGTGTTCTTGCTAGTTGCCTTCACTTCTTTGAATTCAAGACTTGGTTGCTGTGTGATTATTGGAGTTTTGTATTCATCCAGGGCCTTTTGAATTGGTGGTTCCATGTACTTCTCTGCTTCACTTGAGTTTGAAATTCTTTGGTTGTCTTTCTCACTTTCTTGCTCTTCCACTTCCTCCCTTGCACTCAACATTTGACTTAATAGTTCTTTTATGGAGGAGGTTTGTTGTTCTTCCCAAGATTTCTTCATCTTCTCTTCATATTTTTCGATCACAGATTCAAGAGAAGTTTGTGAGGGTTGTGAATGTTCATGTTCCTTTGTCACTTCAAGTGCAGTTTCATTTTCAACCACCTCATTCTTCATTGAAAGTTCACTTGATGCAGTAGCCTCTTCATCTTGCTCTTCCACTTTATCCTTCACATCCATCAATTGGTCTTCATCCTTACTGTTTGATGGTTCTAAGTTCCCCCTTGTTTGTTCTAAGGGCCCATTCATCTTCTTGAAGACGATTTCTTTCCAGTATGGGGATTTTGTGTATCTTTCCACTAGTTTTTTGTGTATTTCAATGGCTTGAAGGTAATCCTCATCTGTTGGTTCAAGAGATGAAGGTTGAGAATAATTTTGGTGACATGGATGTATTGTGGTGAAATTGTGTTGAGGGGTGTGGGATGAGTTGTATGATTGATGGGATGACTTGTGTGGATTTTGGAGGAAACTTTGTGTTGAGGCATAATCAAGTGATGAAGATCTTTCAAATGAGAAACTGGGACGTGAGGGTGGATGCTCTTCCATTCTTTGGTGATGCTTCCATCCACCATGAGGATAATGATATGAATCATTTTGTGGTGGTGGTTGGTATCCCATATGATTTTCTTGCTCATCTTGTGTCTCTGAAGCAAATCTCCATGAATTAGAGTGCTCAGAATGTGTATTCTCTTGGTGATATTCCCAGCCATCATTAGAGATTGGTGATGGTGGGTAATATCCCATAAAATTTGTTTGATCATAAGATGAATTGAACTCCATTTAAATTTTGTAAAACACAACACCAAAGAAAATTGAAATTCATACCTCAGAGATGAATTTCTTAGTGAGGCAATAACTCAAACACCTTGGTTTCAACTTAGAACAGAGAACAAAAACAAAGAAAATGCTTGATCTAGACTTCTCACCCACTTAATCATTATTGATCTAAATCAATCCCCGGCAACGGCGCCAAAAACTTGATGTGTATTTTTGGAAAACGAATTCCAAACACACAAATCTCACCGGCAAGTATACCGGGTCGCATCAAGTAATAAAACTCACGTGAGTGAGGTCGATCCCACGAGGATTGATGGATCAAGAAACTTTAGTGGGTGATTAGTTTAGTCAAGCTAACATTGAAGTGAATTGTGTGAAATTGTAACCATCAAAAAGTAAAGGACAATGAATTTAAAGTTGCAGAATGTAAATTGGCAAGTAACTTAAAGAGCAAGAAATGTAAATTGCAAGAAATATAAATTGCATGAAATTGAAGGGGAGTGGGTGCTGAAAATTAAAGAAAGCAATAGATCAAGCAACTGGAAATTCAAATTACCGGAAGAATAAAGGAAATTGGATGCTGGGAATTAAAACAGAATTGAAATTGTGAAGTGCAGTAAATTAAAGAACGCTCAGATGCTCAGCTCAATTGCAAAATAAAATTGAAGATCTCAAGGAATCAAAGAGACTAGAAAACAAGTCTAGATCTCAAGCCCTTCCTTGATTCAACAGCAGATAATTGCAGAAGAAAATAGAGAAGAAAGCAGTAAAGACAATTTAGATCCAAATCACAATTCCTTCAAATTATGCAGCAAGTAAATAGAGAGAATTCTCAAGATGAGATTGAAACAGAATTTCTTCAATTCTCAATCCAAAATTCAAAACAAAATGAAAACTAAGAGAGAGCTCTCAAATCCTAGTGCTCCCTAGTGGAGCCAGCCTCCAATGCTCTCTATCAGAGCCAACCTCCTTTCTAAAATGAGAATGATGCCTTATATAGGCTTTTTACAAAATGAAAATGAAAATGAAAGTGAAATTAACGACAAATTACAATTAAATGAAATTCCTATTTTATTTATCTTTTGTGCCTTTGAGTGATGATAATGGGCTTTACCTGCTTTGGAATTGGGTTGAAAATGGCCTCTGTTGATTGCTCTTGGAGTTGGAGAGAAACCCACTTGTGAACCGGGCCATGAACCAGAAAAGCTTGAGTAAAAGTTTGAGGTCAAACTTTTACTCAAGCTTTTCATATCAGCTAGCCTTCCTTGCTGTCATCCACGTTTGACCCACAGTTTGAGGTCAAACTTTGAGCCAAACGTGGATCCTCCCTTGCATGCTTCTTGGCGCCAACGTTTGCCTAAAAGCTTGAGGTCAAACGTTGGCGCAAGCTTTTTTTTTTTTTTGCCTCCGGGTAAAATTGTTCAAGCCAACGTTTGACCTCAAAGTTTGAGGCAAACGTTGGCGTAAGCTTTTGTGCTTTGATGAACGCTGAAGCCAATTACATGCTTTCATTTTATTTTATTATTAATGCCATTTAGCTAATCATTTGGCGTTCATTCATTCATTTAATTGGCATTAATAATTAAATGCTTCATGCATACATTTTATTGGCTTTATTAAATCATGATAATGCCACGTACGTAGCATTGCATTCATTCATTTTATTAGTAATGCAAATGCTTTAACAATGCATGGTTCGTGATGCCATTAATACTTAAACGCATGCATGCATATGATATTGATGCATGTGAATCAGGCCAAGGTTTCATGGTCATGGGCCACGCTTTTAAAAGCGTGACCTAAGACTCCAAGGTGTGCTAAATCTTCAAAGCGTGCCCAAAATGACTCTTTTCTTCTTTTTAGCTTATTTTGTGCTCTTTTGTTTCTTTTTCTTCTTATTTCCTACAAAATTTATAAAATCAAAAGATCAAGGAAATATACCATTTAAGCACAAAAGAATGCAATATTTAAGCACTAATTATCAATTACTTGTATGAAAAAGCATAGAAAAACATGACATGGTGACATGTCATCAAGGGTCTGCTTTGACCACAGACGCCTCAACCAGGCCACTCGTAAGGATCACTATCCTCTTCTATTCATTGATCAAATGCTGGATCGCCTGTCAGGTAAATCACATTATTGCTTTTTAGATGGTTACACAGGTTATTTCCAGATTCATATAGCTCCTGAGGATCAGGAAAAGACCACTTTCACATGTTCTTTTGGGACTTATGCTTACAGGAGAATGCCCTTTGGCTTATGCAATGCACCAGCTACCTTCCAAAGGTGCATGATGAGTCTTTTCTCTGATCTTATTGAGGACTATATGGAAGTTTTTATGGATGATTTTAGTGTGTACGGCGATTCCTTTAGCCTTTTCTTAGATGGATTATCTAGAGTATTAGATAGATGTGTCAGTACAAACCTTGTATTAAATTTTGAAAAATGTCACTTTATGGTAAAATAAGGTATTGTACTAGGACATGTTGTGTCTAATACTGGCATTTCTGTAGATCCAGCAAAGGTGGATGTTATTTCTAGTTTACCTTACCCCTCTTCTGTGAGGAAAATCCGTTCATTCCTTGGCCATGCAGGTTTTTACAGGAGATTCATTAAGGACGTTAGTAAGGTAGCACTTCCCTTATCCAGACTACTGCAGAAGGATATTGAGTTCGAGTTCAGTGGGGATTGCAAAGAAGCGTTTGATAAGCTGAAGACTGCCCTGACTCAAGCTCCAATTGTGAGAGGACCAGACTGGAGCAAGCCATTTGAAATAATGTGCGACGCCTCCAATCATGCAGTAGGAGCAGTACTGGCTCAGCGTGAAGGTAAGGATCCTTTTGTCATTGCTTATGCGTCTAAGACTTTAGACACTGCTCAGTCTAACTACACTACTACTGAGAAAGAGCTTCTTGCTATTGTTTTTGCTTTGGATAAATTCTGAGCCTATTTACTTGGTACGAAGGTAGTAGTGTACTCAGACCACGCAGCTCTAAAGTATCTATTAGCTAAAAAGGAGTCCAAACCAAGGCTTATATGTTGGATACTGCTAGTACAAGAATTTGATTTAGAAATTAAGGATAGGAGTGGTAACCAGAATTTAGTGGCAGACCATTTGAGTCGCCTTGAGCACATTATAGATGACCCCACTCCTATAGCTGATAATTTCCCATTTGATAACCTGCAAGAAGTATCTGAGGTAGTCCCTTGGTATGCACCTGTAGTTAATTATCTAGTTAGTCGCACCTTTCCTCCAAACCTTTCTAAGCATCAAAGAGACAAGCTAAAAAGCGAGTCTAAATATTATATATGGGATGACTGATATTTATGGAGGTGTGGCGCTGACCAGGTAATTAGACGGTGTGTGCCTCAATCAAAATTCCAGTCCATCTTAGAAGCATGTCACTCGTCTGAGAGTGGAGGACATTTTGGCCCTCAAAGAACAACTAGAAAAATCTTAGACTGTGGATTCTGGTAGCCTACACTTTTTAGAGACGTTGCTAAATTTTGTAGATCTTGTTTTCCATGCCAAAAATTTGGTAATATATCCAAGAGGGATGAGATGCCTCAACAAATTATGCTTTTCTGTGAAATTTTTTGTGTTTGGGGCATTGACTTCATGGGTCTATTTCTAAATTCTAATGGTTATTTTTATATATTGTTAGCTGTCGATTACGTATCCAAATGGGTGGAAACAATTCCTACCTACACTGATGATACTAACACTGTTGTTTGCTTCGTGAGAAACCACATTATTTGTCGCTTTGGATCACCACGAGGAATCGTGAGCGATCAAGGCACCCATTTTTGTAACAGGAGACTAACATGGTTAATGAAGAAGCATGGGATAATTCATAAGGATGCAAAAGCCTATCATCCTCAGACTAATGGGCAAGCCGAGGTATCAAATAGAGAGATAAAGCATATCTTGCAGAAGATAGTCAAATCTCATAGAAGAGACTGGAGCACCAGGCTACAAGATGCACTCTGGGCATACAGAACAGCATACAAAACACCCATTGGGATGAGTCCTTTCCGCTTAGTTTATGGAAAAGCTTGTCATCTCCCTGTTGAAATAGAGCACAAAGCCTTTTGGGCAGTAAAGGAGTGCAACATGGGAATTGAAAAAGCTGGAGCTGAAAGGAAGTTGCAACTGCAAGAACTGGAAAGCCTTCGCCTAGAAGCTTATGAGAACTCAAGACTATACAAGGAGAAGATGAAGGCTGTACATGATCAGCACATCGAGAGAAAAGAGTTCCAACCTGGGCATTTAGTCCTCCTTTACAAATCTCGGCTGAGGCTCATGCCAGGCAAGTTGAGATCAAGATGGGAAGGTCCATACAGAGTAGAGAAGGCCGAACCATACGGAGTTTATCACCTAAGCCATCCTTCAAGCTTTGAACTTATCAAAGTCAATGGACATCGTTTAAAGCTGTACCATGGCGAGAAGCTGAAGAAAAACAAGGAGCTCGAGATCTTCCTCTTGGAAGATCCCCACATAGCCGAAACCTGAGCTAGTGGAGCGTCCAACTTACGGACGTTAAAGCAAAGTGCTAGGTGGGAGATAACCCACCATGGTATGATCGTTCTTTTCTTTATTCTTAGTTTTTCTATTCAATAAGTCTTCTCTTTATTAGTACATTTCGTGCATCTTCATTTATATACTTTTATTTAAAAAAAAAATTTCACGTGATGCGACAGCCTCAATGACGCATCCGCGTCGCAGGAGATGGGAGGAATTAATAAAACGAACAGAGAGTCCCACAAGAGCGTGGCTGGAGGCGTGCCAGTGGCACAAATCTCCCCACATGACCGTGTTGCCGACGCGTCCGCATCACATGGGAACATTGGCCTCCCACGCGACCGCGTGCCCCACGTGGCCGTGTGCCCTGGATTTCGACGTCAAAAGGGTGCACGACCGAAAGTTGTGCTAGAGTGGTGCTGGATTGGTGCTGAACGCACAATCCTTCCCACGCGGTCGTGTGACCGACGCAACTGCGTCATATCCTTCTCATGACCACTCATGCTATCGCATGCCCCACGCGATTGCGTCACCCCAGATTTGGTAAAAATAACGTTTCAAACAGAGAGTTGTGCGAGTGCGAGGCTACCCTTGCGCCTGTAGCATAAAACGGGTCACGCGACCGCGTGACCGACGCGACCGCGTCAGTTAGTATAAGTGCAAGTCACGCGACCGCGTCAGTTAGTATAAGTGCAAGTCCCTGGTTTGCCAATTATCTTATCTTTCTTTTCCCCAAATCCTATTTTCTCTTTTCCCACCTTATTTCTTCCTTCTTCCTTCTTCCTTCTTTCTCACTTTCTACTCCATCTCTCTCTTACCCCCGTTAACAAGGTTTTCTTTTCTTCTCCCTCCCTTATTTTTCTACTATTCTTCTTATTTTTATATGTTATCTTCTTCTCTTTTCTTTTTTACTTTCATTATCCATATTTTCTTTTTTCTTTCTTTTTCCTTTTTACTTGGTGTTGGAACTTTAATCGAGTCATTATTTCTCATTATATGCTTGTGAATTGTTATAAATTTATTTGGCAATTATATATATATATTTTTTAAAAGGGTTGCTTGCATGTTTAATTTAATACTTTCTATACCCTCTTTACCATGCATGCTATGTGTTTGTGAAAAAGCCCATATGGCATTATACACTTTCATACGTTATTCTACTCTAACATTTAATGCTTGCTTTTCACAAATTTCCTTTACTTTTTTATTATTTGAATTTAATTGTCAATACAAACGTGATGGCTAGTTTGTTACGAGTGATAACAAATTTGACTAATTAAATGCTTGATCTATGCTACTCATGCCTTTGACTGCATGCCAATAAACCCCTTGCATTTAATTGTCCTCAACTGCACTTGCTATTTTCCCATTGATGAACTTTTCACATGTAGTCATGACCATGTGTTAATGACATACTCTTTGCCGTGCAGTAATTATCACTCATACAATCCTCTTCCTTGCTCTATCTCTTTAAATTTAATTTACTCTTTCTTCCCTTTTTCAGGATGGCCACCAAGAAAGGCAAAGAGAAAGCTACTCCCAAATCAACAGCAAGGAGAGGAACAAAGAGAGCACTAGTGGCGGAGCCCTCTTCAACTGCGGTTAAATCCTCAACAAAAAAAACTAAGAGGATTATAAAGGTTGATGATAAAGACACAGCCTTCCCAGCAAAGGACACTGCGCGATTTTCCAATCGCTACTGTGAGCAGATGTTCCCCATCTTGGCAGAAAGGAGCTACAACAACAAATACCTTCATCTCCTCCCAAACCATATTGCTACCTTTGTTGAGCTGAAAATTGCACAAAGACATTGGGGTTTCCTACAGAGACAGCCGAGGCAGGTCAATCTTTCTTGGGTAGTCGAGTTCTACTCCAACTTCTACCTGCCAACCCTGTAGTCTGTCTTTGTCCGTCAAAAGCAAGTCCCCTTTACAGAAGAGGCCATTCAAAGAGCTCTAGATCTTCCCTCTATTCAAGAAGGATTGGATGCCTTTCAAGAAGCCGCACTCAAGCGCCAGATGTACCAATTTGACTGGGACACCGTTCTCAGAGTTATCGCACTACCTGGGAGCTGTTGGATCTACGGATACCATCGTACCCGCCCTAAGGAAATATCGGCTTCAGCACTTACCTTGGAGGCTCGCGTATGGGCATAGATCATGTCCCATTACGTTTTCCCGAGCACTAACGAGTCCTCCTTCACTACGAACATGGCCGTTCTACTATGTGAATCCTTACAGACCAACCTCTGAACCTACCAAGACACTTCCGGAATGCCATGGGACACATACAAATTACGGGCAACTTACCTTTTCCCACCTTGGTCTCGGATCTTGTCTCAGCAGCCGGAGTCTCCTACAGAGCTGGGGACAACAAAGCCATGCTCCCACGGGATGATCAGTATGTCCATAACGGAAAATACATCAGACCTCCACCAGCCGCTACAAGCCATCTGCTCCATCACATACTCAAAAAGTTAGATCGGCAGGAACACAAAGCTAAGATGAGAGAGCGCCGTAACAAGCGTCGATTCACATACCTTAAGGAGCTGATTATGGGAAAATTCAAGGACTCAGACACCCCGGACTCCATGTCCTTTACCAGCACAGGAAGCCATGATGGCCCAAACTGTGGAGATACTGCTACCAGCACACCTATGTTTCTGACAGATGGCACCGAGGACGGTGCAAGGCCTTAAGTGTGGGGAGGTCGGTCAGTACCTGACTTCCGGAGGTAATTTCTCTTCCTTAAACACCAATAAATTAGGATATTTAGTTAGTTTTTTTTTTTCTTTTGTAGAATAGGATAAATTGCATAGTAATAGATTAGTTGCATGCATGTTCTACTTGATTGAAAAGACAATAAGTTTCTTCTAAGACTCTATTTTTGGAACAAAATTTCACTAATTTTAATTAAAACTTTTATGTTAAATTTGCTTGAAGTTGTATTTAGAACATGATTTTTAACCTAAAGAACACACAACCTGTGAGATTTGAGCCTTTATGCATGGTTACATTATTTAACCATAATTATTTTATTCTTGTGTGTTTACTTCTCTATGATTGTAATCTATATTTTGTTTTATTATATTTATATGTTTGCATATGATTGAGGCCATTAATTGTTTAGCTCACTTATCCAAATTAAGCCTACCCTTTCAATTACCTTTGTTAGCCACTTTGAGCCTTTAAATCCCATTTGTTCTATATTTTACCACATTACTAGCCTTAAGTGGAAAAATAATTATATATCCCACACTGGATCTTTGGTTAGCTTAAGATAGAATTGTGTGTGCTAATTAAGTATGGGAAATGTGGGAACAAAAGATAATAAGGGAATGTGTCATGATAATATAATGGGAATTTCATACCTACTCATGTGAAACTATAAGAATTAAAAATCTATGTGCATTGATAAGCTATGTTTATTTTTATGTTTATATTAAAAAAAAACTAAAAATATTCAATAAATAAATAAGGGGACAAAATTACCCCAATGTTAAGTTAAAGAATTCAAAGATCAATGCATGTATGATAAAATTAAGATAAAAAGTTGATACATGAGTATGGAATGTGAAAAGGAAATTCTGGGTAGCTAGGTATGAATTCTAAAGTTATATAAAATATATATAGGTTATGTTAAAGCTTGGGTTAATTAAAGATTCAGTTTATAAGCTTACTTAGCCATATATGTATCCTTACCATTACCTTAGCCCCATTACAACCTTGAAAAGACCTCATGATGTTTGCATTGGTATATTAAATGTTGTTGATTGGTTAGGAGAAGAACAAAAAAATTAGAGAGCACGATTAGAGAAGGATAGAGTGATTGCCCTATACACTAGAGAGATTAGAGCGTACATACATCATCAGTGAGGGTTCAATGCTTAAAATTCTATGTTCCCTGCTTTCATGAGCTACCTTCTTGCATTTTTATCTGCTCTTACTGTATGAGAATTGAATTAGTGGAATTTGATTTGTAGTTGTTTTGAAGAGCTTATTTACTATTGATCAAGTGGACAAGAATCATATAGTTGCATTCACATATAAAGGTTGCATTGCATTACATGAGTTTTACATGTTCCTACTCATTTATTTTATCTCCTTTAAATAAGCATGAGGACATGCTAATGTTTAAGTGTGGGGAGGTTGATAAACCACTGTTTTATGGTTTATAATGTATTTAATTGTGTGGTTTTATCATGATCTATACCCACTTATTCATATGATTAACATGCATTTATATTCCCTTCCTAAAATTATTACATGATTGAAAACATGCTTCCTAAGAGACTTTTAATTACGTATTTTAATTCTCCTTTATTCCATTCGATATCGTGATCTGTGTGTTAAGTGTTTCAGACTTTATAGGGCATGAATGAGTTGGAGATTGGAAAGGAAGCCTTCAAAAATGGAAGGAACACAAGAAATTGAGGAGATGACCAGCGAGAAGTGACACGGCCGCATGGCTCACGCGAACGCGCGAATGAGAGGAAATCGCATTGACGCGGCTGCATGGCTCACGCAACCACGCGGATTGGAATAGCACAAGTAACGCGGAGGCGTGGACGATGTGCCCGCGTGGCAAGCAAAACGCTGAATGACGCGTCCGCATGAATGACGCGATCGCGTGACGTGCGCGATCTTCATAATCTGCATAATTCGCTGGGGCAATTTTGGGCCCTACTTTGACCTAGTTCTCGGCCCGGAAAAGCAGACTAGAGCCAGAAAACATGCTGAAACCAAAAACAACATTCATTCTACATAGTTTTTAGTTTTAGATCTAGTTTTACTCCTCCTCTAGGTTTGTTCTCTACACATTCATAGTTCTTAGGATTTTATTTCTATTGCTTTTTGCATTGTGATATTGAGAAGAGTTATTACCTCATCAAGACTTCGTCATTCTAGTTTGTTTTCTTGACATAGCTTTACTCTTCCATGTCCTTTAATTTACTTAATTTTACTATTGGATTATTTTAGAATTTATTAATACAAGAATTACTTTTACTTTTAACTGATTCCTTTGAGTTTTATTTATCATGTCTTCCTTTAATTCCCTTTCTTATGTTATGAGTTCTACATTCACAATGAGCGAGTAGTTCCCTAACTTGATGGGGAGTTGATTGAAAGGAACCCTTGAGTTGGGATGCTTAAAAGAAAAATTATAATTAGGTTTATTGTTGGGATGCTCTCTAGTCACTGACACTAATCCTTTTCAATTGAGCGGATTGGAACTTGTGAATAGAAACAACATTCCAACTTGTTTGACCTTCCCTTACCTAGTAAGGGATAACTAAACAGAACAACCTTCAATTATCAATTAATCTTGAGAGTACTTCAACAAGAATAGGGCTTCCAACTAATCTACTCCCAGTCAAGGCTTTTATTTAAATTATTTAATCTCTCTAATTTAATTTCCTGTTTATTCAGCTCAAACCCTTTTTGAAAACATCTGATTAACAAAATAGCACACCTTTCTGCAACTCGTTGGGAGACGACTTGGGATTCATACTCCCAGTATTTTAATTTTAATTTTTGTGACAACCCTTCTAAATTGATAAGCAGATTTCTGGTTGATTAAGAACTATACTTGCAATGCATATCTCATAACAATTCTTAATTCACCAATTTCCGCCATGTCAATTTTTGGCGCCATTGCCGGGGAGTTGCAATAGAGTACTAAAGTTATTAATTGGAATTTATTTATTTGCATTTTATTTTATCTTGCTACTATGAGCTGCTTGTTTCTTTCGCTAGATGACGCGTTCACTTCCTGATCCAAGCTTGCCAGTATTCGATCCTGAGATTGAGAGAACTATTTCACGAATAAGGCAAGCTCGGCGTCGGTTATTCCTCTCTGAGGGCGGATCTGAAACGTCATTTGAGGAAGAAACCAGCCCCCATTCTACTGATTCGGTTGATTTACGTGTAGGTGACATGGCAGAACCTAGGAGAGTTGCTATCCAGGAGGCTGGAGCCCCTGATTTTACAATGCAACCGTTTCAAGCGCATCACCCAGCAGTGGCTACAAACTTTGAAATAAAGACTGCACTGCTCAATTTGATGACCAAGTTTCATGGCTTACCTGCTCAAGAGCTTATCAAGCACATGAGAGATTTTCAAGCAGCCTGTTCTACTGTCAGGCATGACGGTGCAGATGAAACTTCAATTTTGCTGAAAGCTTTCTCGTTTTCTCTTGAGGAAAAGGCAAGAGAGTGGTACTACACTCAACCCGCAACAACTGTATCCAACTGGGATACACTTAGAAGAGAATTTTTAGAAAAGTTCTTTCCAGCTGAAGTTACTGATAAACTGATGAAAGACATTTCCATGATTGTTCAGGACGAATCTGAGACTCTTTATGAATACTGGGAGCGCTTCAATAATCCTCTGGAAGCATGCCCCCACCATATGATTGACAAGATAGTGTTGCTCGGTTACGTCATACAGGGCATGAGGCCCCAAGATAAGACCACATTGGAAAGTGCTAGCAATGGGTCTATGAAAAAGTACAAGACCACTGATGAGGCATGGCAATTGATCAGCGACTTAGCTGAATCTACTCGGAATCATAGGCAGAAATAAGGCCGTTCAAAAGCCGTTGCAGAAGTATCCTCTAGCAGAGAGACTGCTGCTCTAACTCAGAGTATCTGTGAAATGACCAACTTGCTGAAGCAGATGCAATTGAATCAATAACAAGTTCAGCAAGCTCAACCTTCTCCACCACAGCAAAGCCAACAGTTAGTCCAACAGAGAGTTTGCGGAATCTGTGCTGATTATAGCCATTATACTGACGAATGTCCGCAGCTCCAACAGGAAGACAATACCGTGGCAGCCACTCATAACTTCTATGACCGCCCCAACCAAGGGTACAATCAAGGTGACAATTACAGCCATGGATGGCAGGACAATACTAACCAGAATTGGAGGGACAACAACAACAGAGGAGGCAGAGACAATCAAGGAAATCAGAGGTGGAATAACAATAACAACAGGCAACAGAACCAGAACCAGCCTTACAGAGCACCTCACCTGAGGCAATCCCAAGGACCACAGAATAACCAACAGCAGACCTCTCAAATTACTTATCCTTCTTCATCTTCTAATGATGACTTACTACAATCTATTGATCAGAGACAACAGACCATGGAAAATAACCTTTATGCTACACTAAATGGTCTGAACTCTACCCTGCAAGCTCTTGTCTCACAGATTGGATCAATGAATAACTCCAATAACCAGCCTTTGAGCTCCAGTGGAATTCCCTATCAACCATTACCCAATCCAAAGGGTGGCATTAATGCCATCACCCTAAGGTCTGGAACTACACTGCAGGAAAGGAATCAGGAGGAGCCAAGCCCACCAGAACATGCCTCAGCTGAAGAGGTAGTGGAAATAGAAGATGTTGAAGAGGAAGAAGACATACAGGACATAGATAAAAAAGAAGAAGTTCAACCACAGGAGGAAGCACCAAAGGGTGCAGACACTGCAGAAGACACCACTCCCATTCCATTTCCACAACTTGTAAGAAAGCCCAGAAAGCAGCTGGAACCTAATCCTAAAATGGTAGAAATATTCAAAAAGATTGAGGTAACTGTTCCTCTTTTTGATGTTATTCAACAGGTACCTAAATATGCAAAGTTTCTAAAAGATTTATGTATACATAAAGACAAAATTAATGAATTAGAAACTATTCCTTTAGGTAGTTCCATATCTACTTTAATGGAAGGTTTACCTGAAAAGTGTAGTGACCCAGGTCCATGTATGGTTAATTGTACTATTGGTGGTGTAGTATTTTCTGACTGCATGTGTGATTTAGGAGCATGTGTGAGTATAATGCCTTTGTCTATATATGATATTTTGAGGCTCCCTCCCTTAAAAAGGTCGGCAGCTCATTTTGTGTTAGCAGATAAAAGCATTATTACAGTGGCTGGAGTTGCTGAAGATGTATTAGTGGGCATTAAGGGGCTCACATTTCCCATTGTTTTTTATATCCTGGAGATGCCCCAAAATGACTCAGAGAAGCCCTCATCAATCTTACTCGGAAGACCATTCTTGAAGACCTCGAAGTTCAAATTAGATGCTTTCTCAGGAACATACTCTTTTGAAATAGATGGCCAAGTCGTAATCTTCAATCTGAATGGAGTTATGAAGCATCCTCCGGAGGATCATTCTATCCTCCAGTGTTACATTATAGATGAAACCGTGGCTGAAGTTCACCAGGAGGAATTTGAAGAGAAGTACATAAGACAAGGTCCAAGTGTGGGGATATTCTCAAAGGACAATGACAGTGCTTTACCATTGTTGCCAGCTCGAAAAAACCCAGAGCCTGACCATGATCAGAAGTTAGAATTAAAACCCCTTCCTCCACACCTCAAATATGCTTACTTTGAAGATGAACAGAAGTTTCCAGTTATCATTGGAAGGGAACTCACTTCTCAACAGGAAGAGCAGTTACTCGGTGCGCTGAGGAGGCACAAGAAGGCAATTGGTTGGAGTTTGGCAGACATAGTAGGCATCAACCCTCAAGTCTGTGAGCATAGGATATTTTTAGAAGAGGGAGCAAGACCTGTCCGTCAACCCCAGAGAAGACTGAACCCCACTATCTTAGAGGTTGTCAAGAAGGAAGTGACCAGACTACTGGAGGCAGATATTATCTACCCCCATTTCAGACAGTGAATGGGTAAGCCCAGTACCAGTGGTGCCCAAGAAGTATGGAGTCACTACAGTGAAGAATTAGCATGGAGATCTCATTGCAACCAGAGTTCAGAATGCCTGGAGGGTCTGCTTTGACTACAGACGCCTCAACCAGGCCACTCGTAAGGATTACTATCCTCTTCCATTCATTGATCAAATGCTGGATCGCCTGTCAGGTAAATAACATTATTGCTTTTTAGATGGTTACACAGGTTATTTCCAGATTCATATAGCTCCTGAGGATCAGGAAAAGACCACTTTCACATGTCCTTTTGGGACTTATGCTTACAGGAGAATGCCCTTTGGCTTATGCAATGCACTAGCTTACTTCCAAAGGTGCATGATGAGTCTTTTCTCTGATCTTATTGAGGACTGTATGGAAGTTTTTATGGATGATTTTAGTGTGTACGGCGATTCCTTTAGCCTTTTCTTAGATGGATTATCTAGAGTATTAGATAGATGTGTCAGTACAAACCTTGTATTAAATTTTGAAAAATGTCACTTTATGGAAAAACAAGGTATTTTACTAGGACATGTTGTGTCTAATACTGGCATATCTGTAGATCCAGCAAAGGTGGATGTTATTTCTAGTTTAACTTACCCCTCTTCTGTGAGGGAAGTCCGATCGTTCCATGGCCATGCAGGTTTTTACAGGAGATTCATTAAGGACTTCAGTAAGGTAGCACTTCCCTTATCCAGACTATTGCAGAAGGATATTGAGTTCGACTTCAGTGGGGATTGCAAAGAAGCGTTTGATAAGCTGAAGACTGCCCTGATTCAAGCTCCAATTGTGAGAGGACCAGACTGGAGCCAGCCATTTGAAATAATGTGCGACACCTCCAATAATGCAGTAGGAGCAGCACTGGCTCAGCGTGAAGGTAAGGACCCCTTTATTATTGCTTACGCATTTAAAACTTTAGATGCCGCTCAGTCCAATTACAGTACTACTGAGAAAGAGCTTCTTGCTATTGTTTTTGCTTTGGATAAATTCCGAGCCTATTTACTTGGTACAAAGGTAGTAGTGTACTCAGACCATGTAGCTCTAAAGTATCTATTAGCTAAAAAGGAGTCCAAACCAAGGCTTATACGGTGGATACTGCTATTACAAGAATTTGATTTAGAAATTAAGGATAGGAGCGGTAACCAGAATTTAGTGGCAGACCATTTGAGTCGCCTTGAGCACATTACAGATGACCCCACTCCTATAGCTGATAATTTCCCATTTGATAACCTGCAAGCAGTATCTGAGGTAGTCCCTTGGTATGCACCTGTAGCTAATTATCTAGTTAGTCGCACCTTTCCTCCAAACTTTTCTAAGCATCAAAGAGACAAGCTAAAAAGCGAGTCTAAATATTATATATCGGATGACCGATATTTATGGAGGTGTGGCGCTGACCAGGTAATTAGACGGTGTGTGCCTCAATCAAAATTTCAGTCCATCTTAGAAGCATGTCACTCGTCTGAGAGTGGAGGACATTTTGGCCCCCAAAGAACAGCTAGAAAAATCTTAGACTGTGGATTCTGGTGGCCTACACTTTTTAGAGACATTGCTGAATTTTGTAGATCTTGTTTTTCATGCCAAAAATTTGGTAATATATCCAAGAGGGATGAGATGCCTCAATAAATTATGCTTTTCTGTGAAATTTTTTGTGTTTGGGGCATTGACTTCATGGGTCCATTTCTAAATTCTAATGGTTATTTTTATATATTGTTAGCTGTCGATTACGTTTCCAAATGGGTGGAAGCAATTCCTACCCTCACAGATGATGCTAACACTGTTGTTTCCTTTGTGAGAAACCACATTATTTGTCGCTTTGGATCACCACGAGCAATCGTGAGCGATCAAGGAACCCATTTTTGTAACAGGAGGCTAACATGGTTAATGAAGAAGCATGGGATAATTCATAAGGTTGCAACAGCCTATCATCCTCAGACTAATGGGCAAGCTGAGGTATCAAATAGAGAGATAAAGCGTATCTTGCAGAAGATAGTGAAACCTCATAGAAGAGACTGGAGCACCAGGCTACAAGATGCACTCTGGGCATACAGAACAGCATACAAAACACCCATTGGGATGAGTCCTTTCCACTTAGTTTATGGAAAAGCTTGTCATCTCCCTGTTGAAATAGAGCACAAAGCCTTTTGGGCAGAAAAGAAGTGCAACATGGGAATTGAAAAAGCCAGAGCTGAAAGGAAGTTACAACTGCAAGAACTGGATAGCCTTCACCCAGAAGCTTATGAGAACTCAAGACTATACAAGGAGAAGATGAAGGTTGTACATGATCAGCACATCAAGAGAAAAGAGTTCCAACCTGGGGATTTAGTCCTCCTTTACAAATCTCGGCTGAGGCTCATGCTAGGCAAGTTGAGATCAAGATGGGAAGGTCCATACAGAGTAGAGAAGACCGAACCATACGGAGTTTATCACCTAAGCTATCCTTCAAGCTTTGAACTTATCAAAGTTAATGGACATCGTTTAAAGCTGTACCATGGCGAGAAGCTGAAGAAAAACAAGGAGCTCGAGATCTTCCTCTTGGAAGATCCCCACATAGCCGAAGCCTGAGCTAGTGGAGCGTCCAACTTACGGACGTTAAAGCAAAGTGCTAGGTGGGAGACAACCCACCATGGTATGATCGTTCTTTTCTTATTCTTAGTTTTTCTATTCAATAAGTCTTCTCTTTATTAGTACATTTCGTGCATCTTTATTTATATACTTTTATTTAAAAAAAAAAAATTTCACGCGACGCGACAGCTTGATTGACGCATCCGCGTCGCAGAAGATGGTAGGAATTAATAAAACGAACAGAGAGTCCCGCAAGAGCGTGGCTGGAGGCGTGCCAGTGGCACAAATTGCCCCACGCGACCGCGTTGCCGACGCGTCCGTGTCACATGGGAACATTGGCCTCCCACGCGACCGCGTGCCCTACGAGGCCGTGTGCCCTGGATTTCGACGTCAAAAGGGTGCACGACCGAAAGTTGTGCTAGAGTGGTGCTGGATTGGTGCTGAAAGCACAATCTTTCCCACGCGGCCGCGTGAGCAACATGACCGCGTCATATCCTTCTCATGACCACTCACGCTATCGCATGCCCCATGCGATTGCGTCACCCCAGATTTGGTAAAAATAAACTTTAAAACAGAGAGTTGTGCAAGTGCGAGGCTACCCTCGTGCCTGTAGCATAAAACGGGTCACGCGACCGCGTCAGTTTGTATAAGTGCAAGTCACGCGACCATGTGCCCCACGCGACCGCGTCGCTTGCGCAGCACAGCTTCCCTGGTTTGCCAATTATCTTATCTTTCTTTTCCCCAAATCCTATTTTCTCTTTTCCTACTTTATTTCTTCTTTCTTCCTTCTTCCTTCTTTCCCACTTTCTAATCCCTCTCTCTCTTACCCCTATTAACAAGGTTTTCCTTTCTTCTCCCTCCCTTATTTTTCTGCTATTCTTCTTATTTTTATATGTTATCTTCTTTTCTTTTCTTTTTTACTTTCATTATCCATATTTTCTTTTTTCTTTCTTTTTCCTTTTTACTTGGTGTTGGAACTTTAATCGAGTCATTATTTCTCATTATATGCTTGTGAATCGTTATAAATTTATTTGGCAATTATATATATATTTTTTTAAAAGGGTTGCTTGCATGTTTAATTTAATACTTTCTATACCCTCTTTACCATGCATGCTATGTGTTTGTGAAAAAGCCCATATGGCATTATGCACTTTCCTACGTTATTCTACTCTAACATTCAATGCTTGCTTTTCACAAATTCCCTTTACTAATTTATTATTTGAATTTAATTGTCAATAGAAATGTGATGGCTAGTTTGTTACGAGTGATAACAAATTTGACTAATTAAATGATTGATCTATGCTACTCATGCCTTTGTCTGCATGCCAAGAAACCCCTTGCATTTAATTGTCCTCAACTGCACTTGCTATTTTCCCATTGATGAACTTTTCACATGTAGTCATGACTTTGTGTTAATGACATACTCTTTGCCGTACAGTAATTATCACTCATACAATCCTCTTCCTTGCTCTATCTCTTTAAATTTAATTTACTCTTTCTTCCCTTTTTCAGGATGGCCACCAAGAAAGGCAAAGAGAAAGCTACTCCCAAATCAACAGCAAGGAGAGGAACAAAGAGAGCACTAGTGGCAGAGCCCTCTTCAACTGCGGTTAAACCCTCAACAAAAAAAAAACTAAGAGGATTATAAAGGTTGATGATAAAGACACAGCCTTCCTAGCAAAGGACACTGTCCGATTTTCCAATCGCTACTGTGAGCAGATGTTTCCCATCCTGGCAGAAAGGAGCTACAACAACGAATACCTTCGTCTCTGGTAGGCGAAATTGTGATCATCAATGGCGCTATCAACATGGTACGCACAATTGTAATCTCAACTCTTTATCACAACTTCGTACAACTAACCAGCAAGTGCACTGGGTCGTCCAAGTAATAAACCTTACGCGAGTAAGGGTCGATCCCACGGAGATTGTTGGTATTAAGCAAGCTATGGTCATCTTGTAAATCTCAGTCAAGCGGATTCAAATGGTTATGGATGATGAATGATTAAAAGATAAATAAAACATAAAATAATGATAGAGATACTTATGTAATTCATTGGTGAGAATTTCAGATAAGCGTATGGAGATGCTTTGTCCCTTCCGTCTCTCTGCTTTCCTACTGTCTTCATCCAATCCTTCGCACTCTGTCACAGCACGACTATTCATCTGTCGGTTCTCGATCATGTCGGAATAGAATCCAGTGATTCTTTTGCGTCTGTCACTAACGCCCCACAATCACGAGTTTGAAGCTCGTCACAGTCATTCAATCCTTGAATCCTACTCAGAATACCACAGACAAGGTTTAGACCTTCCGGATTCTCAAGAATGCCGCCATCAATTCTAGCTTATACCACGAAGATTCTGATTAAGGAATCTAATAGATAAACACTCAATCGAAGGTAGAACGGAGGTGGTTGTCAGGAACACGTTCATAGGTGAGAATGATGATGAGTGTCACGGATCATCACATTCATCAAGTTGAAGAACAAGTGATATCTTGGAACAAGAACAAGCTGAATTGAATAGAAGAACAATAGTAATTGCATTGATACTCGAGGTACAGCAAAGCTCCACACCTTAATCTATGGTGTGTAGAAACTCCACCGTTGAAAATACATAAGAACAAGGTCTAGGCATGGCCATGAGGCCAGCCCCATGATCTAAGATAGCATAGGACTACTCAAAGATTCCTCCCCAAATACAGTAGCAAAAGGTCCTATTTATAGAGAACTAGTAGCTTAGGGTTACAGAAATCAGTAATTAATGCATAAATCTTCTTCCGGGCCCACTTAGTGTGTGCTTGGGCTGAGCATTGAAGCATTTTCATGTAGAGACTTTTCTTGGAGTTAAACGCCAGCTTTTGTGCCAGTTTGGGCGTTTAACTCCCACTTTGGTGCCAGTTCCGGCGTTTAACGCTGGGAATTCTGATGCTGACTTTGAATGCTGGTTTGGGCCATCAAATATTTGGCAAAGTATGGACTATTATATATTGCTGGAAAGCCCTGGACGTCTACTTTCCAACGCATTTGAGAGCGCACCTATTGGGCTTCTGTAGCTCCAGAAAATCCACTTTGAGTGCAGGGAGGTCAGAATCCAACAGCATCTGCAGTCCTTTTTCAGCCTCTAAATCAGATTTTTGCTCAGGTCCCTCAATTTTAGCCAGAAAATACCTGAAATCACAGAAAAACACACAAACTCATAGTAAAGTCCAGAAGAGTGATTTTTATTTAAAAACTAATAAAAACATAATAAAAATCTAACTAAAATATACTAAAAACATACTAAAAATAATGCCAAAAAGCGTATAATTTATCCGCTCATCAGTCTCCTCCCAAACCATATTGCTACCTTTGTTGAGCTGAAAATTGCACAAAGACATTGGGGTTTCCTACAGAGACAGCCGAGGCAGGTCAATCTTTCTTGGGTAGTCGAGTTCTACTCCAACTTCCACCTGCCAACCCTGTAGTCTGTCTTTTTCCGTCAAAAGCAAGTCCCCATTACAGAAGAGGCCATTCAAAGAGCTCTAGATCTTCCCTCTATTCAAGAAGGATTGGACGCCTTTCAAGAAGCTGCACTCAAGCGCCAGATGTACCAATTTGACTGGGACGCCGTTCTCAGAGTTATCGCACTACCTGGCAGCCGTTGGATCTACGGATACCATAGTACCCGCCCTAAGGGAATATCGGCTTTAGCACTTACCTTGGAGGCTCGCGTATGGGCACAGATCATGTCCCATTACGTCTTCCCGAGCACTAACGAGTCCTCCTTCACTGCGGACATGGCCGTTCTACTATGGTGCATCCTTACAGACCAACCTCTGAACCTACCAAGACACATCCGGAATGCCATGGGACACGTACAAATTACGGGCAACTTACCTTTTCCTGCCTTGGTCTCAGATCTTGTCTCAGCAATCGGAGTCTCCTACAGAGCTGGGGACACCAAAGTCATGCTCCCACGGGATGATCAGTATGTCCATAACGGAAAATACATCAGACCTCCACCAGCCGCCACAAGCCATCCTACTGAACCGGTTGAAGATATTCCTTCTTCAACACCCCAAGCACCTACAACAGACCAACTGCTCTTAACCATAATTATTTTATTCTTGTGTGTTTACTTCTCTATGATTGTAATCTATATTTTGTTTTATCCTATATGTCCAATGTTTATTATATTTATATGTTTGCCTATGATTGAGGCCATTAATTGTTTAGCTCACTTATCCAAATTAAGCCTACCCTTTCAATTACCTTTGTTAGCCACTTTGAGCCTTTAAATCCCATTTGTTCTATATTTTACCACATTACTAGCCTTAAGTGGAAAAACAATTATATATGCCACACTGGATCTTTGGTTAGCTTAAGATAGAATTGTGTGTGCTAATTAAGTATGGGAAATTGTGGGAACAAAAGATAATAAGAGAATGTGTCATGATAATATAATGGGAATTTCGATACCTACTCATGTGAAACTATAAGAATTAAAAATCTATGTGCATTGATAAGCTATGTTTATTTTTATGTTTATGTTAAAAAAAACCAAAAATATTCAATAAATAAATAAGGGGACAAAATTACCCCAATGTTAAGTTAACGAATTCAAAGATCAATGCATGTATGATAAAATTAAGATAAAAAGTTGATACATGAGTATGGAATGTGAAAGGGAAATTCTGGGTAGCTAGGTATGAATTTTAAAGTTATATAAAATATATATAGGTTATGTTAAAGCTTGGGTTAATTAAAGATTCAGTTTATAAGCTTACTTAGCCATATATGTATCCTTACCATTACCTTAGCCCCATTACAACCTTGAAATGACCTCATGATGTTTGCATTGGTATTTAAATATTGTTGATTGGTTAGGAGAAGAACAAAAAAATTAGAGAGCACGATTAGAGAAGGATAGAGTGATTACCCTATACACTAGAGAGATTAGAGCGTACATACATCATCAGTGAGGGTTCAATGCTTAAAATTCTATGTTCCCTGCTTTCATGAGCTACCTTCTTGCATTTTTATCTATTCTTACTGTATGAGAATTGAATTAGTGGAATTTGATTTGTAATTGTTTTGAAGAGCTTATTTACTATTGATCAAGTGGACAAGAATCATATAGTTGCATTCACATATATTGGTTGCATTGCATTACATGAGTGTTACATGTTCCTACTCATTTATTTTATCTCCTTTAAATAAGCATGAGGACATGCTAATGTTTAAGTGTGGGGAGGTTGATAAACCACTATTTTATGGTTTATAATGTGTTTAATTGTGTGGTTTTATCATGATCTTTACCCACTTATTCATATGATTAACATGGATTTATATTCCCTTCCTAAAATTATTACATGATTGAAAACTTGCTTCCTAAGAGACTTTTAATTACGTATTTTAATTCTCCTTTATTCCATTCGATGCCATGATCTGTGTGTTAAGTGTTTCAGGCTTTATAGGGCATGAATGAGTTGGAGATTGGAAAGGAAGCCTGCAAAAATGGAAGGAACACAAGAAATTGAGGAGATGACCAGCGAGAAGTGACGCGGCCGCATGGCTCACGCGAACGGGCGAATGAGAGGAAATCGCATTGACGCGGCCGCATGGCTCACGCAACCGCGCGGGGATTGGAATAGCACAAGTGACGCGGAGGCATGGACGATGTGCTCGCGTGGCAAGCAAAACGCTGAATGACACGTCCGCATGAATGACGCGATCGCATGACGTGCGCGATCTGCATAATCTGCAGAATTCACTGGGGGCGATTTTGGGCCCTACTTTGACCCAGTTCTCGGCTCGGAAAAGCAGACTAGAGCCAGAGAACATGCAGAAACCAAAAACAACATTCATTCTACACAGTTTTCAGTTTTAGATCTAGTTTTACTCCTCCTCTAGGTTTGCTCTCTACACAGTCATAGTTCTTAGGATTTTATTTTTATTGCTTTTTGTATTGTGATATTGAGAAGAGTTATTACCTCATCAAGACTTCGTCATTCTTGTTCGTTTTCTTAACATAGCTTTACTCTTCCATGTCCTTTAATTTAATTAATTTTACTATTGGATTATTTTAGAATTTATTAATACAAGAATTACTTTTACTTTTAACTGATTCCTTTGAGTTTTATTTATCATGTGATGCCAAGGCATTTTGGCCAGTTTTGCTGACCTTTTCTTTACTGTTTTTAAGGTAGTTTCATGCATTTTCTTAGGAAATAAGCTAGTTTTGGGTAGATATTCACTTACATCTTGATTCAAGCAAACATTGTGCACTTTACATGATTTCATGAGAATCATGAGAATATTATATCATAAATTGGATGATGCATGATCCCATGATTAAGAGCAAGACTTTGATGTACTTTGTTTGATTGATTTCAGGCCAAAAGAAGAAGAGAAGAAGCCACGTTAGTGGCTACGTTAGTTACACTAATGTGGGCACTAACGTGGAAGGAAGGAAAGCCCCAACGTCAGTGAGAAAAGTTAGTGGCATTAACTTTGAAGAAAGGGAATTTGAGCCAACGTTAGTGACACTTAACATTATCACTAACGTTGGACCAAGCTCATAAGTGGCCACGTTAGTTGCCACGTTAACTTAGTTAACGTGGCCTCTAACGTTAAGAAG
>NC_029785.2:82664443-82740858 GCF_000816755.2 Arachis ipaensis
TTGAAGAAAGGCCAACGTTAGTGACACTTAACATTATCACTAACGTTGGCCAATGCTCACAAGTGGCCACGTTAGAGTCCACGTTAACTTCGTTAACTTGGCCTCTAACGTTAAAAGGGGGAAAGGAAGCAAACGTTAGTGACATTCAACATTGTCACTAACGTTGGCCTAAGTGCACAATGCCACGTTAACTCCCACGTTAACTTGGTTAACGTGGAAGCTAACGTGAATAGGCAAGAGTGGGCGATAACATTAGTGACACCCAACATTGTCACTAACGTTGGAAGCAACCACATATCCCCAAGAAGCCACGTTAACCTAGTTAACGTGGAAGTTAACGTGAAGAAGAAGAAGTTGTCGACAACTTTAGTGACACCAAACATTGTCACTAACGTTGCCAACACAACCCACAAAGAGCCACGTTAACTTCCACGTTAACTTAGTTAACGTGGTAGTTAACGTGGGCAAAAGTCCCACCTGGCAGCTTGACCATGCCTTCTTCAAACAAGAATAACTTGAGCCACAAAACTCCAAATGAGGTGATTTCAGTGGCATTGGAAAGTAGGATTCCAGAGCTTTCCAAGCATATATGGCACTACATGGTTGACACTAAATTTGAGGGAGAAAACCTGCTCTGAATGTGCAATGATGAACATGGGGTCAACCTGTATTAAGGCCAACTGACCTCTTCACCTTCCAAGAAGTGTAACTCGAGTTGTAGAGCTCCAAATGATGCGCTTCTAAAGGCATTGGAAAGTAGACATCCAGGGCATTCCAACAATATATAATAGTATGGGGTGAACAATAAGTTTGAGCTTCAGAAACAGGAAAATCGCTAGCGTTATTGGCAATCAACATTTCCAGTAACGTTGGCATATATGCCAGCGACCATGTCCACTTCAAAGGAGCATAACTTGAGCTACTGAGGTCCAATTGAGGTGATTCTAGTTGCGTTAGAAAGCTGACATTCAGAGCTTTCCAACGATATATAATACATAATAGTGGGCATGAAATTTGAGTACAAACAAGAGGCATCTTTTAAGCCCCAAAAACACCAACTAGGCAGCAAGTGCAACGTTAGCCACAATAACTTTAGCACTAACGCCACACTTGTAGCGTTAGTGTGGCTAACTTTAGCACTAAATTTAGCACCTGGGCCTCAACTTAACTCACTTCTCTCTCAAGTCCACTTCAAAGCTCAAGCAAGCAAGCCCACAATTGTCAACCAATCAAGACCACAAGAAGCATCTGGAATAGGAATTTTCATTTTATTGTAATTTGCTTTTATTTTCATTTTGTAATTTAGGAGAGCCTATATAAAGGCCTTAGTTTTTACATTCAAGGCATTCTGGAATTCTGGAGAATTGAAGGAAGGGGGAGAGAGTGAAGACCAATTCGAACTTCTGTGAATTGGCAGACTCCAAGGGGAGTGGGTCTTCGGACCCCTCCCCTCAACCACTCTTCTTCCTTTTCTCTTCTTTTCTTCCTTAGGAGTAGTTTCATTTTAGTTGTAATTTTCATTTATGAATTTTGAAGTTTCAATTTCAGTTTCAATCTTCATCTTTACTTTTCTGCACTTTCTTTCTTTTCTATTTTGGTAGAGCAATGATTAACTAACTCTTTTCACTGGGTTAGAGAGCTCTATTATGATTCAATGGATTAAGTGTAGTTCTTATTCTTCTTCTTCTTTTTTTTCTCTTGATTTTACTTGAAAGATTTCGATCTTCATCCAATTGGATAGTTATCTTGGAAAAGAAACTATTCATACTTGGATCTCTTCTGAACCTTGGAAGAGGAATGAAGAGATCAAGCTAGAAATGCTTTCTCATGCTGGACCAAATTGGGTATGGATGGATATGTGACTATAATCTTCTCAATGCTTGATTTGGGAAATGCATGTGGTATAATCAGTGACCATACTTCACCTCTTCTCATGAGCAATTGACCAAGGAATTGGCTATTGATCAAGATTTGAGAGATTGAATTACAAGAAATTGTAATTCAATCACTTAAGATTGCCAAGGAGATCAATGAGTGCATTGATTGAGGAAGAGATGAGAATGAACTTGATCCGGAGGATTGTAATATCTCTTGATCCCAATGTTTATTTTATTTTTAGTTCTTACATTTACTTATTTTTGCCAATTTACCTTTCTGCACTTTATTGCTTTCTTTACTTTTCTGTCAATTTACATTTCCTTGTTGCTTATCACTCCAATCTTATTCGTCTAACTAGGATAATCAATTAACCATTGATTGCTTAATCCGTTAATCTCTGTGGGATTCGACCTCACTCTATTGTGAGTTTTACTTGACAACAATTCGGTATACTTGTCGAAGGGAGATTTGTTGAGAGATAAGTTTCCACCTGCATCAAGTTTATGGCGCCGTTGCCGGAGATTAATTGTGATTAACACACTACCGGTTGGTTGATTACCTAGATTAGACATTTTCTTCTGTTTTGCTTTATTCATGTAATTGATTTAGTTCTTTATTTTCTATGCTCTCTAACTGTTTGTGTTAATGCCTCACCAAGAAGCCCCTGTTCATGACAGCTTTGGCTCTTTGTGATTTTGTTATTAATACAACAGTTCTTTACTCAGCTTCTTTCCAAATAAATTTGGCATATGATCACATTCTAAGTTTGGTGTTGCCCTGCAACAATCTGTTTTCAATCTTTCTGGATACTTGCATCAATTCTAAGAGAAAGTGTCACACTAAGTTTAGTGTGCCACTTATTTTTCTATGCAATGTATCCAGCAACACCACTTGTTTGTATAATCATAATGCCTTTGCTTCTTAGGCTTGCAGTGTTATCCTTAATTCTTGCTTGCTTAACCACATACATCACTTACATTTCAGTATGTAAGACATTCATGACCCATCATAGACCCCACCACCACTGTTTTATTTGCTGCTTGAAGACAAGCAATTAGTCTAAATTGGTGTGGGAAGGGAGAAAAGTAGGAGAAGAAGGGCAACAACAATAAAGATGAACTACAAGGTGGTAAAGTTCCTTTCTCCTCTTACTTATTTCCAGTACATTCAATTGCATGATTGTCTTCTAAGTTCTTTGTATGTATGTGTGCTTGTTCCCTGTAAATAAGTATGTCAATTCTGTCTTTTAAACTTTTTATTGATTAAGGCTGTGTTTTATAGTCTGAATGTCATTATTGCATCCTTACTTTGCTTACTTGTATGCTTGTCCCTTTTGAATCAAATGAAAGGAGAATGAGTGTTTTTAAAAGACCAGAGTAGAGTTCATACTATGGAATGAGTTCATGAGTTTGTGGTGTGGTCATAAGTTAGCTAAGTTGGTTCAACCACAACAACCACAAGACAACTATCTGTCATGAATACTACGCTTGAGACACACCCCATGAGACTGGCTAAATAAGAAGATCCTAATAAGAAAGAGGGAAAGAACAATGAAAGTGGAAGAATAAAAGCATTTTGGCCAGTTTCACTGACCTTTTCTTTACTATTTTTAAGGTAGTTTCATGCATTTTCTTAGGAAATAAGCTAGTTTTGGGAAGATATTCACTTACATCTTGATTCAAGCATACATTGTGCACTTTACATGGTTTCATGAGAATTTTGCATGAATTATATGATAAATTGGATGATGCATGATCCCATGATTAAGAGCAAGACTTTGATGTACTTTGTTTGATTGATTTCAGGCCAAAAGAAGAGAAGAAGCCACGTTAGTGGCTACGTTAGTTACACTAATGTGGGCACTTACGTGGAAGGAAGGAAAGCCCCAACATTAGTGAGAAAAGTTAGTGGCATTAACTTTGAAGAAAGGGAATTTGAGCCAACGTTAGTGACACTTAACATTATCACTAACGTTGGCCAATGCTCACAAGTGGCCACGTTAGAGTCCATGTTAACTTAGTTAACGTGGCCTCTAACGTTAAAAGGGGGAAAGGAAGCAAACGTTAGTGACATTCAACATTGTCACTAACGTTGGCATATGTGCACAATGCCACGTTAACTCCCACGTTAACTTGGTTAACGTGGCAGCTAACGTGAATAGGCAAGAGTGGTCGACAACGTTAGTGACACCCAACATTGTCACTAACGTTGGAAGCAACCACATATCCCTAAGAAGCCACGTTAACTCCCACGTTAACCTAGTTAACGTGGTAGTTAACGTGAAGAAGAAGAAGTTATCGACAACGTTAGTGACACCAAACATTGTCACTAATGTTGCCAACACAAGCCACAAAGAGCCACGTTAACTCCCACGTTAACTTAGTTAACGTGGTAGTTAACGTGGGCAAAAGTCCCACCTGGCAGCTTGACCACGCCTTCTTCAAACAAGAATAACTTGAGCCACAAAACTCCAAATGAGGTGATTTCAGTGGCATTGGAAAGTAGGATTCAAGATATTTCCAAGAATATATGGCACTACATGGTTGACACTAAATTTGAGCGAGAAAACCTGCCCCGAAAGTGCAATGATGAACATGGTGTCAACCTGTATTAAGGCCAACTGACCTCTTCACCTTCCAAGAAGTGTAACTCGAGTTGTAGAGCTCCAAATGATGCGTTTTCAAAGGCATTGGAATGTAGACATCCAGGGCTTTCCAACAATATATAATAGTATGGGGTGGACACTAAGTTTGAGCTTCAGAAACAGGAAAATCGCTAGCGTTATTGGCAATCAACATTTCCAGTAACGTTGGCATATATGCCAGCGACCATGTCCACTTCAAAGGAGCATAACTTGAGCTACAGAGGTCCCATTGAGGTGATTCTAGTTGTGTTAGAAAGCTGACATTCAGAGCTTTCGAACGATATATAATAATCTATAGTGGACATGAAATTTGAGCACAAACAAGAGGCATCTTTTAAGCCCCAAAAATACCAACTGGGCAGCAAGTGCAATGTTAGCCACAATAACTTTAGCACTAACGCCATACTTGTAGCGTTAGTGTGGCTAACTTTAGCACTAACTTTAGCACCTGGGCCTCAACTTAACTCACTTCTCTCTCAAGTCCACTTCAAAGCTCAAGCAAGCAAGCCCACAATTGTCAACCAATCAAGACCACAAGAAGCATCTAGAATAGGAATTTTCATTTTATTGTAATTTGCTTTTATTTTCATTTTGTAATTTAGGAGAGCCTATATAAAGGCCTTAGTTTTTACATTCAAGGCATTCTAGAATTCTGGAGAATTGAAGGAAGGGGGAGAGAGTGAAGACCAATTCGAACTTCTGTGAATTGGCACACTCGAAGGGGAGTGGGTCTTCGGACCGAAGACCCACTCCCCTCAACCACTCTTCTTCCTTTTCTCTTCTTTTCTTCCTTAGGAGTAGTTTCATTTTAGTTGTAATTTTCATTTATGAATTTTAAAGTTTCAATTTTCAGTTTTTATCTTCATCTTTAGATTGCAATATCTCTTGATCCCAATGTTCATTTTATTTTTAGTTCTTACATTTACTTATTTTTGCCAATTTACCTTTCTGCACTTTATTGCTTTCTTTACTTTTCTGTCAATTTATATTTCCTTGTTGCTTATCACTCCAATCTGATTCGTCTAACTAGGATAATCAATTAACCATTGATTGCTTAATCCGTTAATTTCTGTGGGATTCGACCTCACTCTATTGTGAGTTTTACTTGACGACAATTTGGTATACTTGCCGAAGGGAGATTTGTTGAGAGACAAGTTTCCACCTGCATCATCATGTCTTCCTTTAATTCCCTTTCTTATGTTATGAGTTTTACATTCACAATGAGCGAGTAGTTCCCTAACTTGATGGGGAGTTGATTGAAAGGAACTCTTGAGTTGGGATGCTTAAAAGAAAAATTATAATTAGATTTATTGTTGGGATGCTCTCTAGTCCCTGACACTAATCCTTTTCAATTGAGCGGATTGGAACTTGTGAATAGAAACAGCATTCCAACTTGTTTGACCTTCCCTTACCTAGTAAGGGATAACTAAACAGAACAACCTTCAATTATCAATTAATCTTGAGAGTACTTCAACAAGAATAGGGCTTCCAACTAATCTACTCCCAGTCAAGGCTTTTATTTAAATTATTTAATCTCTCTAATTTAATTTCCTATTTATTCAACTCAAACCCTTTTTGAAAACATCTGATTAACAAAATAGCACACCTTTCTGCAACTCGTTAGGAGACGACCTAGGATTCATACTCCCAGTATTTTAATTTTAATTTTTGTGACAACCCTTCTAAATTGATAAGCAGATTTCTGGTTGATTAAGAACTATACTTGCAATGCATATCTCATAACAATTCTTAATTCACCAATTTCCGCCACGTCAATTTTTGGCGCCGTTGCCAGGGAGTTGCAATAGAGTACTAAAATTATTAATTGGAATTTATTTATTTGCATTTTATTTTATCTTGCTACTATGAGCTGCTTGTTTCTTTCGCTAGATGACGCGTTCACTTCCTGATCCAAGCTTGCCAGTATTCGATCCTGAGATTGAAAGAACTATTTCACGAATAAGGCAAGCTCGGCGTCGGTTATTCCTCTCTGAGGGCGGATCTGAAACATCATTTGAGGAAGAAACCAGCCCCCGTTCTACTGATTCAGTTGATTTACGTGTAGGTGACATGGCAGAACCTAGGAGAGTTACTATCCAGGAGGCTGGAGCCCCTGATTTTAAACCGTTTCAAGCGCATTACCTAGCGGTGGCTACAAACTTTGAAATAAAGACTACACTGCTCAATTTGATGCATAAGTTTCATGGCTTACCTGCTCAAGAGCCTATCAAGCACTTGAGAGATTTTCAAGCAGCCTGTTCTACTGTCAGGCGTGACGGTGCAGATGAAACTTCAATTTTGCTGAAAGCTTTCCCGTTTTCTCTTAAGAAAAAGGCAAGAGAGTGGTACTACACTCAACCCGCAGCAACTGTATCCAACTGGGATACACTTAGAAGAGAATTTTTGGAAAAGTTCTTTCCAGCTGAAGTTACTGATAAACTGAGGAAAGACATTTCCATGATTGTTCAGGACGAATTGAGACTCTTTATGAATACTGGGAGCGCTTCAATAATCCTCTGGAAGCATGCCCCCACCATATGATTGACAAGATAGTGTTGCTCGGTTACGTCACACAGGGCATGAGGCCCCAAGATAAGACCACATTAGAAAGTGCTAGCAATGGGTCTACGAAAAAGTACAAGACCAATGATAAGGCATGGCAATTGATCAGCGACTTAGCTGAATCTACTCGGAATCACAGGCAGAAACAAGGCCGTTCAAAAGCCGTTGTAGAAGTATCCTCTAGCAGAGAGACTACTGCTCTAACTCAGAGTATCTGTGAAATGGCCAACTTGCTGAAGCAGATGCAATTGAATCAACAACAAGTTCAGCAAGCTCAACCTTCTCCACCACAGTAAAGCCAACAGTTAGTCCCATAAAGAGTTTGCGGAATCTATGCTGATTATAGCCATTATACTGACGAATGTCCGCAGCTCCAACAGGAAGACAATACCGTGGCAGCCACTCATAACTTCTATGACCGCCCCAACCAAGGGTACAATCAAGGTGGCAATTACAGCCATAGATGGCAGGACAATTCTAACCAGAATTGGAGGGACAACAACAACAGAGGAGGCAGAGACAATCAAGGAAATCTGAGGTGGAATAACAACAACAACAGGCAACAGAACCAGAACCAGCCTTACAGAGCACCTCACCTGAGGCAATCCCAAGGACCACAGAATAACCAACAGCAGACCTCTCAAATTACTTATCCTTCTTCATCTTCTAATGATGACTTACTACAATCTATTGATCAGAGACAACAGACCATGGAAAATAACCTTTATGCTACACTAAATGGTCTGAACTCTACCCTGCAAGCTCTTGTCTCACATATTAGATCAATGAATAACTCCAATAACCAGCCTTTGAGCTCCAGTGGAATTCCCTCTCAACCATTACCCAATCCAAAGGGTGGCATTAATGCCATCACCCTAAGGTCCGGAACTACACTGCAGGAAAGGAATCAGGAGGAGCCAAGCCCACCAGAACACGCCTCAGCTGAAGAGGTAGTGGAAATAGAAGATATTGAAGAGGAAGAAGACATACAGGACATAGATGAAAAAGAAGAAGTTCAACCACAGGAAGAAGCACCAAAGGGCGCAGACACTGCAGAAGACACCACTCCCATTCCATTTCCACAACTTGCAAGAAAGCCCAGAAAGCAGCTGGAACCTGATCCCAAAATGGTAGAAATATTCAAAAAGATTGAGGTAACTATTCCTCTTTTTGATGTTATTCAACAGGTACCTAAATATGCAAAGTTTCTAAAAGATTTATGCATACATAAAGACAGAATTAATGAATTAGAAACTATTCCTTTAGGTAGTTCCATATCTGCTTTAATGGGAGGTTTACCTGAAAAGTGTAGTGACCCAGGTCCATGTATGGTTAATTGTACTATTGGTGGTGTAGTATTTTCTGACTGCATGTGTGATTTAGGAGCATGTGTGAGTATAATGCCTTTGTCTATATATGATATTTTGAGGCTCCCTCCCTTAAAAAGGTCGGCAGCTCGTTTTGTGTTAGCAGATAAAAGCATTATTACAGTGGCTGGAGTTGCTGAAGATGTATTAGTGGGCATTAAGGGGCTCACATTTCCCATTGATTTTTATATCCTGGAGATGCCCTAAAATGACTCAGAGAAGCCCTCATCAATCCTACTCAGAAGACCATTCCTGAAGACCTCAAAGTTCAAATTAGATGCTTTCTCAGGAACATACTCTTTTGAAATAGATGGCCGAGTCGTAATCTTCAATCTGAATGGAGTTATGAAGCATCCTCCGGAGGATCATTCTATCCTCCAGTGTTACATTATAGATGAAACCGTGGCTGAAATTCACGAGGAGGAATTTGTAGAGAAGTACATAGGACAAGGTCCAAGTGTGGGGACATTCTCAAAGGACAATGACAGTGCTTTACCATTGTTGCCAGCTCCAAACAACCCAGAGCCTGACCATGATCAGAAGTTAGAATTAAAACCCCTTCCTCCACACCTCAAATATGCTTACCTTGAAGACGAATAGAAGTTTCCAGTTATCATTGCAAGGGAACTCACTTCTCAACAGGAAGAGTAGTGATGACAAGTCATCTTAGCCCATTTTAGCTAGTCTTTTTCTTTAGTTTTCATTAGAATTATGCACTTTCTTGAGCTACAAGCAAGCTAATTGAGTAGATTTTCATGTTTCCCTTGATTGAACCAACCATATGTGAATTCATGCCATTTCATGAGGTTTTGTGCTATATTTGTTGCATATTGTGGAAGATTGAATACCTCATGATTTTGAGCAAAGCTTTGATTAGTTTGGTTGATCAATGATAGGTGAAGAAGGCTTGGAGAAAGGGTGAAGCAAAGAGGAATGGCTAGGAGTGAAGAGAGGACAATGGGCTTGCGCTAACGTTTGCCTCAAACTTGAGGTCAAACGTTGGCTTGCAAAAATCTCACCCAGGGAAGCAAAAAGCTTGTGCCAACGTTTGCCTCAAACTTGAGGTCAAACGTTGGCTTGAAGAATTTCACCCAGGAGGACAAAAAGCTTGCGCCAACGTTTGCCTCAAACTTGAGGTCAAACGTTGGTGCCATTTTAGCATAAAGAAGAGTCCCTGATTGAAGGTTTAATTGAGCCACGTTTGTGCCAACGTTTGCCTCAAACGTTGGGCCAAACGTTGGCCAAAAGAGATGCAAGGGAGGAGCCACGTTTGAGCTCAAGTTTGACCTCAAACTTTGAGCCAAACCTGGGTGACAGCACGGAAGGCCAGCTACTAAAAAAAAGCTTGAGTCAAAGTTTGCCTCAAACTTTGACTCAAGCTTAAATGGTTCATGGTCCGGTTCACAAGTGGGTTTCTTTCCAACACCAAGAGCAATCAACAGAGGCCTTTGTCAACCCAATTCCATCAAGAGCAAGGGCCCAATTCAAGGCTTGAAGATCATTTGAAGAGAGTGTATAAATAGCTTAGAATTTAAGTTTTCGAGAGAGCTTTTCCTTTTAGTTTTGCTGGGTAGTTTTGGAGAGCTTTTGGTTAGGACTTATTTTGAGATTCTGAGTCTCGGGGAAGGAGAATTGAATTCTCTTCCTCTTAGTTTTCTTGTTTTCAATTTCATTTATACTTGTCTTGAATCTTAGGTTGAAGAATTAAGGAAATTCTGTCTCAATCTCACATTGAGATCTCTTTCTGTTTTGATTTACTGCATCATTGAGAATTTGCGATTTCACTTCTTTTCTTCTACTGCTGGATCTTTACTTTTCTTGCAATTGAATTCTCAATTTGGATCTAGGAAGGCATTGAGATCTAGACTTAGTTATCTAGTCTCTTGGGTCCTGAGATCTGGAACCATCATTTTATTTTCTCTGTTGAATGCTTTTCAAGTTCATTTACGTTTCCATTCTAGATCCGGTTCAATTCAAGTCATCTTCTACTCTTCCATGTGTTGAGATTTACTGTTCTTTTGTTTAATTCTTGAAATCCCACACCCCTGACCCATTTACCATTCAAGCCATTTACATTTCTTACACTCTAAGATTCTGCAATTTACAGTTCTTGCGTTCTACGTTTCTGCCATTTAATTTCTTATTCTTTAAGATTCAGCACTTTTATTTTCTGTTCTCTTTAATTCCCTACAAATTTCCCATCCCCATTTACAATTCATGCAATTTAGCTTCTGCAATCACAAATCACCCAACCAACACTCGATTAGCTTGACTAAATCAATCACTAAACTAAAATTGCTCAATCCTTCAATCCCTGTGGGATCGACCTCACTCACGTGAGTTATTATTACTTGATGCGACCCGGTACACTTGCCGGTGAGTTTTGTGTTGGATCGTTTTCCACACATCAAGTTTTTGGTGCCGTTGCCGGGGATTGAAATAGATTGGCAATGATTAAGTGAAGTGGAGATCTAGATCAAGCACTTTTTCTTTTCTGTTTCTTTAATCTTTGACTAACCCACTAACTGATTGAATTTTTGCTTAAGCTAACTAAAACTTCATTCTAGCAATAGATTGAAATGTCACTGGTTGTGTGTTTCTTTTGTTTTGTTTGTATGTCAGGTACAGGGAGAGCTACTCCTATTTTATCTGAAGCTGACTAGAGAACTCTCAGGAGATTAAGAAGAGCTAAAAGAGGGAAAGGCATTGTTGGAGAAGAAGAATCTGAGGAAGAATATCACGAGATGGAAGGAGATCCATCTAATCCCAACCATCTAGGAGGAGGGGTTAACAATAACCCACAACAGAGGAGAGTACTGGCCTCCTATACATTTGCAAATGCTAGACATTGTGGAAGCAGCATTCTTACCCCTAATGTCAATGCAAATAACTTTGGACTGAAGCCACAACTCATCACATTGGTCCAAAATAACTGCTCTTTTGGAGGAGGACCATTGGAGGACCCAAACCAACATCTATCCACTTTCTTGAGGATTTGTGACACAGTTAAAAGCAATGGAGTGCACCCTGACATATACAAGCTGCTGTTATTCCCATTCTCTCTCAAGGACAAGGCCACTCAATGGCTAGAAACATTTCCAAAGGAAAGCATCAACACATGGGATGATTTGGTGAGCAAGTTTCTTTCCAAGTTTTACCCCCCTCAAAGGATCATTAGGTTGAAGACCGAGGTGCAGACATTCACACAATTGGATGCTGAAAATCTATATGAGACATGGGAAAGATATAAAGCGCTACTGAGGAAATGTCCACCAGAGATGTTCACTGAGTGGGACAAGCTGTAGAACTTCTATGAAGGGCTCACTCTAAAGGCTCAAGAGGCACTTGATCACTCAGCTGGAGGATCATTGCAACTGATGAAAACTGCAGAGGAAGCTCAAAACCTCATTGACATGGTGGTTAACAACCAGTATTTCTTTGCTGATCAAAGGCAACGCCAACCATCAAAAAGAAGAGGAGTAATGGAGCTGGAAGGAGTAGATTCAATTCTGGCTCAAAACAAAATAATGCAGCAGCAGATTCAGCAACAATTCGAGCAAATGGCCAAAAGAATTGATGGCCTACAAGTAGCATCAGTGAGTGCCACAAGCCAACCAACAACTTCTTAGGGGCAGAATGAGGAGAACCAAGAAGAACAACAACAAGAGCAAGTGCAGTATATGCATAACCAAGGATCAAATGAGGTGTATAGTGACACCTACAATCTATCCTGGAAGAACCACCCAAACCTCAGATGGGGGGATAATCACAACCAGAACCAACAACCATGGCAGAGGAACTCAAATCAAAACACTTCAAGAAACAACCAAAACCACAACCAACAGCAAACTAACCAAAACCCTTACAGAAAACCCCAAAACAACTTCCCAAACTCTAACCATTATCTATCCAATAACCAACCCACAAACCAAAACACTTACCATCAACCATCAATACCCCATAACTAAGCAATTTCACATGATTCTCAGAGGATCAATAATCTGAAAATGTTAATGGAGAAGATGATGAAGAACCAGGAAATGACAACAAGGAACCAGGAAGCCTCCATGAAGAATATGGAAAGGCAAATTGGCCAGCTCTCTAAACACCTTGCAACAGAAAGACCATCAAGTTCCCTGCCAAGTGACACAATTCCAAATCCTAAGGAAGAGTGCAAGGTGATACAGTTAAGAAGTGGGAGAACATTGATGAGCAACAATGAAACTACAAAGAAACAAGTGGAGAACAGCAAAAAGCCAATAGAGGAGGAAAAGCCAACACACGCAGAGGAAGCCAATGATCAAAATGTGATGCCAAACAAGAGCACTGAGAAGCAAAGAAGGAAAGAAGATTAACCAACCACTTCATAAAAGGGAGAAGAAGAATCAATTCAAGGACAGCAGCAAGTGAAAAAGAGCATTACACCTCCACTGTCATATCCTCAGAGGTTCAGCAAAGAGACTAAGGACCAACATTTTCATAAGTTCCTTGAGACTTTCAAGAAACTAGAGATCAATATTCCCTTGGCAAAAGCACTTGAGCAAATGCCCCTGTGTGCAAAGTTCTTAAAAGAACTTATCAACAAGAAGAGGAGTTGGCAAGAGAAGGAAACTGTGCTTCTCACTGAAGAATGCAGTACACTCATCAGAAAAGGACTTCCCCCCAAAGTGGAAGACCCTGGAGGTTTCTTCCTACCTTGCACCATTGGAAATCTACTTATCAACAAGGGAATGTGTGACTTAGGAGCAAGCATAAATTTAATTCCATCATCCTTAGTGAAAAAGCTTGGTATAGGGGAGGTGAAACCAATACAGATGTCCTTAGAATTGGTGGACCAGTCAGTAGTATATCCCAAAGGAGTGATTGAAAACATTTTAGTTAAGGTTGACAAGTTCATTTTTTCTGTGGACTTTGTAATATTGAACACTGAAAAAGAAGAAAATAATTCAATCATCTTGGGAAGGCCATTTTTAGTCACTGCAAGAGCCATCATAGATGTAGAGCAAGGAGAATTAACCCTCAGGATGCATGATGAGAGTGTCACTCTGAGTGTACTGCCAGAAACACAGTTCAATCATAAAAAGAAGGATGGTACAGAAAATGACAAAGAAAAATCTACAATGGAAGGAGGGAATCAACAAGACAGACAACAGCTGCCCTCCCAAGCAAGAGATAGATGATACAACAAGTCAAAAAGAGAAAGAGACTGTGCAAAATAATGAAGAAGTTCAAGAGGACATTGTAGTGTTAGCCACTAAGAAGAGAAATCTCCAAGGTAAACCTACGGCCAAAGAAGAAAGGTCAACAAAAGGAAGGAAGAAACACAAGAACAAAACAAAAAGGGGTTGGAAGAATAAAAAGATTCCAACAGAAGGGCTCTCCAAAGGTGATAAAGTGCAATTGATCTATCAACAACTGGGAGCAAGCCAACAGACTGATGATTACTACACTGTCAGCAATATACACTCATTAGAGCATGCTGAAATTGAACATCAAGGAACAAAGAAGAGGATCACAGTCAGGGGGGACAAGTTGAGGCACTACAATCATCAACCACCATAAAAGAAAACCCCAGTGTCAAGCTAGTGACAATAAAAGAGCGCTCTATGGGAGGCAACCCATGATTTAAGATTCCTGTCATTTTAAATTCAATAAGCTATGATCACCCTAGCATGATTTCTTTTCTCATGAACGTACTTAATGAATGCATGCACTATTTTGAAACATATGCCAAGACTTCTAAGTTTGGTGTACCTTCAAGTACACCAAATCAGTTTTTCAAACACTCGTAGACCATATGCTTAGTCATTCCGATGAAGTATATGAGCAAACATTAAGTTTGGTGTCTGCATATGTAGATGTTTTCGGAAGATCAATTCTTATTCATGAAATCAAAATCATGCACCGATGATCATACGTTGTTACCTTCTAGGACTTTACAATTGAAAAGAAATTATATTCTGTGATGAAGGCATCAATTGTGATCAAATGCTGGCATTCTACATTTACCCCTTAACAAGAGACAAGTTTGGTGTTCATCAAACCTTGATGCACTAATTAAGGGACACAATTGATTCTTCATGAAAAAAAAAATAAATAAATAAAAATATTAATAAAAATATTTCTTGTAAACATTTAACCAAGAGTGACATTGAGATTTCAAGAACACTATTTGGAGGAAGAAACATTTTAGACTATATGACCAAACATTAAGTTTGGTGTCCTCCAAGGAAAAAGAGAAGTCACGGTTAAATAAAGACAAGAAATGAGAGTTCACATATATGTTTAATAAAATAAACTCTCTTGCCACCGTTTGATAATATTTGTCTTCGTTATTTTGTGGTGATGGTTAGGTGGTCAAAGAATGTTCAATGAAAGAGACAAGACAAGGAGGGGCATAGCATGAGGACAAAATTCCATCACATGCTTCAAAGAGTGACTCTGCACACCCTTGGAATAAGCACGTTGAATACCCTTGAAGAAGCAAGTTTTGTCCTCATTCAACCTTACATGCACACCTTTAATTTGCAAAATAGTCAATTGCATCCCAGCCCTCCGTTGTTCAATTAAGTGAATATAAAACACCACCTTCAAGCCATGCACATGAATGAAGAATTTGTACACTTCCTATACTCTAACCATTCAAACTCTACTTCCTTCATCATCCTTCATCATATAAGCTCAGCCTCAAATATCTTCTTTCCCAAAAGCACATCAAAATTTCCAACTTTCTTCACACACCCTTTAACCTCAAGAAGATCAACCAATCAAGTGATCATGGCCTCTTCCTCAAAGACCAAACGGAGAAAAGGAAAAGAACCCGCGGTGGAAGAGAGTACACCAGAATATGACCGATGGAGATTTAAATCTTGGTACCATCAATTACAACTTGAATGGATGAATGAAAAGAAGATATATCCAGAGGTTCCACTCCTGCTACCAGATGAAGGGTGCCAAGAAATGAAGGACAAGATTAGAAAGAGGAAATGGGAAGAACTCACCTCACCAATCACTCGGATCAATGCAAACATCATAAGAGAGTTCTATGCCAACATCTCAAGGCTTAACATGAGTGAAGCCCCAACATACAAGAGCTATGTACGGGGAATGGAAGTAGATTTTAGTTCAAATGCCATCAAGAAAGTCTTGGGACTAAGAGCAGCCCACTTTGTTAAGCTGGGATACCACCAGAGGGTAAATGGAGATCCGAATTATGATGAAATTGCTAGCGATATTTGTGTGGTGAACACAGATTGGGAAAGAGATGCCAACAATAATCACAAATACCTGAAGAGAGGAGATCTCATCCCTGAAGCAAAGGGGTGGTATGAGCTATTGAAAAGATCAATTCTAGGTACAGTAAACACTTCGAAAGTCAACAAGAAGAGAGCTCTCATGTTGCATTGAATCATGGTGGGAGGAGAAGTGAAAGTTCATGAAATCCTTGCAAAAGACATTCAAAAACTTGCAGAGAAGAATTCGGCTGGGGCCTGGTTATACTACCCAAGCACCATTATGCGGTTGTGTGTGAGGGCTAAAGTGCCAATGGAGGACGAGAACCCAACATGGTTGAATCCGGGCATGCTTATAACCGTTGAAAGAATGATGATTGTTACTGAAGCACAGCAAAGCCAAAGACCACAAAGAAGAAGGCAAAGAGAAGAACCAATGGAGGAAGAAGAGTCACAAGAGGAAGAGGAACAGCAACACTTCCAACCACATAACAATCTGGACATGACTCAGATGCAGGAAGCAATTGGGAGATTATCACAACAGTACATGAGAATTCAAGAAACGCAAGAAGAGTACCATTCACAATACGTGAAACACCAACAAGAGCAAGAGGAATGGCAGCTAAAAATGATGAACCAACAAAGTGAGTTTGAGTCAAAATTCCTCGTGATGCAAGAGGAGCATGCTTTTCAATCTCACGAATCATTTGGAAAGTTGGCACAAATGCAAGTTGAAAATATGAGGGCTCTCAAGGAATTCACAGCACTTCAAGATGCAAGATATGAAATCCAAGCTGACTACAACATAAATAGTCAAATCAAATTAAACTATATTGGAGAGCATCTGCACAACATGGATCCAGCGTTTCCAACTTTCGATGAGTTCTTCAAAAGGAAAAGTGAGATAGAAGTAAGCAATGCCATGAGACTTGAAGATAGAGTAGAAGAGACGATGAATAGAGCTGGGTTCTGGCGGGGTCAACAGACAACAGACATGGACACAGGGAACACCAACAACCAAGCAAATGAAAGAAGAAAGAAAAAGCATGATAAATGAAAGGTGGACCTGCTCCTTATTCATCACTACAAAGAAAAAGTATGCATCCTATCTGTTTAAAGTAATCTTTGCATCTTTAGTAGTCATTTTAGTTAATAGTCTTTGCATTATGTTTGTTTTTCTTAAAATAAGTAAGCTAGTCTAAGTGTGTGCTTGTGTATTTACTTTCACTTAACTAAATGCATGCTTTGTTCCCTGCATCTTTAATTCAATAAAAGGAATGTTTGGAATGTGAAGTGAGATAGTTCTTTGATAGCTGAAAGTACAATAATAGTAAGTGGTGGTATGTATGTGCGATTGTGTGGTAGCTCACTTTTAGTGAATAAAAGAACTAGACTGTCTCCTTCTAAGTAGAAAATAGCTCACTGTCTATGAATCTCAATCAAATAAAAGTCCTTGGTTAAAAAGAAAAACAAAAAAAGAAGAAAAAAAAGAAAAAGCCAAAGGTGGCAACAGAACAAAAGAAAAAAAAGAGAAGAAATGAAGCTAGACACCAATAGCTTGAACCTTAGAATATATGCCTGTGGTGTCTTTGTACTAGGATTTGCTTGGATTATTAAGTTCTTTGGAGTGCATCAACACTTGGTAACTTGAGTTAACTAACCCGGGATTATCAACTGAAAGTCCACTATCAAGAGCAACCTAACTACAAGACATTTAGTAACCCAAAGAAGTGCTGGGCATCAATGTTCTAAGAAGGAATGTGAGCCAAGTGTCTTTAGTGAATAATGTGTCAAGCATAAATAAAGAAAAGAGCTTGTTACACATTACACTAAACTAAAGCTTATAGAAAAAAAATAGTAACCAAGGACAAAGGAATAATGAGAGGTCATAGCAGTGTGTTGCTTGATGCTTGGAGGAGACTTTCTAGACCTAAATGTCAATAAGAAGTGAGTAGTTACATATCTACATAAAACCCCATGAGCTACCAATAATACTCTGCTAGCATAAACATCCTCTTCCATTTCATTCTTTCTTCTCAATAAATTCAGTACTTGCTTGGGGACAAGCAAGCTTTAAGTTTGGTGTTGTGATGACAAGTCATCTTAGCCTAGTTTCACTAGTCTTTTTCTTTTGTTTTCAATTGATTTTATACACTTTCTTGAGCCATAAGTAAGCCAATTAGGTAGAATTTCATGTTTCCTTTGATTCAATCAACCATGGATAAATTGATGCATTTTCATGAGATTTTGTGCTATAATTGTCATATATTATGAAAGAGAAACAACCTCATGATTTTGAGCATAGCTTTGACACTTTTGATTGATTGATGATAGGTGAAAAAGCTTTGAAGAAGGTTGAAGAAAAGAAGATGGCAATGGCAAGAAGGAGGACTCACGTTTGAGCTAACGTTTGCCTCAAACTTAAGCTCAAACGTGAGGAAAGGCAAAAACATCACCCAGGGAGGCCAAAAGCTTGCGCCAACGTTTGCCTCAAACTTGAGGTCAAACGTTGGCTTGCAAAAATCTCACCCAGGGAAGCAAAAAGCTTGCGCCAACGTTTGCCTCAAACTTGAGGTCAAACGTTGGCTTGAAGAATTTCACCCAGGAGGACAAAAAGCTTGCGCCAACGTTTGCCTCAAACTTGAGGTCAAACGTTGGAACCATTTTAGCATAAAGAAGAGTCCCTGATTGAAGGTTTAATTGAGCCACGTTTGTGCCAACGTTTGCCTCAAACGTTGGGCCAAACGTTGGCCAAAAGAGATGCAAGGGAGGAGCCACGTTTGAGCTCAAGTTTGACCTCAAACTTTGAGCCAAACATGGATGACAGCACGGAAGGCCATCTGCTAAAAAAAAGCTTTAGTCAAAGTTTGCCTCAAACTTCGACTCAAGCTTAAATGGTTCATGGTCCGGTTCACAAGTGGGTTTCTTTCCAACACCAAGAGCAATCAACAGAGGCTTTTGTCAACCCAATTCCATCAAGAGCAAGGGCCCAATTCAAGGCTTGAAGATCATTTGAAGAGAGTGTATAAATAGCTTAGAATTTAAGTTTTCGAGAGAGCTTTTCCTTTTAGTTTTGCTGGGTAGTTTTGGAGAGCTTTTGGTTAGGAGTTATTTTGAGATTCTGAGTCTTGGGGAAGGAGAATTGAATTCTCTTCCTCTTAGTTTTCTTGTTTTCAATTTCATTTATACTTTTCTTGAATCTTGGGTTGAAGAATTGAGGAAATTCTATCTCAATCTCACCTTGAGATCTCTTTCTGTTTTGATTTACTGCATCATTGAGAATTTGCGATTTCACTTCTTTTCTTCTACTGCTGGATCTTTACTTTTCTTGCAATTGAATTCTCAATTTGGATCTAGGAAGGCATTGAGATCTAGAATTGGTTATCTAGTCTCTTGGGTCCTGAGATCTGGAACCATCATTTTATTTTCTCTGTTGAATGCCTTTTAGGTTCATTTACGTTTCCATTCTAGATCTGGTTCAATTCAAGTCATCTTCTACTCTTCCATGTGTTGAGATTTACTTTTCTTTTGTTTAATTCTTGCAATCCCACACCCCTGACCCATTTACCATTCAAGCCATTTATATTTCTTGCACTCTAAGATTCTGTAATTTACATTTCTTGCATTCTACGTTTCTGCCATTTAATTTCTTGTTCTTTAAGATTCAGCACTTTTATTTTCTGTTCTCTTTAATTCCCTGCAAATTTCCCATCCCCATTTACAATTCATGCAATTTAGCTTCTGCAATCACAAATCATCCAACCAACACTCGATTAGCTTGACTAAATCAATCACTAAACTAAAATTGCTCAATCCTTCAATCCCTGTGGGATCGACCTCACTCACGTGAGTTATTATTACTGGATGCGACCCGGTACACTTGCCGGTGAGTTTTGTGTTGGATCGTTTTCCACACATCAATGAGGATCAGGAAAAGACCACTTTCACATGTCCTTTTGGGACTTATGCTTACAGGAGAATGCCCTTTGGCTTGTGCAATGCACCAGCTACCTTCCAAAGGTGCATGATGAGTCTTTTCTCTGATCTTATTGAGGACTGTATGGAAGTTTTTATGGATGATTTTAGTGTGTACGGCGATTCCTTTAGCCTTTACTTAGATGGATTATCTAGAGTATTAGATAGATGTGTCAGTACAAACCTTGTATTAAATTTTGAAAAATGTCACTTTATGGTAAAACAAGGTATTGTACTAGGACATGTTATGTCTAATACTGGCATTTCTGTAGATCCAGCAAAGGTGGATGTTATTTCTAGTTTACCTTATCCCTCTTCTGTGAGGGAAGTCCGTTCGTTCCTTGGCCATGCAGGTTTTTACAGGAGATTTATTAAGGACTTTAGTAAGGTAGCACTTCCCTTATCTAGATTACTGCAGAATGATATTGAGTTCGAGTTCAGCGGGGATTTCAAAGAAGCGTTTGATAAGCTGAAGACCGCCCTGACTCAAGCTCCAATTGTGAGAGGACCAGACTGGAGCAAGCCATTTGAAATAATGTTCGACGCCTCCAATCATGCAGTAGGAGCAGCATTAGCTCAGCGTGAAGGTAAGGACCCCTTTGTTATTGCTTATGCATCTAAAACTTTAGATGCCGCTCAGTCCAATTACACTACTACTAAGAAAGAGCTTCTTGCTATTGTTTTTGCTTTAGATAAATTCTGAGCCTATTTACTTGGTACGAAGGTAGTAGTGTACTCAGACCACGCAGCTCTAAAGTATCTATTAGCTAAAAAGGAGTCCAAACCAAGGCTTATACGTTGGATACTGCTATTACAAGAATTTGATTTAGAAATTAAGGATTGGAGTGGTAACCAGAATTTAGTGGCAGACCATTTGAGTCGCCTTGAGCACATTACAGATGACCTCACTCCTATAGCTGATAATTTCCCATTTGATAACCTGCAAGCAGTATCTGAGGTAGTCCCTTAGTATGCTCCTATAGCTAATTATCTAGTTAGCCGCACCTTTCCTACAAACTTTTCTAAGCATCAAAGAGACAAGCTAAAAAGCGAGTCTAAATATTATATATGGGATGACCCATATTTATGGAGGTGTGGCGCTGACCAGGTAATTAGACAGTGTGTGCCTCAATCAGAATTCCAATCCATCTTAGAAGCATGTCATTCGTCTGAGAGTGGAAGACATTTTGGCCCTCAAAGAACAGCTAGAAAAATCTTAGACTGTGGATTCTGGTGGCCTACACTTTTTAGAGATACTGCTGAATTTTGTAGATCTTATTTTCCATGCCAAAAATTTGGTAATATATCCAAGAGGGATGAGATGCCGCAACAAATTATGCTTTTCTGTGAAATTTTTTATGTTTGGGGCATTGACTTCATGGGTCCATTTCCAAATTCTAATTGTTATTTTATATATTGTTAGCTGTGGATTACGTTTCCAAATGGGTAGAAGCAATTCCTACCCGTACTGATGATGCTAACACTGTTGTTTCCTTTGTGAGAAACCACATTATTTGTCGCTTTGGATCACCACGAGCAATCATGAGCGATCAAGGCACCCATTTTTGTAACAGGAGACTAACATGATTAATGAAGAAGCATGGGATAATTCATAAGATTGCAACAGCCTATCATCCTTAGACTAATGGGCAAGCCGAGGTATCAAATAGAGAGATAAATCGTATCTTGCAGAAGATAGTCAAACCTCATAGAAGAGACTGGAGCACCAGGCTACAAGATGCACTCTGGGCATACAAAACAGCATACAAAACACCCATTGGGATGACTCCTTTCCGGTTAGTTTATGGAAAAGCTTGTCATCTCCCTGTTGAAATAGAGCACAAAGCCTTTTGGGCAGTAAAGGAGTGCAACATGGGAATTGAAAAAGCCAGAGCTGAAAGGAAGTTGCAACTGCAAGAACTGGAAAGCCTTCGCCTAGAAGCTTATGAGAACTCAAGACTATACAAGGAGAAGATGAAGGCTATACATGATCAGCACATCAAGAGAAAAGAGTTCCAACCTGGGGATTTAGTCCTCCTTTACAAATCTCGGTAGAGGTTCATACCAGGTGACGAGTGTGATTTTTGCCAGTAAAGAATGTCATAAAAACAGTCGCGTTGTAGATATAGTTTCTAAACCAACAAAAATCCCTTTCGTGCAAACGTTTTGGTTGTCACAAGTAACAAACCCCTTTTAAATTTGATAACCGAGTATTTAAACTCGGGTCGTCTTCTCAAGAAACTGCAGGGAAGTATGTTCTTATTATTGATTATGGAGATTGTAAATTTAAGGGTTCAAGAATGAGGAACGAGTAAATTGATGACAAGTAAATTAAATGGTAATTAGAATAAATAAATAGCTGTAAAGCAAACTTTTAGCAAGGTACGAGAAATTAGAGGTCCTATCCTAGCTATCCTTATCAATGATGATGATGGTTGAATCTTAATTTCACTTTGTTATCCTTTACTAATATAAAGGAAGGTCAAGGGATTAATTGGTTTGATCTTCGAATCCTATTTATTTCCTAAGAAAAGATTGGGATTATGGAAGTTCAATTCAATTAACAAAGATAACAATTATCAATCACGTTTGAGTTTGATAACTCCTGAGTTACTGATTTCTTAACCAAGGCCAAAAGGAGAAAAGTAAATCTACTTGGAATAAGGACGTCTTCAGAGTAAAAGCAACAATAGCATAAACGAAAGAAATCAATATTAAACTGAAATACCTCAATTAACTTTAATAAAAGAGTAATCTGTAACATGAAAGAATTCATAAAATTGCTTGCAGAAGTAAATAAAAGGAATATTGAACTTGATAAAAAGAGATAACCCTGAAAGTGAATAAAAATCCTAATTCTAAATCCTAATCCTAAAGAGAGAGAGAATCTCTCTCTTAACTAAATCTAAATCATGAAAACTAAACTAAAGTGGAATCTAGCTCTGAATGGTTGCATTCCCTCACTTCATAACCTCTGGTCTATGCCTTCTGGACTTGGATTTGGGCCAAAAAGGGCTTCAGAATTCGCAATGAGCGTTTTCTGCAATTTCTGGTCTGGTGCGTGGGTCACACGGTCGCGTCATTCGGAGCTTTTCCTTACCACGCGGTCACATCAGCCATGCGACCGCGTCATATGTGTTCTGCTTAAGGCGCACGGTCGCGTCAGTCATGCGGTCGCGTCGCTGTTGATTCGCGCTTGGCACGCGATCGCATCATCCATGCGATCGCGTGGATGCCAGTTTCTTCAGAACTCCGTTTTGCACTTTCCTTCCATTTTTGTATGTTTCCTTTCCATCCTTTGAGTCATTCCTGCCTTAGAAGATCTGAAACTACTCAACACACTAATCACGGCATCGAATGGAATTAAAGGTGATTAAAATAATTAATTTAAATGCATAGGAAACATATTTTTCACATACATCATATAATGAGGAAGGGAAAGTAAAACCATGCAATTAGTGTAATTATTTTGAAGAGCTTATTTACTATTGATCAAGTGGACAAGAATCATATAGTTGCATTCACATATATAGGTTGCATTGCATTACATGAGTTTTACATGTTCCTACTCATTTATTTTATCTCCTTTAAATAAGCATGAGGACATGCTAATGTTTAAGTGTGGGGAGGTTGATAAACTACTATTTTATGGTTTATAATGTATTTAATTGTGTGGTTTTATCATGATCTTTACCCACTTATTCATATGATTAACATGCATTTATATTCCCTTCCTAAAATTATTACATGATTGAAAACTTGCTTCCTAAGAGACTTTTAATTATGTATTTTAATTCTCCTTTATTCCATTCGATGCCGTGATCTGTGTTAAGTGTTTCAGGCCTTATAGGGCATGAATGAGTTGGAGATTGGAAAGGAAGCCTGCAAAAATGGAAGGAACACAAGAAATGGAGGAGATGACCAGCGAGAAGTGACGCGGCCGCATGGCTCACGCGACCGCGCGAAAGAGAGGAAATCGCAATGACGCGGTTGCATGGCTCACGCAACCGTGCGGATTAGAATAGCACAAGTGACGCGGAGGCGTGGATGACGCGCCTCCGTGGCAAGCAAAACGCTGAATGACGCGATCGCGTGACGTGCGCGATCTGCATAATCTGCAGAATTCGCTGGGGGCGATTTTGGGCCCTACTTTGACCCAGTTCACGGCCCGAAAAAGCAGACTAGAGCCAGAGAACATGCAGAAACCAAAAACAACATTCATTCTACACAGTTTTTAGTTTTAGATCTAGTTTTACTCCTCTTTTAGGTTTTCTCTCTACACATTCATAGTTCTTAGGATTTTATTTCTATTGCTTTTTGCATTGGGATATTGAGAAGAGTTTTTACCTCATCAAGACTTCGTCATTCTAGTTCGTTTTCTTAACTTAGCTTTACTCTTCCATGTCCTTTAATTTACTTAATTTTACTATTGGATTATTTTAGAATTTATTAATACAAGAATTACTTTTATTTTTAACTGATTCCTTTGAGTTTTATTTATCATGTCTTCCTTTAATTCCCTTTCTTATGTTATGAGTTCTACATTCACAATGAGCGAGTAGTTCCTTAACTTGATGGGGAGTTGATTGAAAGGAACCCTTGAGTTGGGATGCTTAAAAGAAAAATTGTAATTAGGTTTATTGTTGGGATGCTCTCTAGTCACTGACACTAATCCTTTTCAATTGAGCGGATTGGAACTTGTGAATAGAAACCGCATTCCAACTTGTTTGACCTTCCCTTACCTAGTAAGGGATAACTAAATAGAACAACCTTCAATTATCAATTAATCTTGAGAGTACTTCAACAAGAATAGGGCTTCCAACTAATCTACTCCTAGTCAAGGCTTTTATTTAAATTATTTAATCTCTCTAATTTAATTTCCTGTTTATTCAACTCAAACCCTTTTTGAAAACATCTGATTAATAAAATAGCACACCTTTCTGCAATTCATTGGGAGACGACCTGGGATTCATACTCCCAGTATTTTAATTTTAATTTTTGTGACAACCCTTCTAAATTGATAAGCGGATTTCTGGTTGATTAAGAACTATACTTGCAACGCATATATCATAACAATTCTTAATTCGCCAATTTTCGCCACGTCACTCATCAGTGGTCTTGTACTTTTTCATAGACCCATTGCAGGCACTTTCCAATGTGGTCTTATCTTGGGCCCTCATGCCCTGTGTGACGTAGCCGAGCAACACTATGGTGGGGGCATGCTTCCAGAAGGTTTTTGAAGCGCTCCCAATATTCATAGAGAGTCTTGGATTCGTCCTGAACAATCATGGAGATGTCTTTCCTTAGTTTGTCAGTAACTTCAGCTGGAAAGAATTTTTCCAAAAATTCTCTTCTAAGCGGATCCCAGATAGAGATAGTTGCTGCGGGTTGAGTGTAGTACCACTCTCTCGCCTTTCCCTCAAGAGAGAATGGGAAAGCTTTCAACAAAATAGAAGTTTCATTCGCACCATCGCGCCTGACAGTAGAACAGGCTGCTTGGAAATCTCTCAGGTGCTTGATAGGCTCTTGAGCAGGTAAGCCATGAAACATGGGCATCAAATTGAGCAGTGCAGTCTTTATTTCAAAGTCTATAGCCACTGTTGGGTGATGCGCTTGAAACGGTTGCATTGTGAAATCAGGGGCTCCAGCCTCCTGGATAGTGACTCTCCTAGGTGCTGCCATGTCACCTATACGTAAATCAACCGAATTAGTAGAACGGGGGCTTGTTTCAGATCCGCCCTCAGAGAGGACAAACCGACGCCGAGCTTGCCTTTTACGTGAAATAGTTATTTCAATCTCAGGATTGAATAATGGCAAGCTTGGATCAGGAAGTGAACGCGTCATTTAATGAAAGAAACATGCAGCTCATAGTAACAAAATAAAATAAAATGCAAATAAATAAAATCCAATCAATAACTTAGCACTCTATTGCAACTGCTCGGCAACGGCGCCAAAAATTGACGTGGCAGAAATTGGCGAGTTAAGAAATTGTTATAAGAGATGCGTTGCAAGTACAGTTCTTAACCAACCAGAAATCCGTTTATCAATTTAAAAGGGTTGTCACAAAAATTAGTATTAAAATACTGGGAGTATGAGTCCCAGGTCGTCTCCCAACGAGTTGCAGAAAGATGTGCTATTTTATTAATTAGATGTTTTCAAAAAATGGTTTGAGTTGATAAACCGGAAATTAAATCAGAGAATTTAGATAATTTAAATAAAAACCTTGACTGGGAGTAGATTAGTTGGAAGCTGTATTCTTGTTGAAGTACTCTCAAGATAATTGATAATTGAAGGTTACTCTGCTTAGTTATCCCTTACTAGGTAGAGGAAAGTCAAGCAAGTTGGAAAGCTATTTCTAGTCACAAGTCCTAATCCTCTCCCTTGGGAAGGACTAGTGTCAATGACTAGAGGGTGATCCAACAATAAACCCAATTACAATTTTTCTCTTGAGTAATCCAACTCAAGGTTTCCTTTCAATCATCTCCCAATCAAGTTATGGAACTACTCGCTCATTATGTTTGTAAAATCCACGAAATAAGAAAAGGAAATATTGAAAGACATGATAAATAATAATCAAAGGAATCAGTTAAAAATAAAAATAGTTCTTGTATTAATAAATTCTAAAAATAATCCAATAATAATTCTGAGTAAATAAAGGGCATGGAAGAGTAAGTGATATGTAAGGAAACAAAGTAGAATGACAAAGTCTTCACGGAGGTAATAACTCTTCTCAATATCCCGATCCAAAAAGCAATAATATCAAAATCCTAAGAACTATGTATGTGTAGAGAGAAAACCTAGAGGAGAGGAAAAATTAGATCTAAAACTAAAAATTATGCGAAATGAATGTTGTTCTCTGGTTTCTGCATGTTTCGAGGCTCTAGTCTGCTTTTCTGGGCCAAAAACTGGGTCAAAATAGGGCCCAAAATCGCCCCCAGCGAATTCTGCAGATTTTGCAGATCGCGCACGTCACGCGATCGCGTCATCCAGGCGTTCGCGTCATCCAGCGTTTTGCCTTGCCACGCGTGCGCGTCGTCCACGCCTTCGCGTCACTTGTGCAGTTTCCAATCCGCACGGTCGCGTGAGCCATGCGTCCGCGTCACTGCAATTTACTCTATGTCGCGCGGTCGGGTGAGCCATACGTCTGCGTCACTTCTCGCTGGTCATCTCCTTAATTTCTTGTGTTCCTTCCACTTTTGCTGGCTTCCTTTCTAATCTCCAAGTCATTCATGCCCTATAAAACCTGAAACACTCAACACACAGATCACGTCATTGAATGGAATAAAGGAGAATTAAAATACAAAATTAAAAGTCTCTAGGAAGCAAGTTTTCAACCATGAAGTATTTTTTAGGAAGGACTTATAAATGCATGCTTATTTAATGAATAAGTGGGTAAAGATTTGATAAAACCATACAATTAAACACAATGTAAACCATAAAATAATGGTTTATCACCCATCACTAAGAAAAGGATGGAGCAAACAAGAGATCATGGACCTCAACAAGAGCATGAGGAAATTCCTCACCATGAAATCCCTGAGATGCCTCAAGGGATGCACTTTTCTCCACAAAACTATTGGGAGCAAATCAACACCTCCCTAGGAGAATTAAGTTCCAACATGGGACAACTAAGGATGGAACACCAAGAGCACTCCATCATTTTCCATGAGATTAGAGAAGATCAAAGAGCTATGAGGAAAGAGCAACAAAGACAAGGAAGAGACATAGAGGAGCTCAAGAGCACCATTGGTTCTTCAAGAAGAGGAAGACGCCACCCTCACTAAGGTGGACCCATTCCTTAATCTCCTTGTTCTTATTTTCCTATTTTTCGGTTTTTGAGCCTTATGTTTTATTTATGTTTATGTCTTTACTATATGATCATTAGTGTTTAAGTGCCCATGTCTTAAAGCTATGAATGTCCTATGAATCCATCACCTCTCTTAAATGAAAAATGTTTTAATTACAAAAGAACAAGAAGTACATAAATTTTGAATTCATCCTTGAAATTAGTTTAATTATTTTGACGTGGTGACAATACTTTTTGTTTTCTGAATGAATGCTTGAACAGTGCATATGTCTTTTGAATTTGTTGTTTATGAATGTTAAAACTGTTGGCTCTTGAAGAATAAGGAAAAAGGAAAAATGTTATTGATAATCTGAAAAATCATAAAATTAATTCTTGAAGCAAGAAAAAGCAGTGAATACAAAAGCTTGCAAAAAAAAAGAGAAAAGAAAAATGGCAAAAAAAAGAAAAAAGAAAAAAAGAAAGAAAAAGAAAAAGCAAGCAGAAAAAGCCAAAAGCTCTTTAAACCAAAAGGCAAGAGCAAAAAGCCAATAGCCCTTAAAACCAAAAGGCAAGGGTAAAAAGGATCCAAGGCTTTGAGCATCAGTGGATAGGAGGGCCCAAAGGAACAAAATCCTGGCCTAAGCGGCTAAACCAAGCTGTCCCTAACCATGTGCTTGTGGCGTGAAGGTGTCAAGTGAAAACTTGAGACTGAGCGGTTAAAGTCAAGGTCCAAAGCAAAAACAGAGTGTGCTTAAGAACCCTGGACACCTTTAATTGGGGACTCTAGCAAAGCTGAGTCACAATCTGAAAAGGTTCACCCAGTTATGTGTCTGTGGCATTTATGTATCCGGTGGTAATACTGGAAAACAAAGTGCTTAGGGCCACGGCCAATACTCATAAAGTAGCTGTGTTCAAGAATCAACATACTGAACTAGGAAAATCAATAGAACTATCTAAATTCTGAGTTCCTATAGATGCCAATCATTCTGAACTTCAAAGGATAAAGTGAGATGCTAAAACTGTTCAGAGACAAAAAGCTACTAGTCCGCTCATCTGATTGGAGCTAAGTTTCATTGATATTTTGGAATTTATAGTATATTCTCTTCTTTTTATCCTATTTGATTTTTAGTTGCTTTGGGACAAGAAATAATTTAAGTTTGGTGTTGTGATGAGCGGATAATTTATACGCTTTTTGGCATTATTTTTACATAGTTTTTAGTACAATTTGATTAGTTTTTAATATATTTTTATTCGTTTTTAAATAAAAATCACATTTCTAGACTTTACTATGAGTTTGTGTGTTTTTCTGTGATTTCAGGTAATTTCTGGCTGAAATTAAGGGACTTCAGCAAAAATCATATTCAGAGGCTGAAGAAGGACTGCAGATGCTGTTGGATTCTGACCTCCCTGCACTCAAAGTAGATTTTCTGGAGCTATAGAAGTCTACATGGCGCGCTTTTAATTGCGTTGGAAAGTAGACATCCAAGGCTTTCCAGCAATATATAATAGTCTATACTTTGCCCCAGTTTAGACGACGCAAACTGGTGTTTAACGCCAGCTTTCTGCCCTATTCTGGAGTTAAACGCCAGAAACAGGTTGCAAAGCAGAGTTAAACGCTAGAAACAGGTTACAAAATGGCGTTTAACTCCAAGGAAGACCTCTACACGTGAAAGCTTCAATGCTCAGCCCAAGCACACACCAAGTGGGCCCGGAAGTGGATTTCTACATCATTTAGTTATCTTTGTAAACCCTAGTAACAAGTTTAGTATAAATAGAACTTTTTACTATTGTTTTTACATCTTGGGATCTTTTGTTAATCTTTAGATCATTTTGTACACGTTTAGGGGGCTGGCCATTCGGCCATGCCTGGACCTTTCTCTTATGTATTTTCAACGGTAGAGTTTCCACACACCATAGATTAAGGTGTGGAGCTCTACTGTTCCTCATGAATTAATGCAAAGTACTATTGTTTTTCTATTCAACTCAAGCCTATTTCTTCTCTAAGATATTCATTCGCACACAAGAACATGATGAATGTGATGATTATGTGACGTTCATCACCATTCTCACTTATGAACGCGTGCCTGACAAACACTTCCGTTCTACATGAAAGCAAGCTTGAATGCATATCTCTTAGCCTCCTGATCGTGAGATCAGAGTCTTCGTGGTATAGGCTAGAATTATTGGCGGCCATTCTTGAGATCCGAAAAGTCTAAACCTTGTCTGTGGTATTCCGAATAGGATCTGGGAAGGGATGGCTGTGACGAGCTTCAAACTCGCGAGTGCTGGGCGTAGTGACAGATGAAAAAGGATTACTGAATCCTATTCCAGTATTATCGAGAACCGACAGATGATTAGCCGTGCGGTGACAGTGCATTTTGGACCATTTTCACTGAGAGGACGGGATGTAGCCATTGACAACGGTGATGCCCAACATACAGCTTGCCATGGAAAGGAGTAGGAAGGATTGGATGAAAGCAGTAGGAAAGCAGATATTCAGAAGGAACTAAGAATCTCCATACGCTTATCTGAAATTCTCACCAATGAATTACATAAGTATCTCTATCTTTATTTTACGTTTTATTTATCTTTTAATTATTAAAAACTCTATAACCGTTTGAATCCGCCTGACTGAGATTTACAAGGTGACCATAGCTTGCTTCAAGCCGACAATCTCCATGGGATCGACCCTTACTCACGTAAGGTTTATTACTTGGATGACCCAGTGCACTTGCTGGTTAGTTATGCGAAGTTATGAAAAAGAACTAAGAATATGAACGTGCGCATTAAGTTTTTGGCGCCGTTACCAAGGAATGAACAATCACGATTTCATGCACCAATGGGTCTAAGGCTCTGCAGGCTGCTTAAGCTGGGGCTTCTCGTGCTGTGCCTACTGCTGGTCCTCCACCTGTGCATCATCCTCCTACTCATTCTCCTCCTACTCATAGTGCTCCGATGTTATGTCAGGCTCAGAGGGGATATCAGTATCCCCAGTCCTCATCATCAGCTTCAGATGCTCATAGGGTCACTTGTTGCGATGCTCAGACTTCTCAATACGCCGCTGATGAGCGGATAATTTATACGCTTTTTGGCATTGTTTTTAGTATGTTTTTAGTAGAATCTAGTTACTTTTAGGGATGTTTTCATTAGTTTTTATGTTAAATTCACATTTTTGGACTTTACTATGAGTTATTGTGTTTTTCTGTGATTTCAGGTATTTTCTGGCTGAAATTGAGGGACTTGAGCAAAAATCAGATTCAGAGGTTGAAGAAGGACTGATGATGCTGTTGGATTCTGACCTCCCTTCACTCAAAGTGGATTTTCTGGAGCTACAGAACTCGAATTGGCGCGCTTCCAATTGCGTTGAAAAGTAGACATCCAGGGCTTTCCAGCAATATATAATAGTCCATACTTTGGTCAAGAATAGATGACGCAAACTGGCGTTCAACTCCAGCTCTCTGCCCAATTCTGGCGTCCAGCGCCAGAAAAGGATCCAAAACCAGGAATGACCTCTACACGTGTAACACTCAAGCTCAGCCCAAGCACACACCAAGTGGGCCCCGGAAGTGGATTTATGCATCAATTACTTATTTCTGTAAACCCTAGTGACTAGTTTATTATAAATAGGACCTTTTACTATTGTATTAGACATCCTGGATTGTATTTTTGATCCTGTGATCACGTTTTGGGGGCTGGCCATTCGGCCATGCCTGGACCTTTCACTTATGTATTTTTAATGGTAGAGTTTCTACACTCCATAGATTAAGGTGTGGAGCTCTGCTGTTCCTCAAAGATTAATGCAAAGTACTACTGTTTTCTATTCAATTCATCTTATTTCGCTTCTAAGATATTCATTCGTACTTCAACCTGAATGTGATGAACGTGACAATCATCATCATTCCCTATGAACGCGTTCCTGACATCCACCTCCGTTCTACATTAGATTGAATGAGTATCTCTTAGATCTCTTAATCGGAATCTTCGTGGTGCAAGCTAGAATGATGGCGGCATTCAAGAGAATCCGGAAGGTCTAAACCTTGTCTGTGGTATTCCGAGTAGGATTCAATGATTGAATGACTGTGGCGAGCTTCAAACTCGCGATTGCTGGGCATAGTGACAGACGCAAAAGGATAGTAAATCCTATTCCAGCATGATCGAGAACCGACAGATGAATAGCCGTGCCGTGACAGGGTGTGTTGACCATTTTCACTGAGAGGATAAGATGAAACCATTGACAAGGGTGATGCCTCCAGACGATTAGCCGTGCTGTGACAGGGCATTTGGATCATTTTCCCGAGAGAAGACCGAAAGTAGCCATTGACAGTGGTGATGTATCACATAAAGCCAGCCATGGAAAGGAGTAAGACTGATTGGATGAAGATAGCAGGAAAGCAGAGGTTCAGAGGAATAAAAGCATCTCTATTCGCTTATCTGAAATTCTCACCAATGATTTACATAAGTATTTCTATCCCTGTTTTATTAATTATTTTCGAAAACTCCATTACTATTTCATATCCGCCTGACTGAGATTTACAAGGTGACCATAGCTTGCTTCATACCAACAATCTCCGTGGGATTCGACCCTTACTCACGTAAGGTATTACTTGGACGACCCAGTGCACTTGCTGGTTAGTTGTACGAAGTTGTGAACCATGGTATTGGCATCAAGTTTTTGGCACCATTACCAGGGAAAGAAAGAGCGATGAATTCTACATAATTAAAGTGTAATCACAATTTCTGCGTACCAGCCGCTGAGTGCGGTGCTCCATCTGATCAATGCGCTCGAGGAGGTGGTGCACTAGATGGTAGACAGGTTGGGAAGCGGCTGAAGGTGCGGTGGATGTGGAAGGTGTTGCAGGTGCTGAAGGTGCTGTGGAGGATATGGCTGCGTCAGTCGAGGAAGTAAGAGAAGGTTGTCTGTGGCTTAGAGCTTCGAACTGCTTGTCGTGTGGAATAATCTTTTTGCATTCGGCAATCGGTGGCTTCTCATCCTCAAGTTCCCAAGGTACCTCAGCTCGGCGGGCCATCTGGGTGATCAAGTATGGAAATGGTAGGGTGCCTTTGACATGAACCTGAGACATGTACTTCCTGATGAACCGTGGAAGGTACAGGTTCTTTCCTTCCATAACACACCAGATGAGAATGATCATAGCAGCTGGCACCTCTGACTCATGAGTGCTAGGCATAATATAGTTACTTAGTATTTATTGCCAGAGCCTAGCATCATCATTCAGATAGATAATCTTGATGCCCTTTGGAGTTACCCTCGACTTACCCATAGCCTAGGGAACAGTAAGATCAATGGCTATAGTGCGCCTCACAGCATCCCAATCAAATAGGTTAATTAAGTGGTTATATTGCCAAATTTTGATTCCAAAAATTTAGAGTGAGAATTTGAGGTTTAAAACATCTTTTTTGGACTCAGTGGGTCTTTCTGAGTCAGAAAATGTGTTTTCTGCGAAAAACCGTAAAAAACTGTGAACCGGCAGCTGAACCGGTTGAACCAATTCAAGTCTGCCCGGTGCTACTCGAGAGAAATTTGAAATAGTCAAAAACCTTAGAAAAATACTAGAAATGGAAAACAAGACGTTAATTCTAAAGGTTTGGCCCGAAGTCGGGCCAAACGGGCTAAAAATGCTAATTGGTTGGACCGGGCCCAAGTTGGGCCCAAGCCCAACATATATAAGGGTTCATTAATGAACCCAATCTCTCATAACACACTCAAACACACCCACACAATGCTAAAGAGAAGAAGAAGAAGAGAAACCCCAAGAGCACTATTCATCCTCTTCTTCTCTAGCTAATATCTTGAGCTACGGTACTCCGATTTGCGTGCCATCAGCGGCTACGCGTTCCTTGTGACGAGCTCTACAAAACCCATCCAAGAAATGTGTAAGGAAATATCAAATCCATCTCAGTTCTTCTCCTCAAAATTTCGGGTATCTAGGGCTTGGGATTAAGTGAGTTTTTGTGACTCTTTGTGTTTAGGTTCACTCTAATGCTTGCTTAGCTTTGGGTTTTGACATCCACATCTATTGGGAAAGGTAAGAGGCTTTGAACTCTTGTGAACTTTTGATTTATGTTGAGCCCTAGGTTGATTTTGTGGTGATTTATATGTATATAGTTTGATTATTGTGAGTTTGGAGCTTGTTGGTGCTTGTTGGAGTTACATTGGTGGTTGGATTTGGTTGAAAGCTCATTTGGTTCACATTAGGAGTCAGCCAAGGTATGGTTTTGGTTTCCTCTATGTAGTATATAATTTCATGGACACTTAGGCTAGTGACCCATAGGATAGGATTGGATTTGAATTGTTGATGAATTGTTGGATGTTATTGTATGATGATGTTTAATGAAATGATGATTTTTGTGTTGATATTGATGGTTGATAGTGATGTGATGAGGATGAATGATTTGTGGAGTGGAGGAGTGAATTGTGTTGATAAATGTGAAATTGATGTTGATTGATTGGTAATGAAGTTGGAAAAATGCTAATGAGGTTTGATTATATGTAATATATTAATGTTGCAATTGAGGATGAGGTAAAGTGAAAAAATATGTAGTAATCTTGGTGTAATATGTCATAGGGTGTTCATTTTGATGAGAATTGGAGTTTGGAATGGTTTGGTTTGGTCTTGGTTGTGTTTTATAAAGGAATTGTGGAAATTGTGATTTTGGGTAAGAATTGGCTTTTGGTGAAATTTGTCTGATTATAACTTTTTCCTCGATTTTCAAAATTGGGTGAAATTTGTTTAGAATTAAAGGTCTTTGAAAATCCTTTAAATCGATATAAAGTTTGTGAAATTTGGAATTTTGTAGAGGACGTTATGATCATTCAAAATTGGTGTTAAAAATCTGAAATTCTGCAAAGTTGTAGAATTTCATGATTTCTAATATGTGCGAGCGCACACCCTTGTGCGGACGCACACCCTACGAAAATTTTGACCTGTGCGAATGCACACACCTGTGCGCATCCACAGGTAGGGAAATGTGTTCTGTTTGCAGCGCTAGCATAGCTTGTGCGCGCACATATCTAAGGATGAATTGCGAGCTGTGCTTCCGCACATGCACCTGTGTGCACGCACACATTGGGAAGGCCAATCGGTTGGGGGTGCTGCCACAGGTTGTGCGAGTGAACAGATTCTGTATGTTTTGCCACATGTGCGTACGCACACATTTTAAAATCTCCTGGGCGTGCGCACGCACCCACCCCTGTGCGGACGCACACGCCCTGTTTCTCAAATTTCGCTTTATTTTCAACTATTCTACCTCCCCAGCAAGGTTGTAAGCTTCTATAGAACTTTTTAAGGACTTTTGGGCATATTTTTAGATACTTAAAAATGGGAAAGGATTTTAAGGGTCTTAGATGATATTATTTGGAAAAATTTAGAAAATGGAGGCCTAGGTTTTTGGCGTACTGAAGGTGGTTTAATATTAGGTGGTGAATGGTTGATGAATGAGATGAGGATTAAGGAACTGTTGAGTTTGGAAATGAAATATGAATGAACAGTGGTTGAAAAGAATCGAGGGCTCTGAATGAAGTGATGGATCCATCTTGTATTAAAAATGTTTTTGATAACCACTGCACTACTTTTCATTGAGATTATAAGACGATATGCGCCCAGCAGAGGCCAAAATTGGATCTCACCTGTCGAGGTAGTGGTGACGGCGTAAGGGCGGTGGTTCATCCCGCTTGCACTTAGATGTCATGCCGGTGGCAATAGATCCCGCTCGCATCCCTTTGGATTATCAAAGCGTACAGGCGCAAAACCCTGGATAGTGATCCGAGCACTATATCTCGGGGTTCCCACACCATGATTCCGAAGGGCAACATCTCCATGGAGATGTGTCGGGTTGGCAGTTGAACTGACAATGTGATATCACAGCTAGTAGGGCAGGCATTCATCATATGCATTTCCTATCTGTTTGCATGCTTTGACTATTTGAAATGGTTTGCCTATTTGTATAACATGCCTACATGCTATTTGAATTATTGCCTTATATGCTTCTACTTGTGTTTTACTTGCATTGTATATTACATATGTTTTCTACTGGGATTGAGGGGGTTCGGAAGTCGGTGGCGATGGGATCGCATGGAGGATCGGTTGGAGAAGGCTGGGTGACAGCGGTGTTTGCTTAGAGTAGAAATCCCCTAAGATAGATTACCTGGTGTATTTAAGTTAATGTTGTTATAATTATGCTTATTTGTTTTAGAATGCTTAAGTTTGAATCTTGTGATGGATATAGAGCTTAGGATTGCCTTTGGCGTCCCGGGGTCTTATATCCTATATCACTGGGCACTGTTACCATACTGAGAACCTCCGGTTCTCATACCATATTTCTGTTGTGCTTTTCAGATGCAGGTCGCAACCCACCTCGGTGAGTTGCTTTGGATGGTGACAGAAGCGGAGGATCTTGGATTCTTTTGGAGTCTTTTTGGTTTAATTTGTTTATACATCTCTCCTTTTGTATTTTGTTTTGCCTAGAGGCTTGTATTATGAGAGAAAAACTTGTATAAGCTATTTTTTTAAACTGTTAGGTTTCTATATGGTTCTGTATACTTGTATATGGCTAGCCAGCTTAAACTCCACGAGCCGTGGCTAGTTTTCGATGATATTATATACTTACCTTTTGTTACATCTTGTCTGTTTCTTGTGCCTTAAGCTAGTAGCTTCGTTAGTACGTTTTGCGCTTTTGAAATCCAAAATTTGAGCTATATCTTTCATCAGGCTTCTAGATTATATTATTCTTTCTATATATAATATGTATGAGCTTAGATCTATCATAATCTCTGGTTAACCTTTGCTTTACGATGCCAGGTAAAGCTTAGGCTAATTAGGGTGTTACACCTTGTACCTTTTCAAAGACCTAATCCTTAATGGTATTGAACATGGCTTTCTTGGATCTATTAATAAGAGAATGAAGACCCTGATATTTGTTCTATACGCTAATGTGAGTGATGTTTAGGTATATTGCAAGTGTCTCGAACATTGCTTGGGGTATTATTACTAAAGAAAATTGCAAACTTTTATAAATTAAGTATGAATTAGTCTGTTTTTATTCTGCCTTGTATAGCAAGAAAGATAAACTTTCCTCACAAAAGAAAAAAAATATGGTGATAGGAGATCTCTTTGACATATACCGTATTTGGTGAACCAAATGGTTGAGGTTCCACAACAACAGAGCAAGAAATAGTAGTGACAAACTCACAAATCCAATTAATCCATTGATAAACCACTATTTTATGGTTTATCTTGTGCTAATTTGAGTGGTTTTTATCAACTCTCTACTCACTTATTCATATAATTTGTATGGTTTTACAAATCCTTCCTAATTCTGTGACATAGTTGAAAACATGTTTCCTGGGCCTTTAAACTGTCAAATTTAATTATCCTTTATTACCATTCGATGCCATGATCTGTGCGTTAAGTGTTTTCAGGCTTTATAAGGCAGTAATGTCTTAGAGGATGGAAAGGAAACACGCAAAAATGGAAGGAGCACAAGAAATAAAGGAGACAACCAGCAAGAAGCGACGCACACGCATGGCTTACGCGTGTGCGTGAATTGGAGTTTGCACGGCGACGCGTGCGCGTACCTGACATGTACGCGTGACACGCTGGTGCACAAAATTGTGATCATCAATGGCGCCAACAACTTGGTACGCACAATTGTAATCTCAAGTTTTTATCACAACTCCACACAACTAACCAGCAAGTGCACTGGGTCGTCCAAGTAATAAACCTTACATGAGTAAGGGTCGATCCCACGGAGATTGTCGGCTTGAAGCAAGCTATGGTCACCTTGTAAATCTCAGTCAGGAGGATTCAAATGGTTATGGAGAATTGATAATTAAAATATGAATAAAACATAAAATAGGATATAGATACTTATGTAATTCATTGGTAGGAATTTCAGATAAGCGTATGGAGATGCTTTGTTCCTTCTGAACCTCTGCTTTCCTATTGCCTTCTTCCAATCATTCATACTCCTTTCCATGGCAAGCTTTATGTTGGGCATCACCGTTGTCAATGACTACTTCCCATCCTCTCAGTGAAAATGTTCCAAATACGTTGTCACCGCACGGCTAATCAGCTGTTGGTTCTCGATCATGCTGGAATAGGATCCATTGATCCTTTTGCGTCTGTCACTACGCCCAACACTCGCGAGTTTGAAGCTCATCACAGTCATCCCTTCCCAGATCCTACTCGGAATACCACAGACAAGGTTTAGACTTTCCGGATCTCAAGAATGACCGCTAATGATTCTAGCCTATACCACGAAGGTTCTAATCTTAGATTAGAAACCCAAGAGATACACATTCAAGCTTGTTTGCATGTAGAACGGAAGTGGTTGTTAGGCACGCATTCATAGGTGAGAATGGTGATGAGTGTCACGGATCATCACATTCATCATGTTGAAGAACGAATGGATATCTTAGAATAGAAATAGGCTTGAATTGAATAGAAAAACAATAGTACTTTGCATTAATTCATGAGGAACAGCAGAGCTCCACACCTTAATCTATGGTGTGTAGAAACTCCATCGTTAAAAATACATAAGAACAAAAGGTCTAGGCATGGCCGAATGGCCAGCCTCCCAAAGCGTGAACATACAAGTTCCAAGATGAAAAGTATGTAAAAGTCTCCCAAATACAATAGCAAAAGGTCCTATTTGTAGAAAACTAGTAACCTAGGGTTTACAGAAATGAGTAAATGATGCAGAATCTACTTTCGGGCCCACTTGGTGTGAGCTTGGGCTGAGTATTGAAGCTTTCACATGTAGAGGCTTTTCTTGGAGTTAAACGCCAGCTTTTGTGCCAGTTTGGGCGTTTAACTCCAGCTTTTATGCTAGTTCTAGCGTTTTGACGCCAGAATTTCTATTGCTGGAAAGACTAGGATGTCTACTTTCTAACGCAATTGAGAGAGAGCCAATAGGGCTTCTGTAGCTCCAAAAAATCCACTTCAAGTGCAGGGAGGTCAGAATCTAACAGCATCTGCAGTCCTTTTCAGCCTCTGAATAAGATTTTTGCTCAGGTCCCTCAATTTCAGCCAGAAAATACCTGAAATCACAAAAAAACATACAAACTCATAGTAAAGTCTAGAAATATTATTTTTATTTAAAAACTAATAAAAACATAATAATAACTAACTAAAATATACTAAAAACAATGCCAAAAAGCGTATAAATTATCCGCTCATCACACGCGAAGATAACCAACGACGCACACGCGTGACTGACGCGTACGCATGACGTGCGCCATGTGCAGAAAATGTAGAAGACGCTGGGGGCAATTTTGGGCTGAGTTTGGACCCAGTTTTTGGCCCAGAAACACAGACTAGAGCCAGGGGACAAGCAGACACTCAATAGACATTCTCATTCGCATAGTTTTTGAGTTTTTAGTTTTGATCTTAGAGAGAAAAACACTTCTTCATCTAGGTTTCTTCACATTCATAGCTTTAGAGTTTTATGCTTTGGATTTGGATATTGAGAAGAGTCACTACCTCCGTTGAAGTTTTCATTGTTCTAGTTTGTTTTCTTATTCCTTTACTCCTTTGATTACTTATTAACCCTGTTCAGATAAGGATGTTTATGATTTTGGAATTTATTAATGCAAAGAACTACTTTTACCTTTAATTACTTTTTAGTTATTATTCTATTTAATTTATCATGTCTTCCTCTTATTCCCTTTATATATCTGTGAAGGTTATATTCATGTCAATGGTGTAGATTCCTAACTTGACTTGGGAGTTGATTAATAGGAGACCCATGAGTTGGAATACTCAAGTGTTAATTTTAATTGGAAGTTGTTAGCTAATTCTCTATTTACTAATGCTAATCCTTCCATAAGGAGAGGATTAGGACTTGTGAATAAGAGTTAGCTCAATCACTTGACTTTCCTTTATTTAGTAAGGGTTAACAAAGTGAAAACAACAACCTCTTACTATTACGCCTGTGCGAATCCAACAAGGATTGAACTTCCGATTAATCTTCTCCCGGTCAAGGCTTTTATTTTGATTATAGAAATTCTCTCGTTAGTTTTCGTTGCTTTAATTAATCATTATTTTAATTTCCCGTTCTCCAACTTTAAAATTTCTCAGAAAACTTGTGATCAATAAAATAGCACTCTTTTGTCAACTCGTTGGGAGACGACCTGGGATTTCTACTCCTAGTATTTTTATTCTAAGTTTGTGACAACCCTTTTAAATTGATAAGCAGAATTTTCATCGGTTAAGAATTGTACTTGCAACGCTGTTCTTATTATAAATTCTTAATCAGCAATTTTCCACCCGTTCATCCATCTAGAGACAAAATCTAGTTTTTCTATTATAAACCATAGAAAATTTTACTCCACTCTATCATACGCCTTACTCAAATCAAGTTTGATAGCCATCTCATACTCTAACCCCCTTTTCTTATTTTTTAAATAGTACATGCATTCATGAGCAATGAAGATATTATCGGATATTAGTCGACCTTTCAAAATAGTACTCTGATTTTGACCTATTAATTTATTCATACAACCCTGTAGTCTATGCACCAAGATTTCAGAGATAATTTTGTATATAACTGTAGATAAATTAATAGGTCTAACTTGAGATATAGTAGAAGCATTTGGAATCTTTGGAATTAGGCATATATTAGTGTGATTGAAGCTCTTCAACATTCTTTTCCCTCCAAAGAAACTCCAAACATCCCGCTTCACATTTTTTCACACTGTGTCCTAGTAAAACTAAAAAAAATTTCCTATAATACCATCATCTCCTAGGGCACTCTGGGGGTGAATGCTGAAAGTAGCTCGTTTGATCTCCGTATTTGATACTAGCTTTTGTAACATTCGATTCATGAAGGATGTAACCTTAGGTTCAAAGTTATTAAAAGAGTCTCCTGGGTTAGCTTGAGTAGTAGAGCTAAAGATATCTGTAAAGTATTCCTCTGCATCCTTTGCAATCTCAGCATGTGAGGATACTACTTCACCGCTTCGCCATTTTAGCCTCTAGATTTTATTTTTCAGTACCCTCACTTTAAATCTTTGATGTAAGAAGGCTATCTTTCTATTAACCTCTTTTAACCATTTGATCAAGGACTTCTCTCTCCAATAGAATTCCTCATCTACATAGGCCTTCTCAAGCATTAACTCAAGATAATTGATTTTGGCACCCCCAAATGTACCAAAAGCTCGAATCTCCTCCCACCATTTAATTATAGCATCAATCTCCCTCTTTGATTTTGATCAATTGCTTTGTTGCTATTGAACGAGGCTATGCCAACACATTTTTATTTTCTGTGATAGAGTGTACATAGGGGATCCTTCACAGCTCACTGATGAGCGGATAAATTATACGCTTTTTGGCATTGTTTTTAGTATGTTTTTAGTATATTTTAGTTAGTTTTTATTATGTTTTTATCAGTTTTTAAATAAAAATCACTCTTCTGGACTTTACTATGAGTTTGTGTGTTTTTCTGTGATTTCAGATATTTTCTGGCTGAAATTGAGGGACCTGAGCAAAAATCTGATTTAGAGGCTGAAAAAGGACTGCAGATGCTGTTGGATTCTGACCTCCCTGCACTCAAAGTGGATTTTCTGGAGCTGCAGAAGCTCAATTGGCGCGCTCTCAATTGCGTTGGAAAGGAGACATCCTGGGCTTTCCAGCAATATATAATAGTCCATACTTTTCCCAAGATTTGATGGCCCAAACCGGCGCTCAAAGTCAGCATCAGAATTCCCAGCGTTAAACGCCAGAACTAGCACCAAAGTGAGAGTTAAACGCCCAAACTGGCACAAAAGCTGGCGTTTAACTCCAAGAAAAGTCTATACACAAAAATGCTTCAATGCTCAGCCCAAGCACATACCAAGTGGGCCCAGAAGAAGATTTCTGCATTAATTACTGATTTCTGTAACCCTAAGCTACTAGTTCTCTATAAATAGGACCTTTTGCTATTGTATTTGGGGAGACTAATCTTTGAGTAGTCCTATGCTATCTTAGATCATGGGGCTGGCCTCATGGCCATTCCTACACCTTGTTCTTATGTATTTTCAACGGTGGAGTTTCTACACACCATAGATTAAGGTGTGGAGCTCTGCAGTACCTCGAGTATCAATGCAATTACTATTGTTCTTCTATTCAATTCAACTTGTTCTTATTCCAAGATATCACTTGTTCTTCAACTTGATGAATGTGATGATCCGTGACACTAATCATCATTCTCACCTATGAACGTGTGCCTGACAACCACCTCCGTTCTACCTTCGATTGAGTGTTTATCTCTTGGATTCCTTAATCAGAATCTTCGTGGTATAAGCTAGAATTGATGGCGGCATTCTTGAGAATCTGGAAGGTCTAAACCTTGTCTGTGGTATTATGATTAGGATTCAAGGATTGGATGACTGTGACGAGCTTCAAACTCATGATTGTGGGGCGTTAGTGACAGACGCAAAAGAATCACTGAATTCTATTCCGATATGATCGAGAACCGATAGATGAATAGCCGTGCTGTGACAGAGTGCGTTGAACATTTTCACTGAGAGGACGGGATTGTAGCCACTGACAATGATGATGCCCAAGATACAGCTTGCCATGGAAAGGACTAAGAAGGATTGGAAGAAGACAGTAGGAAAGCAGAGAGACGGAAGGGACAAAGCATCTCCATACGCTTATCTGAAATTCTCACCAATGAATTACATAAGTATCTCTATCTTTATTTTATGTTTTATTTATCTTTTAATCATTCATCATCCATAACCATTTGAATCTGCCTGACTGAGATTTACAAGATGACCATAGCTTGCTTCATACCAACAATCTCCGTGGGATCGACCCTTACTCGCGTAAGGTTTATTACTTGGACAACCCAGTGCACTTGCTGGTTAGTTGTGCGAAGTTGTGATAAAGAGTTGAGATCACAATTGTGCGTACCATGTTGATGGCACCATTGATGATCACAATTTCGCCTACCAAGTTTTTGGCGCCGTTGCCGAGGATTGTTCGAGTTTGGACAACTGACGGTTCATCTTGTTGCTTAGATTAGGTACTTTTTCTTTTTATTTTTCGAAAAAATTTTTCAAAAATACAAAAAGATTTTCTATTTTGTTCTTCAAAGTTTTTAAGAATGAACTCTAGAGTTTCATGATGATCTGTTGAAGTCTGGCTAGCTGTAAAGCCATGTCTAATCTTATTGGACCGAGGTTTCAACTTATCATCACAAGAGCTTGTTGATTTCTATCAATTTTGCTGTTGTTAGCAATGATCTGCTAAAGCTTGGCTGGCCATTGGCCATGTCTAGTGTTTTGGACCGGAGCTTTCATTGAAAGCATGGCTGGCTAGTAAGCCATGTCTAATTCCTGGACCGGAATCTTAGACTAGCATTGCAATGATTCCTGGAATTTTTATTAAAAATTTTGAATCCCTTCTATTTTCTTTTCCACTCCAGTTTCGAAAATCACAAAAAAATTTATAAAATCATAAAATCAAAAATATTTTATGTTTCTTGTTTGAGTCTAGTGTCTCATTTTAAGTTTGGTGTCAATTGCAAGTCTTTATTCTTCTAATTTTCGAAAGTTACATGCATTATATTCTTCATTGATCTTCAAGTTGTTCTTGATGATTTCATTGCTCTGATCTTTAAATTCTCTTGTTTAGTGTGTTTTATTGTTTCTCATATGCATTCTCAATTTGTTAGTGTCAATAGTATACAAACTTTTAAGTTTGGTGTCCTGCATGCATTGTTTTAATTCAGTTTTCATGTTTAGTTGCATTTTGATTGTTTCTCATCATTAAAAATCCAAAAAAATTTTTCAAAATTGTGTCTTTTGAAGTCAATAATAAAGAGAATTGAAGATTGAGAACATACAGCAAAGGAATTATACAGAAAAAGCTGGGCGTTCAAAACGTCCAGTGAAGAAGGAAAACTGGCGTTTAAACGCCTAGCCAGGTACAAACGCCAGCCAGGGTACCTGGCTGGGCGTTTAACGCCCAAAAAGGTAGAGATTTGGGCAGGATGGGCACCATTCTGGGCGTTTAACGTCAGGATGACACTAGGGGGAAGATTTTGTTTTTAATTCACATTTTTTTCAAGTTTTCATTTTTTCAAAATCAAATCTTTTTCAAATCATATCTTTTCAATCATATCTCTTTCAAAAATCAATTTCTTTCCATTTTCAAAAAAATACTTGATAACAATTAATGATTTGATTCAAGAATTTCAAGTATGTTGCCTTTTCTGTTAAGAAAGGTTTAATGTTTGAATCATATGTTTTCTTGTTAGCCAAGTCATTAATTTTAAAAATTAAATCTTTTTAAAATTATTTTTCAATCATATCTTTTTAAAACCATAACTTTTCAATCATATCTTCTTAATCACATCTTTTTCAAAATTAAATTTTCAATCATATCTTTTTGATTTCTAATTTCAAAATCTTTTTCAAAAATCACTTTATTTCTTTCCCAACTTCAAATTTCGAAAATCATTCATCAAGTTTTCAAAATTTTCTTTTAATTATTTCAAAATCTTTTTAATTTATTTTCAAAAATTCTTCCCCTCTTCTCACATCCTTCTATTTAAGGACTAACACTCCTCCACTATCAATAATTCGAACTCTATCCCTCTTGATAAGTTCGAATTCTTCTCTTTCTACCTCTTCTTTCTATTTTTCTTTTCCTCTGACACCTCAAGGAATCTCTATACTGTGACATAAAGGATTCCATATTTTCTTGCTCTCTTCTCTTTCATATGAGCAGGAGCAAAGATAAAGGCATTCTTGTTGAGGCTGATCCTGAACCTGAAAGGACCTTAAAGCAAAAGCTAAGAGAAGCTAAGGCACAACTCTCTGTAGAGGACCTAACAGAAATCTTCAAACTAGAAGAAGACATGGCAGCCGAAAACAACAACAATGCCAACAATGCAAGGAAGGTGCTGTGTGACTTTACTGCACCTACTCCCGACTTCTATGGGAGAAGCATCTCTATCCCTGCCATTGGAGCAAACAATTTTGAGCTTAAGCCTCAATTAGTTTCTCTAATGTAACAAAATTGCAAGTTTCATGGACTTCCATTGGAAGATCCTCATCAGTTCTTAGCTGAGTTCTTGCAAATCTGTGACACTGTCAAGACCAATGGGGTTGACCCTGAGGTCTATAGACTTATGCTATTCCCTTTTGCTGTAAGAGACAGAGCTAGGATATGGTTGGATTCACAACCTAAGGAAAGCCTAAACTCTTGGGAAAAGCTAGTCAATGCCTTCTTGGCAAAGTTCTTTCCACCTCAAAAATTGAGTAAGCTTAGAGTGAAAGTCCAAACCTTCAGACAGAAGGAAGGTGAATTCCTCTATGAAGCTTGGGAAAGATACAAACAATTGATCAGAATGTGTCCTTCTGACATGCTTTCTGAATGGAGCATCATAGGTATCTTCTATGATGGTTTGTCTGAACTGTCCAAGATGTCATTGGACAGCTCTGCTGGGGTATCTCTTCATCTGAAGAAGACGCCTACAGAAGCTCAGGAACTCATTGAAATGGTTGCAAATAACCAATTTATGTACACCTCTGAAAGGAATCCTGTGAATAATGGGACAAGTCAGAAGAAAGAAGTTCTTACTCTTCCAAGCAATACAGAAGAGAACCCAAAAGGAGAGTGCAAGGCCATAAACACAATCAACATGGCCGAATTTGGAGAGGAGGGAGAGGCAGTGATCGCCACTGAGGAAGACCTCAACGGACGTCCACTGGCCTCCAATGAGTTCCCTAATGAGGAACCATGGGAAACTTAGGCTCATAATGAGACCATAGAGATTCCATTGGATTTACTTCTGCCATTCATGAGCTCTGATGAGTATTCTTCCTCTGAAGACAAGGCTCAAGGATATCCCTCTGTAACCATGGAGAGGAAGCATGAAGAGCTTCTCTCAAAACAGAGTCAAACAGAGCCCCCACAGTCAAACTCTAAGTTTGGTGTTGGGAGGCCACAACCAAACTCTATGTTTGGTGTTGAACCCCCACATTCAAACTCTAAGTTTGGTGTTGGGAGGTTCCAACATTGCTCTGAACATCTGTGAGGCCCCATGAGAGCCCACTGTCAAGCTACTGACATTAAAGAAGCGCTTGTTAGGAGGCAACCCAATGTTATATCTATCTATTTTCCATTGTTATTTTATGTTTCACGCCAGTAAGGCAAGCAAATGGGCGTTTAACGCCTAGTCTGGCACCATTCTGGGTGTTTAACGCCAGAAAGGGGAACCAGACTGGCGTTTAATGCCAGGAATGGGCAAGGAGCTGGTGTTAAACGCCAGAAAAGGGCAGCAGCCCGGCGTTTAATGCCAGAATTGGCAGAAAGGGCATTTTTGCACGTCACTCGGTGCAGGGATGAGCTATCCTTGACACCTCAGGATCTGTAGACCCCACAGGATCCCCACCTACCCCACCACTCTCTCTCTTCTTCACCCATTCACTAATCACCTCAATACCTCTTCCCCAAAAACCCCTCACCTATCAAACCCCACCTACCTCACCATCCAAATTCAAACCACTTTCCCTCCCAAACCCACCATAATAGCCGAACCCTACACCCCTCTCATCTCCTATATAAACCCATCTTCACTCCTTCATTTTCACACAACCTCAACACCACTTCTCCCCCTTGGCCGAACCACAAAGCCTCCTCCATCTCCTCCATTTTTCTTCTTCTTCTACTCTTCTCTTTCTTCTTTTGCTCGAGGACGAGCAAACCTTCTAAGTTTGGTGTGGTAAAAGCATTGCTTTTTGTTTTTCCATAACCATTTATGGCACCTAAGGCCGGAGAAACCTCTAGGAAGAAGAAAGGGAAGACAAAAGCTTCCACCTCCGAGTCATGGGAGATGGAGAGATTCCTCTTAAGGGTGCATCAATACCACTTCTATGAAGTTGTGGCCATGAAGAAGGTGATCCCCGAGGTCCCTTTTAAACTCAAAAAGAGTGAATATCCGGAAATCCGACATGAGATCCGAAGAAGAGGTTGGGAAGTTCTCACCAACCCCATTCAACAAGTCGGGATCTTAATGGTTCAAGAGTTCTATGCCAATGCATGGATCACCAAGAACCATGATCAAAGTGTGAACCCGGACCCAAAGAATTGGCTTACAATGGTTCGGGGGAAACGCTTAGATTTTAGTCCGGAAAATGTAAGGTTGGCATTCAACTTGCCCATGATGCAAGGAGATGAACACCCCTACACTAGAAGGGTCAACTTTGATCAAAGGTTGGACCAAGTCCTCATAGACATTTGTGAAGAGGGCGCTCAATGGAAGAGAGATTCAAGAGGAAAGCCGGTTCACTTAAGAAGGCATGACCTCAAGCCCGTGGCTAGGGGATGGTTGGAGTTTATCCAACGTTCAATTATTCCCACTAGCAACCGGTTTGAAGCTACTATAGACCGGGCCATCATGATTCATAGCATCATGATTGGAGAGGAAGTAGAAGTTCATGAGGTTATATCCCAATAACTCTATAAGGTGGCGGACAAGTCCTCCACTATGGCAAGGTTAGCCTTTCCTCATCTCATTTGTCACCTTTGCAATTCGGTTGGAATTGACATAGAGGGAGACATCCTCATTGATGAGGACAAGCCCATCACTAAGAAAAGGATGGAGCAAACAAGAGAACCTCATCAAGAGCATGAGGAATTTTTATGCTTATGTTTATCTATGTTTGTGTCATTATTACATGATCATTAGTGTCTATGCCTTAAAGCTATGAAAATGAATCCATCACCTTTCTTAAATGAAAAATGTTTTTTATTGAAAAAGAAAAAAAAGTGCATGAATTTCAAATTTTAAAATAGTTTAATTATCTTGATGTGGTGGCAATACTATTGTTTTTCTGAATGAATGCTTGAACAGTGCATATTTTTGAATTTGTTGTTGAAAGAATGTTAAAATTGTTGGCTCTTGAAAGAATGAAAGGAAAAGGAGAAATGTTATCTGATGATTTGAAAAATCATAAAATTGGTTCTTGAAGCAAGAAAAAGCAGTGAAAAACTTGCAAAAAAAAAAAAGAGAGATATATGCGAAAAAAAAAAGAAGAAAGAAAAAGAAAAGCAAGCAGAAAAAGCCAATACCCCTTTAAACCAAAACGCAAGGGTGATAAAAAGGATCCAAGGCTTTGAGCATCAGTGGATAGGAGGGCCCACAGGAATAAAATCCTGGCCTAAGCGGCTAAACCAAGCTGTCCCTAACCATGAGCTTGTGGCGTGAAGGTGTCAAGTGAAAACTTGAGACTGAGCGGTTAAAGTCAAGGTCCAAAGTAAAAAGAAGAGTGTGCTTAAGAACCCTGGACACCTCTAATTGGGGACTCAGCATCTAAAAAGGTTCACCCAGTTATGTGTCTGTGGCATTTATGTATCTGGTGGTAATACTGGAAAACAAAGTGATTAGGGCCACGGCCAAGACTCATAAAGTAGCTGTGTTCAAGAATCAACATACTTAAATAGGAGAGTCAGTAACACTATCTGGATTCTGAGTTCCTATAGATGCCAATCATTCTGAAATTCAAAGGATAAAGTGAGATGCCAAAACTGTTCAGAGGCAAAAAGCTAAAAGCCCCGCTCATCCAATTAATACTGATCTTCATAGATGTTTTTGGAATTCATTGTACATTCTCTTCTTTTTATCCTATTTGATTTTCAGTTGCTTGGGGACAAGCAACAATTTAAGTTTGGTGTTGTGATGAGCGGATAAATTATACGCTTTTTGGCATTGTTTTTAGTATGTTTTTAGTATATTTTAGTTACTTTTTATTATGTTTTTATTAGTTTTAAAATAAAAATCACTCTTCTGGACTTTACTATGAATTTGTGTGTTTTTCTGTGATTTCAGGTATTTTCTGGCTGAAATTGAGGGACCTGAGCAAAAATCTGATTTAGAGGCTGAAAAAGGACTGCAGATACTGTTGGATTCTGACCTCCCTGCACTCAAAGTGGATTTTCTGGAGCTACAGAAGCCCAATTGGCGCACTCTCAATTGCATTGGAACGTAGACATCCTGGGCTTTCCAGCAATATATAATAGTCCATACTTTGTTCAAGATTTGATGGCCCAAATCGGCGTTCAAAGTCAGCATCAGAATTCCCAGCGTTAAACGCCGGAAGTGGCACCAAAGTGGGAGTTAAATGCCCATACTGGCACAAAAGCTGGCGTTTAACTCCAAGAAAAGTCTCTACACGAAAATGCTTCAATGCTCAGCCCAAGCACACACCAAGTGGGCCCGGAAGAAGATTTCTGCATTAATTACTGATTTCTGTAACCCTAAGCTACTAGTTCTCTATAAATAGGACCTTTTGCTATTGTATTTGGGGAGACTAATCTTTGAGTAGTCCTATGCTATCTTAGATCATGGGGCTGGCCTCATGGCCATGCCTAGACCTTGTTCTTATGTATTTTCAACGGTGGAGTTTCTACACACCATAGATTAAGGTGTGGACCTATGAATGTGTGCCTGACAACCACCTCCGTTCTACCTTCGATTGAGTGTTTATCTCTTGGATTCCTTAATCAGAATCTTCGTGGTATAAGCTAGAATTGATGGCGGCATTCTTGGGAATCCGGAAGGTCTAAACCTTGTCTGTGGTATTCTGAGTAGGATTCAAGGATTGAATAACTGTGACGAGCTTCAAACTCGTGATTGTGGGGCATTAGTGACAGACGCAAAAGAATCACTAGATTCTATTCCGACATGATCGAGAACTGACAGATGAATAGCCGTGCTGTGACAGAGTGCGTTGAACATTTCACTGAGAGGACGGGATTGTAGCCACTGACAATGGTGATGCCCAACATACAGCTTGCCATGGAAAGGAGTAAGAAGGATTGGATGAAGACAGTAGGAAAGCAGAGAGACGGAAAGGACAAAGCATCTCCATACGCTTATCTGAAATTCTCACCAATGAATTACATAAGTATCTCTATCTTTATTTTATGTTTTATTTATCTTTTAATCATTCATCATCCATAACCATTTGAATCCGCCTGACTGAGATTTACAAGATGACCATAGCTTGCTTCATACCAACAATCTCCGTGGGATCGACCCTTACTCGCGTAAGGTTTATTACTTGGACGACCCAGTGCACTTGCTGGTTAGTTGTGCGAAGTTGTGATAAAGAGTTGAGATTACAATTGTGCGTACCATGTTGATGGCGCCATTGATGATCACAATTTTGCCTACCACTCACCTTCCAAACATCCTTAATTACTTTCTTCACTTCATTCACTTTGCACCACTGCTCTTAGAACTTGAACCTTCGTTTTGAATTTTCAATTTGGGGGGCCAATGTCGAGCAATAATGGAGCATAATATGAACCAATTTCAGAGGCTCTAAATACAGTTAGGTGTAGATATTGTTGTAGCCAATGTTCAGTCACCGGAACTCTGTCTAACCTTTGTTGAATATGATCACCTCCCATCATCTTATTACTCCATGTGAACATTTTGCCCATCGTACCGATATTCACCAGATTATTATCACCAATAAATAAATTGAAAGGAGCCACGGAAGTAAAGGATTTGTCACCTCCTCCTGATTTTTCTTCAAAATTAGTGATAACATAAAAATCCTTCATAATTGTAACACCCTACCATTTATTGTCTTATGCTTAGGTCATAATTCAATTATGGTTTTCTGCTAGGACTCAATGTTAATATATAAATACATATATGTATAAAGGAATATTATACTAAAAGCCTGTGAAAAGATTTAAAACTCGAATAAAAAACAATTCGCCAATCGTTCACACTTGATAGTAAATATAAGCGCGTCGAATAACGTAGATAATTAAAACTCAAAGGAAGAATAAGAGTAAAGAGACATATATAAGCATATATACAAGTATCAACTAGTCTCAGCCCGTGAAGATTTGGTTGGCTAGAGTTATAATAGTAAAATAGTTGGATAGACATAACCTATCTCTCCAAAATACATCATAAACCTCTAAAGGCAAGTCTTAAAAACAAGTGCATAATATAAGAGTTTCCAAAAGAAGGAGAGAGTCTAAAAGCAAAGCGGAATAAAAGGTCTTCTTCGCTGTCCTTCCAGATAAAGCTTTCGCTCACTGAAAAGCACCAGGACCTCCATCTGAAATGTAATAATTTCTGAAATGGGTGAGAACATCATCTCTTACGGAGATTTCAACAGGAAAATAATTCTAAATAGGGACTATGTAAAACCACATGAACCCATTAGGCAATCCTAATCTCCAATCGCACAAGTTCAAGCCTAGCATTCTTACTAATCCGATTCAAGGTAGATAAACTAAATCTCAACTATATTATTGATTTTTAAATCTCAATTTTTCCTTATACAAATCATTATCTCTCTCAATATCATAGATTTCCAACTCATTTAATAATTCATTATTAGTATTTAGTTTCAATATTATCAATTCATTCTTAGTTTTTTTTTCTACAATTTCTCAATCATGACCTCTCGCCAAGAACAACCATCAGCGTCATCACTGTCAGCATAAGGGATCTCTTAGTTGTGCAGACACATACAAGACAATACAAAGAATATACAAATAGAGAGTACAGATAGTGCAGTTAGATCAAATAGCAGATAGATACAATTATGCAGATAGGCAAACCAAATACAAGATGCACACCCAAATAAATACACACAAGTGCAAATGATGCATGCCTGCCCTATGGCCAATGAGCTCATCTGTCGGTTATACAGCCAAACCCGACATGTCCGATAGCTAACCCTGGACAGTTCCTTGCTGCACACATCCCCAAGCCCAAATTCATATTCATTGATCAATATCCATGGGTGAAGCATCCGGGAAGGTATAAGTGCCTAGCCATGTAAACTCTGAGTAATTAGTAAATGATTAGCCAATAAATTAATTATGAATCTAAGAAATTAAGAATGAAATTTTATATTTTAGTGGGGTAATGCTAACTAAAACTAGAATTTTGACACTAATATTAAAGAATTTGCCCCAAAATTGGGCCGAACGGGCCGAACCGGGTGAACCAGGCCCGTATTGGGCCCAAGACCCAATCCAACCCGTTATATATGAAGAGCATTCATGAGTCCATATTTGATAATATATTTTAGCTCAATTTGGATGGATTCTATCACATGAACTCACGCCTAAGTACCAAAATAGCATACTTTTGTGTTTTATCCCTAATTTGATCCTAAATGTGAAAACATGCAATTTTTTGCTTGAAATGAGCAATTTAATTCCACTTTTATTCCATTTAGTGTCATGACATGTTTGTTGAGTGATTTCAGACCTTAGAGGCAAGAATGGATAGCCAAAAGTGGAAGAAAGCATGTACAAGGGAGAAAACATGAAGAAAACAAGGAAAAGCACACACAGCGAAGTGTGCGTGCGCACAACCTTGCGTGCGTGCGCACAAGCTTGCGTGCGTGCAAGCTTGCGTGCGTGCACACAAGAAAGAATTTCCATGTGCGCGTACGCACAAGCACCTGTGGGTGTACGCACAGCTCAACATTCAGCCAAGTGTGTGGACGCACGCATCTGTGCGTCCGCATGCATCTGTGCGTCCGCATGAATCAGTGCATCCGCACAGGTCCCTGCACGTGATTTCATTAATGAAACGCGTGCTGTGTTTTTTCTGAGGGCTCTTGGCCCATTTTGGAAGGCTTGGATGCTGATTTTGGAGTGCTATATAAGGGGAATTCAACACATATGAAGAGGAAGCTTTCGTTAGGGTAGATTAAGTAGAAAATGCATTAGGAGTAGGAGTAGGAGTAGAGTAGAAAATGCTCTCTTAGGGTTTAATTTCCATTTATATTGTAGCATTTTATAGTAAGCTTTTCTTTGGATTGTTGCTTCTTTTATTGTAAGTACTCTTGATCTTCTCTTTAATTACATTGCTTTATTTTCTTATGGTTCAAGCACTTGTTCATATTTGCAATTTTGTGTTTCTTGAAGTTTTGATTAATGAATTTTATGTTTCATGCTTCCTTTATGTTTGATTGCTGTTTATATTTGGTTTTGTTGATAGTTAGTTATAGTTTTCTATTTCACTTTGCAATTTTCCATGTTTCGGTTTTATTCACACAACGTGTTTGTGAAAATGCCAACTTTAGAATTTGAGTAGATTTTCCCACCTTGGCTTGTGGCTTGAGTTCCTAGGATACTAGAGTCATAATGTCTGACATTTAGTGGTAATTCTTGGGTAGTTAGTTGACTCTTGTTTCCATTGATGCTAGCTTTTTATCAACTAGTTTGGTAAGTTAGCTAAGACTTATGGATTAAGCTCAATTATGCTTGCTTGACTTACTTCTCGATGGTTGGGGTTCACTAGGCGAGATTGACTCATTATAATTACCATAGTTGTGGTTATGGCGATGATAAAATTCCTTGGATCCTCATTCCCAAGTCAAGGCTCTTTATTGCATTTCTAGAATTTTCACTAGTTTGATCTTGTTTTCTCTTTACTTACATTAATTCCCAATTTTGATCATTACTTAGTTCTTTTAATATTTAGTTCTTTGATTTGCAAACCCCCTTTTTGCCTTCACAACCAAAATAGTAACATTCCTATTGCATCCTAGGGAGAACGACCCGAGGTTGAAAGACTCTCGATTTATATGTTTTGAATTGAAAATACTAAACTTTGAGGTTGAGAGTTAGTTGTTGATTTAGCTATACTTGCAACGAAGTGATCTTATTTTGATAAATTCTAGATCGACAATAGCTCTTTCGTCAAGTATCAGCTCTCCTTCTTCCCAAAAGCAAGGAAGAACACCGAAGCTTGCATGAGGCAAAGCCAAAAACATCAAAACCTTGCTAAATTTCAACTCTCAATAACTTTCAATCCGGAGCTCCAATCGCCGCACCGTTTGCGGCCACGCATTCACTATGATGAGCTCTACAAGATCCAACAATTTCATAGGTAAGCCTCATTTTCAATCCATGCAGCTCAGCCCTTAATTTTGAATTTAATTGGGTTTAGTGTTGAGAAATTGTGTAATTTCGGTGTTTAGGACTGAATTAGCTTTGTGGACTTGTCGGGTCTTGTCCCAATTCTCTATTGGTAAGGTGAAGAATCTTTAAACCTTGTGAAATTATGTATATAGCAAACCCTCTATTGATTTAGTAGTGTTTATATGATATTATATGAAATTAAATGCACTGGTGGCAAATTTGTAGAGTTGGAAGCTGAATTTTCTGTTTGGAGAGATTTGGAGCTTTGGGTTTTATGGAACGGTGGTCATTTGTGGCATTCCAAGCTTAGGGGAGAAATCGGCCAAGGTATGTTAAGAGCGGATAATTTATACGCTTTTTAGCATTATTTTTAGTATATTTTAGTTAGTTTTTATTATGTTTTTATTAGTTTTTAAATAAAAATCACATTTCTGGACTTTACTATGATTTTGTGTATTTTTCTATGATTTCAGGTATTTTCTGGCTGAAATTGAGGGACCTGAGCAAAAATCTGATTCAGAGGCTGAAAAAGGACTGCAGATGTTGTTGGATTCTGACCTCCTTGCACTCGAAGTGGATTTTCTGGAGCTATAGAAGCCCAATTGGCGCACTCTAAATTGCGTTGGAAAGTAGACATCCTGGGCTTTCCAGAAATATATAATAGTCCATACTTTGCCTGAGTTTTGGTGGCCAAAACCGGCGTCCCAAGTCAGCATAAAAATTCTGGCGTCAAAACGCCAAAACTGGCATAAAAACTGGAGTTAAACGCCCAAACTGGCACAAAAGCTGGCGTTTAACTCCAAGAAAAGTCTCTACACGTGAAAGCTTCAATATTCAGCCCAAGCACACACCAAGTGGGCCCGAAAGTGGATTCTGCATCATTTACTCATTTTCGTAAACCCTAGGTTACTAGTTTTCTACAAATAGGACCTTTTGCTATTGTATTTTACACACTTGATCATACTTTTCATCTTGGAACTTGTATGTTCACGCTTTGGGAGGCTGGCCATTCGGCCATGCCTAGACCTTTTGTTCTTGTGTATTTTCAACAGTAGAGTTTCTACACACCATAAATTAAGGTGTGGAGCTCTGCCGTTCCTCATGAATTAATGCAAAGAACTATTGTTTTTCTATTCAATTCAGGCCTACTTCTTCTCTAAGATATACACTCGTTCTTCAACCTGACGAATGTGATGATCCGTGACACTCATCACTATTCTCACCTATGAACGCGTGCCTGACAACCACTTCCGTTCTACATGCAAACAAGCTTGAATGTATATCTCTTGGGTTTCTAATCTAAGATTAGAACCTCCGTGGTATAGGCTAGAATTATTGGCGGCCATTCTTGAGATCCGGAAAGTCTAAACCTTGTCTGTGGTATTCCGAGTAGGATCTGGGAAGGGAGGACTGTGACGAGCTTCAAACTCGCGAGTGTTGGGCATAGTGACAAACGCAAAAGGATCAATGGATCCTATTCTAACATGATCGAGAACCGACAGATGATTAGCCATGCGGTGACAGCACATTTGGAACATTTTCACTGAGAGGACGGGAAGTAGCCATTGACAACGGTGATGCCCAACATAAAGCTTGCCATGGAAAGGAGTATGAATGATTGAAAGAAGGCAATAGGAAAGCAGAGGTTCAGAAGGAACAAAGCATCTTCATACGCTTATCTAAAATTCCTATCAATCAATTATGTAAGTATCTCTATCTTTATTTTATGTTTTATTCATCTTTTAATTATCAATTCTCCATAACCATTTGAATTCGCCTTACTGAGATTTACAAGATGACCATAGCTTGCTTCAAGCTGACAATCTCTGTGGGATCGACCCTTACTCACGTAAGGTTTATTACTTGGACGACCCAGTGCACTTGCTGGTTAGTTGTGCGGAGTTGTGATAAAGAGTTGAGATTACAATTGTGCGTACCAAGTTGTTGGCACCATTGATGATCACAATTTCGTGCTCCAGTATGGTTTTGGTTTCTCGTATTTAATATGTAAGGTTTTGTGAAAGCTTAGGCTAGATGAACTAGGATAAGTTGAATTACAAGTTTGGAGCATGTTTAGTGATTTAGTTGGCAATGTATGTAGAATTGTTGATGTTAAATAATTGAGAATTGTGTGTATATAACTGAGATCAATTGGGATAAGTATGATTAATTGAAGTATGATTGATTTGGTAGAATGTGGGGTTGTGAGGCTGAAATCTTATGTTGTGGTGTTGTTTATGTATATAAAAAGTTGATATTGAGTTTGATTTTTGGTGAAAATAGAGGTTTATGAACTTTGTGTAAAGTTAGTTTTTGGCCGAACATTGGTGAGACATAACTCGGCTTACGGACCCCAAAATATTTTCAAACTTGTTTTATATAAAAGTTGGGTCCGTGAAGTTTACGCCGTTTGAAGAACGGAAGAAAAATTATTTAAAACGAAAAAGTTATGCACGTCGGAAGTTCGTAGTGCAAACTGAAAATTCTGCAGCATTTAGCATTTTTACTGTTCTGCATAAGCTTGCATACGCGAACACCTACATGCGACGCAACCAACCTTTTCGGGTTATGCATCTCACGTACGTGAGCAAGGTGGTTGCGTACGCGAGGAAGGAAAAAGTACGTCCACGTGTATGCGTGTCCTTTCAAAAATGCACTCCCACGCGTACGCATGGCCAGTGTTTAAGCAAAAATGGATTTTGTGTTTTAAAGCTCAAATTTGAACATATAAACTTTTTTCATTACTTTAGCCATAGATATTGGTAGTAAGCCCAGCAATAGAATGAATTTAGAAAATTGTGGTAACCTGGAGATAAAGAAAGATTTTTTTAGAAGGTAATAATCGGTATATGAGGCAATTAAGAGAGTAAAGTGACATTGAGAATGATGAGATGAGATATGAATCATTGTTAAGATTGAAAATGATAATTATAAGAAATGATTAAATATATTGAGCTTGAGGCATTGTCTTCCCCATGTCAGCCTGGGATTCGTCCCATAGATAATATTGAGCTTGGGGTATTGTCTCTCCCATGTCAGCTTGGGATCCTGCCCATGGTTATCATTGAGCTTAGGGTGTTGTCTCCCCCATGTCAGCTTGGAATTTCTTCCATGGTTAATTTCCACGACTAGATACCAGGACATGTCGGGCTGGCTATGTAACCGATAGTTGATATCAACAGCTATAGGACAGGCATACATCATATGCATATTGTATGATTTTGCTTGCTTGTGAGATATATGGGATTGCCTGCGTGATTATAATATGCTCTTTGTTATAATTGTTATCTGTATTACTTGTGAACTACTTGTGTTTGCCTTGTTTTGCTTGTTTGTTTGTTAACTCATAGGAGACGGAGGAACGGAGTAAAAGTAGAGAAGATTAGTGTGCAGGTTAAGTTTAGTTGGGATTGAGTACCTCTAGATGACCACCCACTTATGGCTTCTGTTTTTAGTTCTTTAAGCTTTATATTTGAGTGTTGGCATTCTAGCATTGCCTTTGGCATTCCCAGAACCTTATATCTTATGTGCATGGCACCTTTACCATGCTGAGAACCTCCGGTTCTCATTCCATACTGTGTTGTTATTTTTCAGATGCAGGTCGAGATGCACCTTGATGAGCATTTGGAGTTCCCTCTGCAAGCAAAGTTGGTTATCCTGGGATTACTGTATTTTGTTTTATGCTTTGTATATATGTATATAGATTATCCACCCTTGTATTTTGTATGTTTGTCCTTCTTAGAGGTTGACTCAGAGAAACAGGTTGTCTTTTCTGCTTTGGGCCATTTTGGGATTTTCTTATATATATGTATATATACTTATATGCTCTGGCCAGTTTATCTTCGCAAACCGAGTTGGAAGCTTTGTTAATTGTATCTTTAACACTCCTTTTTTACTATTCATATACATATACATATATATATCTTTGACTATGTTTCTGAGCATACTCTGGCTGTGTGTACATGCTATTTAGGATGTCTTCTTGACATATATAGGATAAATGTTCATGAGCATTACCTTTGGAAATTCGAAGCACTAAACTTTAGATATTAAGACTGATCACCTTAATATCAATTGTTCGGTGTGAACAAGACCCAAATGGCATCTCGTGGGCATAAGTGAGGTAATATGATTGATTCTCTGACTATTGCTATGTAAGCTTCTACTGAAGGGATGGAGAAAACAAACTAGGAATGGTGATGGAGGTGGTAATGGATCTAATTATGAAAGAAACCAAGGGATTATAACTCGTGCAGCTGCAGTAAAATTCAATAGCCCTTAGTTAGAGAGATAAAGAGATTCAAGGATTGTTTTGGCAAAGTAGGAGCATGGTTGACAGCGCTTAGTTAGAGAGATGAAGAGATTCAAGGATTATTCTGGCAAAGTAGTAGCATGGTTAAGATCTTAGTGGCTTATAATCAGAGCGACGCTGCAGAAGCGCAGTAATTTTGGTAGATCTGGAACTGTAGTGACGTGAGGGAAGAGTTTTAGGATATGAGGTGTCTTAAGGAATCAGTGTAGGATCGAGGAGTGAAAACTGTGTGTGATTTAGGCTATAACGGATTGAATTAGACTAAGAGATTGGAAAATTGATTAGTGTTCAAGATAGTTGAGAAGGATTTGAGATTAATTTTACTTAGATGGAACTCTTGAAGGTTAAGGAAGTTCCAGTCATTGAGAAAGAGTTAGACGAAACTAAGAATGAAATAGATGGGTGTAGCTTAGGCTTGAAATGGGAATAGGGCATTAAATTAATGCTGGAGAATGACAAAATGAGTGGTAAGAGGTCGGTTACATATGAGAGGGCGTATATGAAGATTTGAGAGTGAATTTTCGAGGACGAAAATTTTTGTTAGGGGGGTAGGATGTAAACCCCGAGTAATTAGTAAATGATTAGACAATAAATTAGTTATTAATCTAAGAAATTAGGAAATGAAATTTTATAGTTTAATGGGGTAGAGATAATTAAAACAAAAAATTTTGACACTAATTTTTAAAAATTTTGCCCAAGATTGGGCCGAACGGGCCGAACTGGGCGAATCGGGCCCGTACTAGGCCCAAGGCCTAACCCAACCCTTTATATATGAACAGCATCAGCTCTCCTTCTTCCCAAAAGCAAGGAAGAACGCTGAAGATTGCATGAGGCAAAGCCAAAAACACCAAAACCCTTGCAAAATTTCAACTCTCAATAACTTTCAATCCAGAGCTCCGATCGCCGCACCGTTTGGGGCTACTGATAAACCCTATTTTTAGGGTTTATCATATATAGATTTTGAGGGTTTTATCAATGATCTTCCACACTTATTCACATAAAAATGCATGATTTTGTGTTCCTTTCCTAATTTTTCTTTATTGATGAAAATATGCTTTTTTGCATTAAAATTGATATATCATAATTCTCCTCTGTTACCATTTGATACCGTGATCCATTTGTTAAGTAGTTTCAGAAGTTATGGGGCAAAAATGGCTAAGAGGGATGAAGGAAGCATGCATGAATGGAAGGAGCATGGAAAAATTAGAGTTTTGGGACTTGGGCATGGGAGCGTACGCGCACCGTATGTGTACGCGCGGATGTGCACCCTCAGAGACGGCGCAATGAAGCCGAAACGAGAAGCCGACACGTTTATATGGCTAGGCCAAAAACCCTTGGACGCGCGTGTGCACTAGACGCTTGCGCGTGGATCGCAAAAAGTCCCAGGGATGCGTACGCGTGCTGTGCGTGTACGCGCCGATGGCCGCACGTGATTTTTTAAGGAGAAAATGTGACCAGCGATTTCAGGCAGTGGCAGGCCCTGTTTTGGGGCAGAATTCTGGCGGGAAAAGCATAAGAAGACCAAGGATTAGGGGAATTGGGATTATTAGACATTTTTAGATATTTTGGGGTCCTTAGTTACATTTTATTTTAGAGAGAGAAACTCCAACTTCTCTCTAGGATTTTGTATAAATAGATAAAATTTTTTAAATAAACATAAAAAGATTTATGTAAATATCAATAATATCATTAAAATAAATAAACTAAAATAATTTGTATTATTTTTTAATTTAAAAATATTTTTATATTTTATAATTTATGTCACTCTGATTCGAACTACCTTAACACTCATGCATGTATAATTCAAATTAAGCTGATTCGAACTACCCTAAGACCATATGCGTGCATAATTTGAATTGGTCAAATTTGAATTACAAACATCACTACTAATTCGAATTGATCTAATTCGAATTACTTGGTTTTTCTAATTCGAATAAGATTCATTCGAATTACATAAAAAGATGGTTTTGGGTGATTCAGGTAACGTTTTTGAATTTGGTAGAATCATATAATTTTATCTTCCATTTGGTTTAATTGTGCATTTTGTCCATAATAAGTATTTGGTATTAAAATCTCATTTCGTGTATGCAATAATTTATTGACTAGTGACAAACGATTAAATAAAACTCTAATCACTTGTCAAGTTAAGGAATACCACTAAAATTAAAATTAGTACAGGTATATCTATAAGATATGTTATTTTACCAATAAAAAGTGGTTTTATAAATATGATAAATAGACGACCACTTTAAAATATTTTACGGATTTTTAGTTTAATCTTAATCATCCATATAAAATATTTAATAGGTCATATATCTGATCTGAAAATAGATATTGATTACTTCTTGTATCAATGTAGTTTAGTTATTGAAAATTCTTTATTTATACGCATCAATTTTTTAGCTATTCTGAACAATTTATGGTTAGAGTCCAACTGGATAAATTTTTTTCTATTAAATATTGAAAAAAGCTCCAATTTTTTTAGGGTGAGCAATTTAAAAAAAAAATATTAGCTAAAAAAAACTTTTAAGTTAATCATGTCACTTTTTTTAGGGGCTAGTCGAATTTCAGGTCAGGTCCACAAAAAAGAAAAAATATACTAGCTTATTTTGGAAAAAAAAAAAACAAGAGGCATCTGTTTGGCCTGAGAATAGACCAGCTTAATTTGCCATTTTTTTTGTTAGTCGAGCTAAGTCGTTTAGGCTCTCTTTTCTTACAAGTTTGATTTTAGAGTCAAATACCCATCTATTTAAGTCAGGTAAATGAGCTAGTCCGACGAATTTAGCTTATTTTGATGATCCTAATTAATTCAAGAGCTAGTTCAGTTTAATCTTTATTGAATGAATTCCTAAATGATTCTAATTAACAATAAAACTTGTACGATCATATGCAAATAAATTCTCATATATAATATTTTAATTATTATCTCGTTTAAAATAGCTTTAGATTAGTGACAGAATTGTGACAAATTACATTAGTTTGTTTGAAAAATTTGCTTCAAAATTTTTCATGGATTTATATAGAGGATAGCGGTTATAGTAACATGAAATACCGACGAAATAAGGGCTAACATTTTTCCTAAAAAATTAGTAGCAACATGAAATATGCGAGAAAATTCTATTAGTTGTTAAGCGGTCACTAATTCCTCACTAAATAAGATTTTGATTAGTGACTCAATTGCGACCAGTTACTTCTAATATTTTCACGATTAGCTTTGTATTTGTTATAACTTTGCGACAGATTTCTAACGACATTAGCGAGTAATTTGCTACAAAATAGGTAGGATATAGCTTTTGTTTTGCGACAAGATTGCAGTTGCCAAGTCGCTCGCTAAAGTAAAATTGCGACAACTTAGCGACAAATACATTTCGCCCGCTAATCAGTGACTTGAAATCAGCGAATGAAGTGTTTCAGTCGTTAAACAGTTGCAAATTTTTCGCTACTTAGGTCCTAGGACTTCAATATCCGTATTTCCACTTTAGCGACTAATTAGCAAGGAACACTTCCCTAGCTGAATGGTTTATCCATTGCGATGAGTTAGCGACGACTGTTTTCTATCGCTACCCTAATTTTGAATTTTACGACATTATGTGACAAATTAGCGAGAAACTAGTTGCTCGCTAAAAATAAAAATTTTGGTGACAAATTAGCTAGGAAATTGTCCATCGCAAAATGCATTTCAAGTTTTTGTGACGGATTAGCTAGTAACATTGTTCCTCACTAATTTGCCTTTTCGTACAAAGTTGATTTAGTGACAAACTAGTGTGTGAAATTGTTTCTTGCTAATTGTATATCAAACACTTGCTACCGAATAGTGACAATAATATCCTTCACTACTTTACTTTTATTCGATTGAACCCCTAAGTGACTGATTTGCTAGCACATTGTCACTCGCTAATTAATTTGTGACAAATTAGTGAGGAAATTTTCCCCGCTCCTTTTTTAGCTACAAAAGTCAATCTGTGAGAAACAAACTTACACGTAAATCTCTCGCTAATCAGTTGCTTTTCTCAATTTTGGGTATTTTGTGACCACTCATTAATTTTATCGTTAGTGCATCACTAATTTCTCGCAAGTTAGTGACGGATTAGTGACAACAAATATTTCTCGCAAATATTCGTCGCTAATTGCCAAATTCTTGTATTGAGTGGATATCAATTGTTGATTAGGAATTGAGAATTGCTAATTGACTTGGAGTGCACTAATGTTAGACTTTCCTAGGGTTAGACTAGGACTTGTGACTTGAGTTAGTTACTTTCACTTGACTTTCCTCCATTATTAGGGGGTTAACTAAGTGAAGCAATGATCAATTCTTATCACAACTGAAGGAAACTACAATGATGGAACTTCCAATACTCACCCTTGGCCAAGGCCTTTATCTTAATCAATTGTTGCTTACCTTTGATTAGCTTAAATTCTTGCACCAACTCTAAAAACAACAAAAGATTTCTTAATCAATAATGCGCATCCTAAGGAAATTCCTAGGGAGGACGACCCAGGACTAATACTCTCGGTCATAGATTTCAGAATTGTTTGATACGATATTTGCATGTCGGTTAGACTATACTCACGATTGGATTCATTGCTAATTTCTATACCGGAATAAGAATTTCGTTCATCAAAATGGCGCCGTTGCCGGGGAATTACTTATGTGTGCCATTCTATTGGTTAGTGTAAATATGTTAAGATTTGGATACTTGCATTTTTCTCTTGATTGTTTGTTTGATTGATTGTTAGTTAGGATTAATCTTCGCTTAAGTACCATTTGATGTCATGAGCTTCTTATCTCCTTCATTGTATGACGCGTTCACTACCGAATCCAAGCTTAGCCCCATTTGATTCAGAAATTGAAAGAACTTTAGTTCATATTAGGCAAGCTCGGAGGCGGTTAGCCTTTGAGGGAGGTGAAAAGATTTTTACCAATTCACCAACCATATCCGAGGCGGATTCTGAATCGTCATTCAAAGAATGCCTCAATTACTCTTCCGTTGATACAACTAATAGTTCCTCTTTTGATCTAGGTGTTGACAATATGGCCACTACAAGGAGAGTTACTCTCAAGGAAGCGGAAGCACCGGACTTCATTCTCCAACCTCTTCATGTGCTTCATCCCAACTTGAATGCAAACTTTGAACTCAAGACCGCTCTCATCAATCTTCTACCAAAGTTCCATGGACTTCCCGCACAAGATCCCATTAGACACCTTAAGGACTTTCATGGTGTATGCTCGATCACTAGGAGGGAATGATCCGATGAAGTGGCCATATGGGTGTTTGCCTTCCCATTCTCTCTTGAGGAAAGAGCCAAGTAGTGATTTTATACCTTACCTAGTGATGTTATCTCCGATTGGGACTTACTTAGAAGAGAATTCCTAGATAAATTCATGCTCGTAGAAATGACAGACAAGCTAAGAAAGGAGATCTCATGTATTGTACAAGGCGAGATGGAAACTCTATATGAGTATTATGAGCGGTGTCGCAAACTTCTTGACTCATGTCTAAACCACATGATTGACACTCAAGTATTACTTAGCTATGTGTGCCAAGGCATGAGAGAGCAAAAAAAAAATCTATTGGATGCCTCAAGCAACAGTTCTTTGTCGAAGTATAGGACGGCAGAGGAGGCATGGCAACTCATTACCGACTTGGCCGAGTCCACTCAACATGCTAAACGGAGAATCAACCATCCAAAGGCCGTAAATGAAGTATCTTCTAGTGGTAAGACCGCCACCCTTACCAAAACCTTGTGTGAGATGACAAGTCTTCTAAAGCAACTCCAAGTGAATCAACAACAACCTCCACCATCTCCTCAACACCAACAAAGCCAACAATTGGTCCCCCAAAAAGTATGCGGTATTTGCTCATGCTACTTCCACTACACGGATGAATGTCCAAGTCTCCAAGAAGATAACACCCTAGCGGCTACCCACAACTTTTACGATCGCCCCTTCTATGATCGTCCTAATCAAGGATACCATTCACAAGGGAGCAATTTCTACGAAGGGTACCCCCAACAAGGTGGCAATTATAACCAAGGTAGTAACAACTCTAATCAAGGTTGGAGGGATAGCGCCAACCAAGGTTGGCAGGACAATTATCAATAAGGAGGTAGGGACAATGGAGGCAACCAAAGATAGAACACCAATATTCCACAAAACCGATACTCACAAAACCCTCCAAATCAACAACCAAATCAAGGAAGGAACTACCAAACCTAGATACCACCTCATAGACAACCACCTCAACCTAACCAATCACAAGCACCACAAATCACATATCCTTTCCCTTCTTCAAATCAAGATGAGACACTCCGGTCCATACTCCAAGGACAAAGAGAACTCCAAAATACACTTAACTCAAGTCTTAATGGTCTTACTTCCACCCTCCAAGCCCTCATTGCTTGTATAGAGCCACCTTCTACCTCCACTCCTCAAGCTTCAAACACTAGTGCCATACCTTCTCAACCTCTATCCAACCCCAAGGGTGGCATTAATGCCGTAACCTTGAGGTCCAGAACTCAATTGAAAGAGAGGAGCTAAAAGGCACCTAGCCCAATAAAAGTTACTCAAGAGGAGGATGTGGTGGAGGTAGAAGAAATAGAAGAGGAGGAGGTAGCACATGCGATAGTTTAAGATAAAGACCCTCAAACAAGGAGTGAAGTCCCTAGAAAGGAGCAAGTCTTGGAGGATGTGGCTCAACCAATTCCATTTCCTACATTGGAAAGAAATACTAAGAAGTGTGTAGAACTTGACCCAAAAATGGTGGAAATGTTCAAGAAAGTGGAGGTAACTATCCCTCTCTTTGATGCTATCCATCAAGTGCCTAAAAATGGAAAGTTTCTTAAGGATTTATGTATGAACAAAGATAGAATCCATGAGTTAGAAACTATTCCATTGGGGAGTTCTATTTCGGCTTTGATGGGAGCCATCCCGGAAAAGTGTGTTGATCTGGGCCCTTGCTTAGTCTCTTGTATCAATGACGGAGTTCAATTCATTGATTGTATGTGTGACCTCGGTGAATGCGTTAGCATTATGCCTCTTTCCGTTTATCATATATTGAAGCTCCCACCGTTGAAGCAGTCGGCGGCTAGGTTTGTCTTGGCGGATAAGAGCATAATAACTGTGACGGGTATTGCAGAAGATGTGTTGGTCAACATAAAGGGTTTGGTATTTCCAATTGATTTTCATATCCTTGAGTTGCCACCAAGTGAATCCGAAAGGACATCGTCTATCCTACTTGGGAGGCCGTTTTTGAGGACCTCTAGATTCAAGTTGGATGCCTATTCGGGAACCTACTCATTCGAGATAGATGGGAGAGTCGTAAGTTTTAGCTTAGAAGAAGCAATGAAGCACCCATCGGAGAACCATTCCATATTCCGGTGTGACTTAATTGACAACATTGTGGCCGAAGTGCATTATGCAAAGCTAGATGAGAAACATATGATTGAAGAAAATAGTGAAGACCCAAGTGAAGAAGTTCAAGTGTCGAGTCAAGAGCAAAAGCTAGAATTGAAGCCACTACTGCCCCACCTAAAGTACTCATACCTTGATGAAGCCCACAAGTTCCCGGTGATTGTAGCAAGGGAACTAAATCCTCAACAAGAAGAGAAGTTTCTATGTGTTTTGAGAAAGACCAAAAGGGCAATAGGATAGAGCTTGGCGGATCTAGTGGGGATAAGTCCCCAAGTGTGTGAGCACCGGATCTTCTTAGAAGAAGGAGCTAGACCCGTTCGACAACCTCAAAGACGATTGAATTCTACCATTCTAGAGGTCGTCAAGAAGGAGGTAACCCGGTTACTAGAAGCGGACATCAGTTACCCCATTTCGTATAGTGAATGGGTAAGTCGTGTTCAAGTTGTGCCATAGAATTCCGGGGTGACCACCATCAAGAATGAGAGCAGGGAGCTCATAGCTACACGGGTGCAAAACTCTTGGAGGGTATGTATTGACTACCGACGTTTGAACACGGCCACTAGAAAGAATCATTTTCCACTTCCGTTTATCGATCAAATGCTCGATCGATTATCCGGTAAATCTCATTATTGCTTTTTAGATGGCTATTGATGACAAGTCATCTTAGCCTAGTTTTACTAGCCTTTTTCTTTGTTTTTATTAGGTTTTATACACTTTCTTGCATTCTAAGTAAGTAATTTGGAATGGAAATACATGACTTATTTGAATCAAACAACTACCATATAATTGATGCTAAATCATGAGGTTTAGGCTAAATTTAATTGATTTTTAATGATTTGTAAACCTTGTGAATTTGGTGATACTTTGATTGGTTGTTTTAATTAATTATAGGTGAAGAAAAGAAGAAAAGAAGAAAGCGTAGCCTAAGAAGTGTGGCCCAAGGAAGAAAAAGTGTGGCCAAGAAAGGAGGAAGTGTGGCGCAACAAACCATGAAGCTCTCTCCAAGAGCACCAAGCTCACCAAGGGAGCGCTACATTCTCTCTCAAGGGACCAAGGCACAAAGTTGAGCGCTACCCATGGGCATCACACTAGCGCATCTTGACATGGCCAGTGGGAGTGGAGTGCGCAACAAAATTGGCACGGTCCAGCAACACAAGGCGCGCAACAAATTTGGCACCAAGGCACAGTGAGCTGAGCTTTCCCCTGATGCCTCCCCAAGCAACAGCACGCAAGGCCTCCCCACACCAAGTCTCAAAGCTCAGCTCACTTTGTGAGCTGAGCATCCCCCTGGAAGCAAATTCTCCATGGGCTGAAAATTGAATTAAAAATCCAACTTAATTCATTTCTTCACCAAATCAAAAGCCCATCCAAATTCCAAAATCCAAGAATAGAAAGTGTATAAATAGGAGTTAGTTTGATGTAATGAGGACCTATTGAGCTTTGTTTATTTTTTTTGAGATCTCCAGACTTTACTTTGAATTTTCCTTTTTAGCTTTCATTTCAATTTTGAGCTTTTTACTTTGAATTTGTATTTCTGAGAACTTGGAAGGAGAATTGATCTCTCTTCTTCTTGGTTCTTGCTTGAGCACCCTTTAATTTTCTTGCTTTGGATCTTGGGTAGAGAATTGAAGAACATTTGTTTCAATCTCACCTTGAGATCTTGTTTAATTTTCTGCATAATTGAATTCCAATTTCCATTTACTGCTTCATCTTCTACCCTCTCTACAATTTACTTTTTTTTGTGTCTTTTGTAATTGTTCTTGTTAGATCAAGGAAGAATTTGAGATCTAGACTTGTTATCTAGTCTCTTCCACTCCTGAGATCTTTAACCTCTCTTACATTGCTGCAAATTAAGCACTGCCTTTCTGTCTTTACAATTCTCAAAGCATTTTTACTCTTCTGTTTGAGATCCATTCCAATTCAATTCATCTTTTGCTTTGCTGTTTGATGTAATTTAATTCTTCTTGTTTAAATTCTGCAATCCCAATTCCCAATTTCTTTTATGATTCAAGCAATTTACATTTCTTGCACCTTAAGCTTCAGCCATTTACATTTCTTGCAATTTAAGTTTCTATAATTTACATTACTTGAACTTTAAGATTCTGCTTCTTTACTTTCCTGCTCTTTAATTTACTGCACTTTACCCCTCTCCCTTTACATTTCAAGCAATTTAGTTTCTGCAAAGGACAAATCACTCAACCAATACTTGATTCGCTTGACTAAATCAACCACTAAACTAAAATTGCTCAATCCTTCAATCCCTGTGGGATCGACCTAACTCATGTGAGTTATTATTACTTGATGCGACCTGGTACACTTGCCGGTGAGTTTTGTGTTGGATCGTTTTCCACACATCAAGTTTTTGGCGCCGTTGCCGGGGATTGATTAGATTGACAATGATTAAGTGAAATGGAGATCTAGATCTAGCATTTTTCTTTTCTGTTTCTTTAATTTTTGACTAACCCACTAACTGTTTGAATTTTTGCTTGAACTAATTGAAACTTCACTTTAGCAATAGAGTGAAGTTTTCTTGGTTTCTCTGGCTTTGTATGATTCTCATGCTTTAGCTCGTTGAATATACGAGAGAAGCAAGTTTCTTCCATCAATCTTTCAAGTTTACCAATTGTTTGACACATTGTGTCAACTAATCCTCTAATCACATTCCGGCATGAATATACTCTATCTTCATTTGGACCGTTTGTGATTGTGCAGATTATGGAGGGGAACTCAACGAATTCCAGTAATCATGGGAGTAATGTCCCCACCTTAGATGATAATGCAACCCATAACTTGAAGCACCCACTCATCACCATGAACGATGTTGCTCAATGGTTTGAAGCTTTCCCACAAGGAAGCATCATTGGATGGGAAGAATTAATGAGTGAACTCCTAGCCAAGCTGAAACCACCCCAGGAAATTGGTGAACTAGAGACAGAAGTGCAACCATCCACACAAGAGAAATGAGTGATGGAAATTGAAGGTGTAAGTGTCATTATGGCCCAAAACAAACAGATACACCAACAACTTCAACAACAATTGGAGTTGATAGTCAGAAAAATTGATTGGCTACAAGTTGCTGCAATAAATACTCACAATTTATTAAAAAAATCACATGATGGGAATCAACCTGAAAGAAGTTTTGGAGCAATTAACTATGAGCAACAAAGTCATGAGCGACCACACTCTCCAAACAGCCCCTCAAGCATGTTCCAACACAGGTCTCAGAATGATGTGTACAACCCACCCTGGAGGACTCATTCCAACTGGAGGGGGTTCGAACACCAAAATCAAAGACCAAGGGACTTCAATTGCAACAACCCCAACTTCAAAAACCAGCATAAAAACCACCCTCACAACAACAACCATCACGCACCACCGCAATGCACACATTTCCAACCCCCAATACCCCACAACCAACTAATCTCACAAGAATCTCAGAGGATCACCAACTTGGAGATCTTAATAGAGAGAATGATGAAGCACCAAGAGGTGACAATGAAGGATCAAGAATCCTGAATAAGAAGAATTGAGAAACAAATGCAACAATTAGCTAAGCACCTTGTTAAAACAGGTGAGAAGAAGGCAAATATCATCTCCAAAGCCATTAAGGATGACCTAAAAGACAACAAAGAAGTTGCTAGGTTGGAGAAATGGAAAGCAATTCTGAAGGAAAGTGAGAGGGCTATGGGAAAAGAATTACTCGTCCAAGAAAAGCATCACAGAGAAATTTCACAAGAAGAAACAGAGGCAAGGAAGCTCAGGATGAGAGGAGAAAATCAAAGGCAACAAGATGTTGAACCTCCATGAGCACAAAATGAAGGATGTCAAGCTAATGACAATAAAGAAGCGCTTGTTGGGAGGCAACCCAACCTGAGGTAGTTTTCTTTTCATAGCTATTTTAATAAAAAGGTTAATTAACTTCATCTATATTGCAAGAAGCTAAGTTTGGTGTTACACACCAAAACAATATAAGGGAGAATGAAGGATTCTAAGTTTGGTGTTCCACCAAAATCCCATCATAAAACATATTCTCACCTTCTGCATAATGCTAGCTTCAAGCATATTAGATGAACTAGTTAACTATTTTGCTGTTTCCTAGTTTTCAGTTTTATTGCTTTTGAAAAGGAAAAAGAATTTCACATATGGTTAATTTTATGCATGAGAACCACTGGCAAGGTACTAAGTTTGGTGTTCCCACACCAAAGTAAGTTCAAAGGCCCACAAATAAATCATGCATGCTAACCATTTCTTCTTTCAAGTGCTTGGAAACAAGCAACTTTCAAAATCATTGCAGAATGTCATACAAGCTTTTGGAAGGATTAAGCATCATCACCCAAAGAAATGAAAGAGGAATACTAAAACCAGCAATGATGATGATGAGAAGGAGGAAAGCAAGTAAACTCCAAAAGGTTGTATTGTTAAGTGATTATTCTACATCAGATATTGCTGTGATTGAAAGTGATGTTATATCCCTGTCTGTCTGTCTGTTTAGTACAGTTCTATAATACTTCAATAATTAAGATATTTGATTATTCACAAAACTACACTTTTCAAACTTGTGTGCACTCAAGATTTCAAAAAAAAAAAGGGGCACCACATGATAGTTCTTTGAAAAGAAGGATTGAGGAATTAAACAATTTTGAGGCAAGCAAAAGATTAGGAGAAGTGGTGGTTCTAGTTGTATGATTATGTATTGAGGTTGCATGCTTATGAAAACATGCATGGGAGCTCATAGGCAGGACATAGAGTTCAAAGAAACATTGTGGAGATTTTCTAACATTTATTAATCCAAGAAGCAGCAAACAAAAGAAAATAAAGAAGATATAAAAACAAAGAGAACATGGCCCAAGGCTCTGAGCATCAATTACTAGGCAGAAAAGAAGAAAGAAACAAGAACTCAAAGAGTTATTATCCTAGTAAATGCTTGTGGTCGAATTGTGTCAAAGAGAGAGGCTTGAGCAAGTAAATCCTAAGGGGTTCTTCAACACCTAATACCTTAAAACCAACTGGTTTAGGAGTATTCATTGAAAGCTTATCTAAAGAGCTACTTTGAGACATGACACTTGGAGTTAAAGCCAAAACACAAATCATAAGCTACTTCAAGGTGATTACCTATAGAGAGATCTCCATGATATCATTTGGATGAAAGTTCTAAGACCTAAGACATCCAAGATGTAGGGACTAGTAAGCACTGGAGCCCTTGCATGAGCATATAATTTAGAGTTCACCCCACTGTCACTTAATCACTTCACTCACAGGAAATTACAAGTTATTCTTCAGTCCATCCTGATTGAAAGAACATTTGAACATAATTCTTTTCTTCCTTGGGGACAAGCAAGTTTTAAGTTTGGTGTTGTGATAACAAGTCATCTTAGCCTAGTTTTACTAGCCTTTTTCTTTGTTTTTATTAGGTTTTATACACTTTCTTGCATTCTAAGTAAGTAATTTGGAATGGAAATACATGACTTCTTTGAATCAAACAACTACCATATAATTGATGCTAAATCATGAAGTTTAGGCTAAATTTAATTGATTTTTAATGATTTATAAACCTTGTGAATTTGGTGATACTTTGATTGGTTGTTTTGATTAATTATAAGTGAAGAAAAGAAGAAAAGAAGAAAGCGTAGCCTAAGAAGTGTGGCCCAAGGAAGAAAAAGTGTGGCCAAGAAAGGAGGAAGTGTGGCGCAACAAACCATGAAGCTCTCTCCAAGAGCACCAAGCTCACCAAGGGAGCGCTACATTCTCTCTCAAGGGACCAAGGCACAAAGCTCTGCTCACTTTGTGAGCTGAGCACAATATGAGGACAAGAAACAAGGAAAGGAAAGACCAAGCTCAGCTCACAAAGTGAGCATTATCGAGATCCCACAAGAAATAATTCAAAGAAAATAAGTTGCAAATGCATCCTCCAAGATTCGAACTCAGCACCTTGAGGAAGCAAGGAGCAAGGAAACCAAAGAAATGGGCAGCGCATGCACTCAGCAAGTTTCGAACCAAGGAGCTTCCCTTGGATACCCCAAGGCTTAGCTCACTTGGAGAGCTGAGCGCTACCCATGGGCATCACACTAGCGCATCTTGACATGGCCAGGGGGAGTGGAGTGCGCAACAAAATCGGCACGGTCCAGCAACACAAGGCGCGCAACAAATTTGGCACCAATTCCTTTTATGATTCAAGCAATTTACATTTCTTGCACTTTAAGCTTCAGCCATTTACATTTTTTGCAATCTAAGTTTCTGCAATTTACATTACTTGAACGTTAAGATTCTGCTTCTTTACTTTCCTGCTCTTTAATTTACTGCACTTTACCCCTCTCCCTTTACATTTCAAGCAATTTAGTTTCTGCAAAGCACAAATCAATCAACTAATACTTGATTCGTTTGACTAAATCAACCACTAAACTAAAATTGCTCAATCCTTCAATTCCTGTGGGATCGACCTCACTCATGTGAGTTATTATTACTTGATGCGACCCGATACACTTGCCGGTGAGTTTTGTGTTGGATCATTTTCCACACATCAGCTATTCGGGGTACTTCCAAATACACATTGCTCTAGAGGACCAAGAACAAACAACATTTACTTGCCCCTTTGGAACTTATGCCTACAAGCATATGCCATTCGGTTTATGCAATGCACCGGCAACTTTCCAAAGGTGCATGATGAGCATATTTGCGGATTTTCTAGAGTAATACATGGAGGTATTCATGGATGACTTCAGCATATATGGTGATTCTGTTGATCATTACTTAGATAACCTTGAAAAAGTTTTGGGAAGATGTACTAAAGCCAACCTTGTCTTAAATTTTGAGAAGTGTCATTTTATGGTTAGGCAAGGCATTGTTTTAGGACATATTATTTCCAAAGATGGTATTTCTATAGATCCAGCAAAGATCAATGTTATATCTAGCTTGCCTTACCCCTCTTCCGAGAGGGAAGTCCATTCCTTCCTTGGACATGCAAGATTTTATCGAAGATTTATAATGGACTTTAGTAAGGTAGCATTATGATGAATCCATTTTTGATGATGATTTTTGGTTAGAGTTGAATGGATTTTCATCACATAAACTCACACTTATTCCTTTGAATAGCATGCTTCTGATCTCTCCTCCCAATTTGTGCTTGATCATGAAAATATGCTCTTTTATACCTAATTGAATCTATTTTATTCCATTTGCCCTCCATTCGATTCCTTGATGTTGTTGGTGAGTGCTTTCAGGTATATAAGGTAGGAGTGGATTGGAGAAAATGGAAGAAGAGCATGCAAAGTGTAGGAAGCAAGAGAAATCAAAGGAGATGAGCTAAGAGACGTGTGCGTGCGCACAACTACCTGTGCGTTCGCACAGCCACCCAAGCAGAGTGCGTGGATTGCATCGAGCGCGTCGCGCGTCCAGCCAAGCGTAGTGTGCGTGCACACAGCTGCTTGTGCGTACGCATAGGCCTGGATTTCTCGCGAAGTGTGCGGACGCACACGTCTGTGCGTCCGCACAGTTGTCCGCACATGACTTCATTAAAATAGCACGTGCCTTGCGATTTGGGAGCTTTGGAGGCCCATTTCTGAAGTCTTCTATCTCATATTGGAGGGGGAAATGAAGACATAATATACCATATCATTTAGTATAGTTTAGGAGTATTAGTAGGAAGCTTTAGTTTAGTTTTTCTCTAAGTTTTTCATCATCTCTATTAGGGTTTATATTAGGGTTTTACTTTCAAATGCCATTTCCATTTTTTATCTTGGATTTTGCAAGCTTTCATTGTAAGAATTCTCTTGTTATTACTCTTTATTGTTACATTGTCATTACTCTTTCTTCTAATTCAAGTTATAGTTCAATTTTACTTTTGTCTTGCAATTTAAATTTCTTGTTGATGAATTTGATGTTTGATGCTTGTTACATGCTTGCTTGTGTTATTCTTGTTGATTGAGATCAATTGTTGCTTTTAGTTTCAAGTCTTTACTCATTTTCATCATGTTTAAGCTTTTTGCCCACCAAGTGTTTGACAAAATGTCAAACATGGTTTTAGGCTAAATTTTTTGTTCTTGGCTTGGGTAAGTGAGCAATTGGGTTCCTAGAGTTGGAATGTCTAATATTTAGTTTCAATTCTTGGGTTGTTAATTGTTCTTGTTCCCACTAACGCTAATTTGTTGCTAAGGTAATTAACAAGCAAGATAGGATTTGTGGGTTAAGGACACTTATACCCATTTAACTTACTTTCCAATGTGAGGGTTGATCAAGTGAGACTAATCCATCATAATTGTCAAAGTTGTGGTTCCAACAAGGAAAGGACCCTTAGCTCACTCCAAGCCAAGACTCTTTTTGATGCTTTCAATCTTTCACACCTTTATATGTTGATTTCTTTTATACTTTACTTGTTTATATTACATAGTCGGTTCTTTAATTTATTAATTAGTTCAATCATTACAATTTTGTTTGCTCTTTTATTGCTTTATATGTTCATTTCTTCATTCACAATCCGTTAATCATTACAACCGGAATTGCACACTCATTGTTCTAAGGTGCTAGGGAGACGACTCGGGAGTCTAATACTCTCGGTTTTAATTTGGTTTTGCTTGTGACATATCTTGTGAATTTCCAATTTGATTGGAGAGGCCAATTTGTTGGGTTAGGACTATACTTACAACGCTGATTCCAATTTTGAGAAAATTCCTAACCTATGCTTTGGTCAACTTATCAAATTTTGGCGCCGTTGCTGGGGAGTTCACTTTATGTGCAATGAGTGCTACTATTTTGGTTGTTGTAAATATGTGAATATTGTGAATACTTGATTTTTGTTTGCTATTTGGCACTAATTAGTAAGAGGTACCTCTATCCTAGTATAGAGAGCAACTAACACTCTTTGTTTGTTTAGGCCTAGACTAGTAGATATAATTAGAACATATATACTCATTTGTTCATTGCGCTTTATTTTTCCTATTCATCATGAACTATCACCATTTTGGCTTGGAGTCTAGTTGTTATCATGTTGTAGGGGGTGGCAATTCCGACGTTGGTTCACCTCAAGGTATGGGATGTCAATTTGAGGGAGGGTCACAAGCAGTCAACTCCTGGCAACAAGGACCGTTGTGAGGGCCCTACAATCCTAATTTCTATCAACCTCTCACACCTAGTGGAACACATCCTCACTACAGTTTTGGCCATCCATATGCTCATGCTCCATACCCTCGACATGAGATACAACCATCATACCCTCAAGCCCCTCTACCTTTTCCACCACCAATTCCATCTTCACCCATCTACCTACCACCACAAGTGGGACAACCTAGCTTTCCCCACCATTCCACCCCAATTAACTTCCCTTATGGAGAGCCTAGCTTTCAAGCCCTCATCCAAGAACAAAGGGAATTTCAAAAGAAGCAAGAGAATTGCATGGCCACTCTTGCCGAAGCTTTGTCGCGATTAGTACCCTTGATAAACCCATATTTCATGAGTTCCTTCCCTTTGGAGAGCCTAGCTTTCAAGTCCTCATCCAAGAGCAAAGGGAATTTCAAAGGAAGCAAGAGACTTGCATGGCCACTCTTGCCAAAGATTTGTCGCAATTAGTACCCTCTCACTTCACCCCTAGTAACCTTGCCTCTCTACCCTTGACACACCCATCAACCTCAGAATCTATCATTGATGCTATAACTCCGAAAGGAAGTGAGTGATGTGTTAGCATCTTTCCTATCTTCTCCTAGTGAATTTGCATTTAAATTGTTATGTTTAATCAAGAATTAATTATCTTTTAGCTACTATGGATGCTTGATGAGTATTTTGTTGGAAAAACGAATTTCTCCAAAACACCCAAAACTAACCGGCAAGTGCACCGGGTCGCATCAAGTAATAAAACTCACGGGAGTGAGGTCGATCCCACAGGGATTGATGGATCAAGCAACTTTAGTGGGTGATTAGTTTAGTCAAGCTAACATTGAAGTGAATTGTGTGAAATTGTAGCCAACAGAAAGTAAATGACAATGAATTTAAAGTTGCAGAATGTAAATTGGCAAGTAACTTAAAGAGCAAGAAATGTAAATTGCAAGAATCTTAAATTGCAAGAAAGACAAATTTCATTAAATGTAAAGGAGACTGGGTGCAGAGAAATTAAAGAGAGCAATAGATCAAGCAACTGGATGTTTAAATTGCAGAAAATGTAAATGTGCAGGAAATGTAAATTGGAAGCAATGCAACAGGAAGTAAAAATTTTAAGCAGTAAAGAAAGCAGAGAGAAATCTCAGAGGGAGAATGAAACAGAACACCTTCAATTCTCCACCCAAGACTCAAAAACAAAGAAAAGAAAATTAAAGAGAGCTCTCAAATCCTCGTGCTCCCTAATGGAGCCAGCCTCCTTACAAATATGAAGCAGATGCCTATTTATAGGCATTTTTACAAAATGAAAATGAAATTCAAAACAAATTACAATTAAAATGAAATTTCTATTCTAACTATCTCTTGTACCTTTGGTGTCAATTGGGCCCTTGCTCTTGATGGAATTGGGTTGATAAAAGCCTTGGTTGAGTTTGAAGAGGAACCGAATTGAACCGGGTTGAGTTTGCAAAAGTTTGAGTAAAAGTTTGAGTAAAAGTTTGAGGCAAACTTTTACCCAAACTTTTCATATCAGCACCCATATCGAGCTGCTACCAACGTTGGGGCAAAAGTTTGGGGTCTAACTTTTGCTCCAACGTTGGCCTCCCTTATGCACATTTATGGCGCCAACTTTGCCCTCTTGTAATGTTGCCAATTTTATGCCCAATATAGACTATCATATATGGTTGGAAAGCTCTGAATATCAGCTTTCTAACCCACTTAGAATCACTTCAATTGGACATCTACAACTCAAGTTATGATCATTTGAAGAGGGCATGGTCGCTGGCTTTGGTGTGCAGCGTTTGAGGTAACGTTTGCCTCAAACGTTGGCAAAAACGCCAGTTCTGGAGGCTCAAACGTATTGTCCACCCCATACTATTATATATTGTTGGAAAGCCCTGAATGTCCACTTTTCAATGCCCTTGGAAGCACATCAATTGGAGCTCTACAGCTCGAGTTATACTCCGTTGAAGGTGCAGAGGTCAGTTGGCCTCACTGCAGGTTGCCACCATATTCGTTTATGCACATTGCGGGGCAGTTTTCTCCCTTAATTTTAGTGTCCACCATGCAGTGCCATATATGCTTGGAAAGCTCTTGATTCCTACTTTCCATTGCTTCTTGAATCACCTCATTTGGAGCTCTGTAGCTCAAGTTATTCTTGTTGGAAGTATACCCCTTGTATGCCTTGTGGTGTGTGGCGCCAACGTTAGCCACCAAGTTAGGGGGCTAACGTTGGCGCAAACTTTTG